>NC_133658.1:224351173-224664030 GCF_037893015.1 Macrotis lagotis | reverse complement strand
GGTAGATGTCACCTTTCCATGGAGAGAAGGGGCTCTTGATGAGACCAAGAATGACCAATTAATCCAATTGGGTAACACGTGCTCTATGTGGGGGACCACTTGGGGAACCCATCTATAGGGAAGCATCTGGTAAAAGATGACAGGGAAGTCATTTTTAGAACAATTGGTTTATTTATCTTTTCCTTGTGAGGGGGAAGAAAGGTGGTAACCTAGGGCTAAGAAGATGCTAGCAATACCATCATGCATCCTCCATTTTCTCACAGGAGGTATCCTTGGATCTAGAAGACTATGAACAAACTTCTATTTGTACCAGCTACAAATAAGTGGACCTCTCCAGGACATAACCTGGTCACACTCTCTCTCAACTTCTCATTTTAGTAGTCAGGCCACCATAATAGAGACTATTTCAGGAGGTGAGGAAGCCAACCTAGATCAGGGAGGTTCCTTCAGGCTGTCACTCTGAGGAGGTTGGGGTCATCGTCATCATACCTAGTCCTAGAACTTTCCAGCGTGACCCATGGTTAAAGAGAATGCTGGTCCCACTAGCCTGAAGCCTACTTATAGCACCATTTGCCAATTAAAGCAGGCAGGCAGTAAGGTTCAACAGCAGCACAGACAGAGTCTCCAGAGGTCAGAATTCAAAAAGGAAAAAAAAAAGAAAGGTGCCAGCACCGTATCATGGCACAGAAGAGAGAGAGATGAGATGATTCTTAAAATTCCTATTTGTGTTTGCTTGAATGGGATTAGGCTGATGACATTTCCTGCCTCATCTCCAAAACGGTGGGCAAGGAGAATTTCCCAAACCAAGCAAACTGCAAAGGTATGAGATGATGCACCATTTTCTCTGGGTTTTCCAGTTTGAAAGGCAAAAAGTTTCTTCCCACAGCCCCATGCCATTAACACAGGAAACAAACCCCTGAAAGCATAGAAGGCAAGAGAAATTTAAAAAGATAATAAAAGGTAGGAATATAGCAAGCCATCCTAAAAATCCTTCCACAGATAGAGGTGTGGACAGGGTAAGGAGCAGAAGGAAGCAACATGGATGAAAGGAAAGGGCAGAAATGAAAACTATCATCTGGGCAGGATCTGGGAATTGGGCGGGGGGGGAGTCGGAAGTGAGAAAACCCAATGCTAAAGTGCATTTAGTACTCCCAGAGTGTGGAAGGGTCAATGGCCTCTGTGGAAGCTTTCAGGATGCCAGCATGGTCATCCTTCAGATATCGGCCATTGATTTTGATGGCCACTTTGTTGTAGTCGCAGAACTCGAAAAAGAAGTCCACGAGAGTATCGCTGCTGCTAGTAACAGAGGACTCATTTCCCACCATCCAGTATTTCCCAGTAGAATCTTTGATATTGTAGGCACCATCATTAAATTCCAGTTGGAACACATCGTATGAAGATCTATTGGAATCCAGGGTCCCAGTCACCTTCCGGCATCCAATGAAGCCATGTTCTCCCCGGAAGATGATGATGATGGGTAGGTTGATCAGTTTCATCAAAAAATATTCAGTTTCTCCTGCAACTTCTACAGAGGCTGACAATTGTCCATTTTTCTTTGCGGTGACATATTTCCCATTTGCAGCCTTGAGAGTGATCCGCTTGTCACACCATTCTATTTCAAAGTAGCAACTGGCATTCTTGGTTGAAGCAGTAGACTGTATTCCACCATTGGATGTGAGGGTCCAATACTTGCTAGTGTGGGTTCTGAAAGCACACTTCTTAGTGTCCCTATTGATCTCTAGTTGGAAAGTTTCCTGATCACTCTCTTCATCCTGATAGGCAGAGAGATCCATTCCCTGGTGCGTGGAGACATTCCTCTGGTTGCCGGTCCACAGCACCACCTGGGGACAGCTCTGCTCCAGCACGAAGAGCTCGTCCTTGGCCACCTTGGTGCCCTTGCCAGCCTTGCGCGTGCCGCTGGGGCCCGACGGCGCCAGGTAGCGGCCCTGGCAGTCGCAGAAAGCCACCTTGCCAGAGCGGAACTCGAGCGTGTAGCCCATGGCGGGCTCGGGCCGCTCCACCAGGAGGCTGTCGTGGCGCAGGAAGCCAATGAGATCTATTTTTGTTTGTGTTTTGTCTGATTGTCAGGATTTCTGCAACTGCTTTTTTATTTTAGTTGAAGAAAAATAAATTTAGTTTCAGTACTTTACCTTTATCCTTTGTTGTAACATTCTATTTGAAATGTGAATCTTGTAAATATAATCTAAGATTCTATTTTACATTTCTTCTAATCTATTTCTGATTTAGGAGAGCACAACCAAGTCCTTTTTGTAGCAATAGTGTTGCCACAGTTCAAACTATGCCTGCTGAGCTGGAGCTTGTATACTCACGGCCGGCTTGCTCAACCTCTGGCTTGCTGACCTAGGACTTGAGCCAGGACTGTCTTGCTATATTCCTCTTTTACTGGATGTGATAGATCTTTCCTGAAATTTCCCCATGGTACCTTGATTTGAGAAATAGCTTTACTCTTTTTTGGTGGTATCTCTAACATTAGGGTCTGTATAGTAACTTCATTTATACTGGTTCTGGAAGACCTCTGGGAGCTTCCTAGCTTTGTTCTGACATCTTATCTCTGACTTGGAAGTCTACTCTTCTTATTTTCAATTTCAATAATTTCTACTTTGACTTTCAGAAGTTTTAATTTGATATTTAATTTTACTTTAATTTGATTTTTTCCCTATTTTTTAATATTTCAAGTATAATTCATTGATCTTCTCTTACTCTGTTACTCATGCAGGCATTTAGAGATAAGAAATTTCCCCTAATAATTGCTTTGGCTATTGGCTACCAGTTTGGGGATAATTTTAATTTTGGGATTTTTTTTCCTGGCAGTCATCTATAGATTCTTTTTTGTAATATATTTATTTTTACTTCTTTTGTACAAAATTTGATATTTTTATACATTACTAAAATATTCTTGTTTAAGAGTAAACATAATACATCCTCTCCCACAAAATTATAGAACCTCATGAACAATAAAGGAAAGAAAAAAATTAAAATTAAAAATTAAAATTAAAGAAATGAGCTTCAGTGTTCCAGCACTACCAGCTCTGTCACGGGTGGATCACATTCTTTATGAAAAGTCCATCACAAGAAATACATCCATATTTTTCCACTGTTGCCATTGCTGATTGCAACCCCCTCCATTCATACCTCCCCACTACCATATACTATATTTTCTCTCTCCTTTCACTCTGTCCCTCTTCTTACATGTGCTGTAGGGTAGCTGAGTAGCACAGCAGACTGATCACCAGCCTGGGGCCAAGAGGCCCTGAGCCCACATACCACCCCTAAGGCCCGGCAACCACCAGGCCCTGTAGTCCTGGACAGAACATACAATCCCAGCCCCTTGCAAGAAGTAAAAAAGAGAATGTGTTATATCTGACTACTCTCTCCCAAGTCCACCCTCTCCTCCATCACTCAAATCCCCCCCTTCCCCCATCTCCCTTTTCTCCTTTTTACTCTAGATGTCTATACCCCATTGAGTACATATATGCTGTTTCCTCTCTGAACCACCTCTGATGAGAGGGAATTTTCCCTCATTCCCCCTCACCTTTCCCCCTTCCATATCACTGAAATAGCTCATTGCAATAAAAAAATCTTATATGAAATATCTTAACCTATTCCACCTCTCCTTTCTCTTACTCCCATTACATTTCCCTTTCAGCCACTGACTTCATTTTTACAATATATTATATATCTTCAAATTCAGCTCTCTCCTGTGCTTCATCTATAAAAGCTCCTTCTACCTGCTCTACTAAATGAGAAGTTCTCTATGACTATTATCAGTATAAATCTTTTTATGCAGGAATACATGCATGTCATCATCATCAAGTCCCTCATATTTTACCCTTTTCCTCCACTCTCTATGCTTCACCTGAGTCCTGTACTTGAAGGTCAAACTTTCTGTTCAGCCTCTAGTCGTTTCAACAGGAACAATTGAAATTCCCCTGGTTCACTGAAAGTCCATCTTTTACCTGGAAGAGGATGTTCAGTGTTGCTGGGTAGTTGATTCTTGGTAGCAGGGAGGTTGAGGTTCGTGAGTTTTATAATTTTGCTATCTACATGTCCTTGTAATTCATTCAGTTTCTCCTCTAAAAATTTGAGTTCTATACCACTAGGTGCATATATACTTAATAATTTTATAGCTTTATTGCCTATGGTGCCTTGTAAGAAGTTGTAGTTTCCTTTCTTATTCCCTTTAATGAGATCTATTCTTGCATTTGCTTTATCTGCCCTCTGACACTTGATAATTACCTAGTTGTGTGACGTTGGACAAGTCAGTTAACCCCCCTACTTTGCAAAATCCAAAAAAATATGAATAATTCTATATTTTTCTCCATGCTATCTTTCCCCATTAATAGTTTTCTCTTTCCATTCCTCTTATTCCTTTTCACCAATCTTTTACTCCTATTACCCTTTAACTTTTCTTTAAATTTTAACTTTCAATTTATTTTCACTTACCTTTAACTTCCCTTTTATAAGTCTCTTCTTTCCTTTTTTTGTCCCTTCTCTGACTTATTCCCTGTATAGTTGAATAGATTTTCAAACCCAGCAGGGAATCTATCTTATTCCTTCTCTGTGCAAAATCTATTGAACAAAATTTACTTGGTGTTCACACATTCCCTTCTTTCCCTTTCCCATAATAGGTCTTTTTACCTCTTCCACTGGTCTTATATATCCACTAATGCCTACCCTTCTCCTTTTCATATTTTTCTTGTTTCAGTCCTTTTGTCAAATTATACTCATTTTATCTGACCTGATAGAAGTACTGTAAATCAAAGTACTATCAATCAAAGTTCATTGATTGTTTGATAAGATTAAAGTACTATCAAAGCACAATAAATCAAGTGTTGATTGTTTAATTGCTAGATTGATTGATAAGCAGTATTGTCCAATGGTCATTAAATACTTTTGAAATATACTTCTCAGATATCATGAATCTCATCAAATTATAATCACTTTATACAATAGCCCCTTTTCAAGGACCTGCCATCCATTTGTAGTCCTCATGAATCAAAACATCATGCAAGTCAAATTATTTCATCAGTCATTTGTACCCCATATCCCCCAAGAATAATCTCTCCTACCCTTCCTCTTTATCTCCCCAACCATGGTACAACTAAGCATGGATTAAGATAAGATTTCTTTATGTCCAGCTTTTCTAAGTCAGTTCCCATCTTCTCCCTTATGATACCACAAACCTCAAAGTATCTAATAAATAGAATGTCTAAGTACTATAACTCTGAAAGTTTCTCTTAAGAACTTTACAATTGATTGCAAGCTATGGGAGACCCTGGCACAAGACTGCCTAGTCTAGGATGACCTCATCTGTTTTTGAGCTCTAAAAACAATGCAGAATTAAATTAGATTAAAGGAAATGTGAGACACAAGCTTTTCTTTTATTTTTCCACCCCCACTTTTCACCTTCTCTATTTTCTAATAATGTGTTCTAGAGCATTTTCAGCTTGCATTTTTCTGATTAAGAACAGTGAGGCACCCTATAATTTGTCTGAAACATAATGATGTCATTTTGGTGATCTTCAATAGAAGGATAAGACCCAACCTACCCATATCCCCTAAATTCAATCTCCTCAACTATATTCAACTCTTTAACTATCCTAAAAGAATTGCAATTCTCAAGATTTATACACATCAAAGCTTTGTTTATAGGATTTTATTCAATTTAATGTTCTTGACTAACTTTTGTTTTTGCTTCTTTGGTTTTTTTCCCCTTTCATTGGATCTTTGTATGCATATCTTGAGCCTTGTATTTGAGGACTGAATGCTATGTTCAGTTCTGGTCTTTTGAAAAGGAAATTTTAGAAGTCTTCTAATTCATTTAACATCCATATTTTGTCCAGTCAGAATATACTGAATTTTGCAGTGTAGTAAATTCTTGGTTGTAATCCAAGATCTTTTGTTCACTGAAATATGGTACTCCAGTTCCTCCAGTCTTTCAATGTTGAAATCTGTGTATGACTGATTGTGCCTCCTTTGTATTTATAGTGCTTCTTTTTTTCTTCTTACAGCACTTACTCCTCTACTTGAGAATTCTGTATTTTGCCCATGCTAGTTTATTGAAAGATATTTATTCAGTTTCATTTTTTACTCTATGCTTTCTGGTAGACCAATAATTATAATTTTTTCTACTAGATCTACATTCCAAGTTGTTTGTTTTTCCTAAAAAGTACTTTGTATTTTCTTCAATTTTTCAGCCTCCACTTTGTTTGAAGGAATCATGGTGTCTCATAGATTCATTGATTTCTATTAATCCAATTCTAATTTTTAGTTTCATTTTCATCAGTTGGCCTTTGTGTTTCTTTTTACAAATGGTTAATATTACTTTTTTGCTAAGTTTCATGCCCTTTCCAGTTGGTTATTTTTACTTTTAAAGAAATTTATTTCTTTAGTCAATTTTTCATAATTTTCCTGCTGGCTCTCATTTTTCTTTTACCATTATTGTTAGGGTTTTAAATTATTTTCTCTTCTATGAGGTTTTTATTTGTATCTAATTCATAGACTCCTTTGAGACTTTCATTGTAGTTAATTTTTGACTGTTTTCTTCTCCTGAGATGGCATTTTTATCATATATATCTATATAGTAGTTTATTATGCTTAGTATTCTCTTAACTATTTTTTGCTCATTTTCATTGTTTGAGCTCTGCTCCTTAGGTATAGAGAGTAAACATTTTTGTGCTGGGGCTGAATCTGATCCCTTGCTTCTCACTTGCTAAGTTGTTACATATACAGTCCAGGTGCTGCTTTTGCAGAGATTTGTATCCTCCTTGTATGTCCAGATTCTACCAATGCAGTGTTTTTTTTTGTTCAACTCAGTCCTGTCCTCTGTCCTAGTGTTTCCATAAATCAGACTTGGTTTGGGGTTGGGACCCTCTCTTCAGGTTTGCTATATAATGCTGCCATCTATGTTGTGTCAAGTTACCAGGACTTGTACTTCACTGTCACTTAAACACTACTGTTCGCTTTCTTGCTCATCTGCCTACCTGTGCTTTATTTCCCCCTTTCTTCCAAAAGAGACAGACCTTCACTGAAGATCCTCAACAATGTCTACAATTGAAAACTTTTTTTCATTGTCTTCTTTTCTTGGATCTGTATCTTTAGTATCTGTGTAGAGACTGCATGTAATATGGTGTAGAGAAAAACTCTGGAAGCATGCTCTTAGCTTTATGTTGCCATCTTGGCATTCTCTCTCTCTCTCTCTCTCTCTCTCTCTCTCTCTCTCTCTCTCTGGTCAATTTTACTTTTAGATGAGATGTTTTCCTATTCCATTTGGTCAAATTTGAATAGTAACAAATTATTTTCCCTTTACAGTTGTTCAAATTTTTTATTTGAAGAATTGATTTTCCTTTTCCATTTGTTCAGTTTTATTTTTGAAAGTATTGTTTTCTTCAAACATTTTTTTCATTTTCTTATTCAACTTAGCATAATATTCTATATGACTCTAATAACTTTTCTCTATTTTTCTCTTCCCTCTTACTTTGTTTTTAAAATTATTTTGAGCTCTTACAAGAGGTTTTTACAATCTGAGACCAAATCATAAATCCCTTTCAGATTTCACTTGCAGAAAAAATACTGTACAAATTCTTATTAAAACATCTACAGACAATAGGAATAAATGATTTTTTAAAAATATTAAGCAGTATCTACCTAAAACCATCAGTACATCTCAGATGCAATGGGGGCTAAACTAAAAGTATTCCCTACAAGATCAAGGGTAAAACAAGGATGCTCCATATCACTATTTTATTGAATTTTGTATTAAGAAAGTTAGCTTTACCAAAAAAGAGAAGAAAAAATTGGATAAGGGATTCATTTCTTTTGGGAGCGGGGGGGGGGATTCATTTCTAAAATGTATAAATAACAGATTCAAATTTAAAAGAATATGTCATTTTCCAATTGATAAATGGTTAAAGAATTTGCTCAGAAAGTTTCTAAAATGCTTCTTATTAGGGACATAAAGTAAAAACAGGTTTTTAGTTACTATCTTACACTTATCAGATTGACTAAAATACCAAAAAAAGACAATGATCAATGCTGGAAAAGATGTGGGAAATCTTGAATTCTAGTGTGATCTTGGTGGAGTTGTGCAATGATCCAACCATTTTTTTTGTAGTGACAAAGAACTGGAAATATAGGGAATAGCCATGATTTAGGAAATGGCTTAACAAATTATGGTGCATAAATTTTATCAAATACTATTGTTCAGTAGGTAATCAACCTTGAGTGACCTTCAGAATAGTCTGGAAATACTTACATGAACTGAAGGTGAGTAAAATAAACAGAATCATAAGAATATAGACAGCAAAATTATGAGATGATCAACTGTGATGCACTCAGCTCCTCTCAGCAGTTCTGTGATCAAGTACAATTTTTAAATCTTTTGAAATAAAATGTCATCCGCTTCCAGAGAAAAATATTATGGAGTGTGAATGTGGAGCAAAGCATACTATGCTCTTTTTAAAAAACATCTTTTTATTTTTTTCATACTCTCTCACTTTTTTCTTTTATTTCTATTTCTTATTTTACAACATGGCAAATATTGAAAAATATTAAACATCTTTGTCCAATAAACAGCCTTTCAGATTGCTCAATACCAGGGAGAAGGTTGAGACAAAGAAAGGTTGTAGAAAATGTAGAGTTCAAAAGTCCACAAAAAGATGAATATTAAAAACTATTTTTCATGCAATTATAAAAAATAAAATGTATTCTCATGAAAAATTATATCTGCTGACTAGTATCATAATATAGCAAACTAAGTAGCACACATTTTTTCCTTACCATACTTGGAATTACCCTTTTTACCTCTGTCCCTGAGGAAAGAAAGTTGGATACATGGCTACTCTTTGAACATACATATAGGGAGGAACATCAGGCAATATATTTCTCTTTCCTGTCTATGTTCATATTGTTGAATCTAAAGAGGGAGATGGAGACCAGAATTTGATAAGCTTGGAGATCTTTATTTCCCGGGGACTCCTTGCTGATAAGGAATACCCAAATCATACAGTGCCTGCGTGTTCAGGGGACAGGGTTTTTATAGTGTTTGGGGGGTGGTGGGTTACCGAGAGAAAGCAGGATACAGAAACAAAGACAGCAGTTAGATATATTCTCTTGTCATATTAATGCAAACATGTGTAAACATATGACTCAGTATACATAGGGGGCTAGACAGATTAGGAAAAGCAGCAAGGTCTCTGTGTTATGTCTGAACTTCTTTCCTGAGACAGAGGGAGTGACATATTCATGGGCTTCCCACAGGTTTGAGGGCGTGAAATTTACTATCTTATGGTTCTAGCAGCATGTGGAGAAGGGGAGGCAGTCCTAGAATTTAACAGATACAGCAAGATAATTAGGCTAACAAGGGTGCTTTGTAAATCTTTAAACAATTATATGGTATATCCGTGACCCCAGGATCAAAAGCTTGAGTCCTATGAGATTATCTTCAGACCCAAAGACACCTAGCCAAAGTTATATTTCTAAAGAATTTTTCAGGGCCCAGAAGGATGTCAGGGACCCCTTTCTATACAGGAATTTCACAAATGTTGATATTGTACTTCACTATGTCTTTATTATCTCCATAGGACTTTATTATTTCCACATTCAAAGGATATTTACCATCATCTGCTCCCTCTTCAAATTGCTTTAATGCATTGTTTTCATTCATTAGAATGAGATTTTTTTTAAGGGTAATGACATTCTTCTTGTTTATATTTGTATTCTTTTTTCTTAACAAAATATCTGACACATAGCAAATATTTAATTGCTCACTGAATGACTGACTGTATATCTCATATGGTTGTCATAAGTAGTCAATCAGTTGCAGTATATAAGAAATGGAATTAACATGAGAAGGCAGAGATGTTATTTTCACCTCCATGAGAGCAAGTCTGCTCTTACCTTCATGAATTACTGTGTCCCCTTCAAGACACAGCTTCAGGGTGGCTAGTTGCTGCAGTGGATAGAGCACCAACCCTGGAGTCAGGAGTATTTGAATTCAAATCTGGCCTCAGACACTTAATAATTACCTAGTTGTATGGCCTTGGGATGTCACTTAACCCCATTTGCCTTGCAAAAACTTAAAAAGAAAAACATGCATCTTCAATTGACAGAAGAAAAAATGAGACTTAGAAGAAAAAATGAAGAATGAATGCTATTGAAAAAATATTTTTCTCAAAAATAAAAAAATAAAAGATGTCTTTATCACATGCCAGAGAAAAGGATAAATAATGGATCATCTCTACTTTAGTATCCCCTTAATTTCAGGAGAAAATAAGGCCCTCAGCACATGTAGTGAAGAATACAATGTGGATTAGATTTGAGGAGGTTGTGCAGGCATGGATAAACCACCTTTCACACTGTTTTGCATAGAGAAACAAAAACAATGTGGTTATAGAATTATCCATAAATTTTAGAAATGCATAACTAGAAGTTAGTCCTTTGAATTTAAAAATGAATAAACTGAGAAGTCAGGTTTTCTTGAACTTATTCACAATACTATAGTAAGTAATTTGAGTTAGAACTCATATCATATCATCTAATTTCTAAAACAATTTCAGGATTTATACATATATACGTATATATGTATAGATATATGTATGTATATGTGCGTGTATAAATATGTGTGCAGTTATGTGGCGCAATGGATAATGTGCAGATCCCAGAGACAGGAAGACTCAATTTTTTTACTTTAAATCTAGTATCAAACAATAGATGCATGACTGGGCAATACAGTAAACACTGTCTTAGTTTACTCATCTGGAAAATAAGCTAAGATAGGATATGACATGAAATGGGGACACAAAAAGTTGGACTTGACTGAACAGGACTTCAAAACTACAAACACACACACAGGCACGCACACACACACATGCACACATATATATGCATTTGTCTGAATATATACATGTATAATGTGCATATTTATATCTTCTCTATCTCTCCATAAGTACATTTTCCTTCTCTGTGTCCTTCTCTCTCTTTCTCCCCCACCCCAGATCGCTCTTTAATTTTCTCTTAATCTGGTTATTTTCATTTGTTACTTTCTTATTATATTTATTTACTAATTTATTATTACCTATTAATTTTATTATTTTCATTAATAAATATTTAACTATATGTGGGTGTATGAACATGTATACATGTATATATGCACACATACATACATAGATATATACAAATACATACAAAAATCAGCTTGGTTGATTTTTTTAGAAATGCTGCAATTGTCACAGTCACAAGTATACATTCACACATACGTTTATTCATGTGAGTACTTATACTGATATGTTAGAGACATTATTTATAACTTACTAAAAATGTCAACCACACTGGCATTAAATATTTCACTATGGATGCTTACCTTACATCTCTATGGCATTGCATGATAAATGAAACTGCTCTTAACCCATGCATTTTATATTTTTGTATGTTTTTTTTTATTTTAGGATTTTTTGCAAGGCAGTGGGGTTAAGTGGCTTGCCCAAGGCCACACAGCTAGGTAATTATTAAGTGTCTGAGGCCAAATATTTGCACTCAGGTACTCCTGACTCCAGGGCCAGTGCTCTAGCCATTGCGCCACCTAGCTGCCCTTGTTTTGTATTTTTTTTAAGCTGATTCTCTTCTGCTGAATTACTTTTCTCCTCTTTTTACAAGAATGAAATTCAGAAGTTTGTCAATAATTTCCCAGAAACATAGTCAGTGTCTTGTTTTCTTTTCAATAATAAAATGTCCTTTGCTTATCTTTAACAATAGCTGAGCTGATTTTTCAACAAAATGCTACATAAAGATGCAATATGTTTATGATAAGTGATATTTTAAAAATATGAACCTCTAAATGAATCTATTATTGGTTATTTGGGGAGATTTTATTCATTGTCAGTCACAGTATAAAAGAAAATTAAATCTGTTGAAAGACATCTCTATACTTGTGTCTTCTGTTGGTTGCATTGTATAAATGTCAAAAAGATGATTCTGTATAGAAAGAAAGATAGAATGGAAAGGAAAAAAAATCATAAAAAAATTATATTTTCTATATTAATTAGAAAGAAATGAATGTGGAAAATAGAGAGAAATTGTATTTTGTTGATGTAATAAAAACAGAATTGGAGAATTTATTTGTAGCAGTGACTGAAGGTGGTGGCAGTGAACAACTATAGATGATGAAAAAAGGTTAAAAAGTGTCTGGGGGAAAATCTTAAGGACATTTCATGTACAGACATCAGAGAAAACAGTTTCTTTCTGGAAATTAGTTTCCCTCATACTGTGCATTTCAATAAAGTAAGTTCTCAAAATATTGCATATACCTCCTTTGGTTATTTTCTGGAGATTCTGAGTTGACTTAAAGTTCTTATTTTTTTCTTGTCAGCATCTCATATTCTTGAATAACATTCTTTATTCATCCACAAACATTTCCAAATTCTTGTTCTATTTTTCTTAAAATTATGCTTTCTTTCAACAAATGAAACATAATATAAGAATAGAAGGTTATGATACAAATGAGATTTGTACTGAGTTCTAAACTCTCATTTAGATTGTTTTTTTCTCTCAAAGTTTTGATTTGCTCTTTGATTGTACAAAGCTCAACCCTTTAGATTGCCAGGAACTCCTCTTGTCTAAAAAAGAGCTGCTACATAAGGAGAAGAGAAGAAATATTTTATTTAGGAGGTTAAATTGTTTTAAGTTTTTTCAGTTTCTATTCACTAGATTCCAGAATTTCTATAAATTTTCACACTTTGCTAATCCTATTCCCATTCTTCTCTAAACCACAACCAAAAATCAAGTCATTTCTAAATTTACAATTGTTAAAAAAGGAAATTGTCAATTTCACATTCCAAATGTAGAGAAATTTTATCTTAAAATCCTAAATAGCGTGGGTTGTTCCAATTACAGAGATAATATCCTGCAATGAGTGAAACTCAACATATACTTTAATTTAGAAGAAATATTTCCAGCCCATGCAGGTTAAGAGAATAAATTATAGTCTTTTTGTAGTTGCAAGATATGAACAGCTAGTCATTTTACCTATTTCTGCCACTCTTTCATTTTAAAATAGGGGTAATTATATCCTATCTCCCAGAGTTATTATGAAGATCTAAAGAGATAATGATACATGCAAAATGGTCAGTTAAGTCCTTGTCATATAGTATGCATTTAATGAAGACTTATTTCCCTCCCCTTTATTTTCTTCCTTCCTTCCTTCCTTCCTTCCTTCCTTCCTTCCTTCCTATCCCAAGTAAATTTATTACACTCTAAATGGAAGAACATTTTCAAATTTTAATAATAAAGAAAGATGGTTAGATTTCAGTTCTGGTACTTAAAAATAATAGAAAGAAATAAAGGTAGATATGGTTTGGAAGGTACATAGGAGGAAAAAGAAAGCAATATAATGCTATGAGATATTATAAGTAATATTCACATTAATATAATATTATATATTATTAATAAATTATCTCATTTTATATATCATATTGATATCATAATTACTTTTTTCAATACTATCTTATTTGGTTCTTACATCAACTCCATAATGTATATATTATTATTATTATTATTATTATTATTATTATTATTATTATTATTGTTTTTCTCCTCAATTGATTAATGGTTAAAGGATAAGAAGACACAGTTTTCTGGTAACAAAAGTTATCTGTAGTTATATGAAAAATACTTTAAACATCTATTGACTAGAGAAATGCAAATTAAAACTTTGAAGTTTTACCTAACACACCCATAAGATTGGTCAATGTGACAAAAAAGGAAAATGGTAAAGGTTGGAGAGGTCTAGGACACTATTACTCTCTTGATAGAACTGTGACCTGATCCACCATTCTAGAGAATACTTTGGAACTATTGACCAAATGGTTTTAAACTTTGCATCCCCTTTGAGTTAGTATTATCACCACTAAGATTCTATCTCAAAGATATTTTTTTTTAAATGGCTAAACAACCTATGTGCACAAAATAATGCTAGTGGTTCTTTTTTGAATAACAAAAATATGGAAATAGAAGGGATGAATGTCAGTTGGGGATTGATTGAGCAAGCTAAATTATATGACTATAATTGAATACTAGAGTTCTAAAAGAAAATTTGAACAAATTGATCCTCACAAAATTCTGTAAAAATTCATATGAACTGTTGCAAAGAGAAATGGACAAAACCAGATTATGCTTTTTCTCAGTCTGCTTTTTTCTTTTATATGAGTAATACGAAAATGATTTTGTTAAATGCACAAGTATCATTTATTAAATTAATACATTAAATTACTGTCTCAGAAAGGAGAGAAGGGAGGAAGAGGAAAATATTGGAATATAAAATTTAAAAGAAAGAATTAAAATAAAAATTTACATGTAATTGGGAAGGGACAGCTAGGTGATGCATTGGGTAAAGTACTGGTCAGGAGGACCTGAGTTCAAATCTGACCTCAGACACTTAATAATTGCCTAGCTGTGTGACCTTTGTAACAGAGAAAATGTATGGCCCAAAGTTATGTGACCTGGGACAAGACATACTTAATGCATACATACATACATGCAAATTTATTTATATTTTCATATTTAGATGTAAAAATAAGAATATAGAAAGAATAAGAAATGAAATCAATACAGAATGTTATGGACAGGCCTGATATCAGATTGCTACTTAGGTTGCATTTTAGTATGAAATAATTCATTCAGGAGTAATGGAATAGAACATTTACTTGGTGCTCACAAAATGAAAATACTCAATAAGTATTCCGTATCACTTAGAATTTATGGATGTGTTCTCTCTCATCCCTTATATTCCATGTGGAACCTCTTCTTGCCAGCAGAACAGGATATTTTGATTGCTATGGTTTTCAGAAATGGCCCAACTGAAAAGGACCTGACAATAAGGAAAGTCCATAAGGGGAGAATGCTATCCAGGTGACAGATTTGTTTTTGTTAAAGAAAAAAATTATTTTTATGGAAAAAGGGCAACTTTGTTTCTCACGTAGTATTGGAATACATTCTATCAACTCAGATAGCATAGCTACAAAATAACACAGTAGAAATCCTTTGGTGATATAGTTCATAGTCATGAAATGGATAAAGAACTAGCAAAATGGTCTGAGAAGGAGCAGTTGGGTAAAAACAGAGAAGTAGAGGGTCACAAAAACATAATTAGGAAAAAGAATTCAGAAGAACAAAATGATTGAAAGATTCAAATATTACAAAGTGCAAGAAGGAATAGAATTTTTTTAAAGATCACTTGATTCAATAACAAGTGAATATAATTTTGAAGAGGGCAGTATCAGTTGTATAGTAAAAATATAATTACAAAAGTCTTAGAATAGAGAAAGATCAATTAATTAATCAATCAACATTTATTATCTTACTACTATATGCCAGACTTTGAGCCTAGCACCATGTCAAAAAAAGTCAAGTGGAGGGAAAGGATTCTAGCAGAAAATGAGAATTTACTTGATAATTAAAGGAAACCAGGAAAGATAGTAAACAGAGAAAATATGAGAAACAAGAAATGTATTGTCTTGTTTGTAGAAAGCAAAGTTTTGAATGACAGAGATTATTTTTTGAATTTAATTGAATTAATTTAAACTTAGAAGAAATTAATTTAATATGCTCTTGCTTAATTTTATATTCAATTAATTTAATTTTCGTTAATTTAGTTTTTTAATTAAAAAGTAAGCTAAATTAATTTTAATTTAATTTAATTAGAGGCAACAGGGAGCCTCTGGAGCTTGGTGTGGTGCATAATTGAACCTGCCCTTAAAAAAATCAAATTGGTGGTTGAATGGAAGAGGATGAAGGTTGGGAGAGAAGTAAGTCATGCAGACCCAATAGCAAGATACTGCAACAGTTCATAAAGAGGTGTAAGCACTTGGGCTAAAGTGGTGGTAGTGTCAGTTGAGAAAAGGAAATGTATTTAAAAGAAATCATTTGGGGATGGGAAACAATCTGCAAAACTGAGAGTTTTGATAAAGGTCTCATTTCTAAAATATAGGGAGAAGTGTATCAAATTTTTAAGATCTTAAGATATTTCCCAAATAATAAATGGTTAAAAGGATATGAACAGTTTACTTTTCTTTTACATTTTCATCCATTGATACATGCATATTTCCGAGTTAGAAAATTTCCCTCCATCCTTCGATCCCATCCCCCTCCCCTCAGTATATAACAGTCAGGTTTGTATTTTGCAAGCCTATCTTTTTAAACATATTGGAAAAAACCCAATTTTGCCCTGAGGAATTAGAATAAAGGGAAAAAGATACATGAGATACTTTTTATAAAATGTTCATCAGATTTGAAAGTTTTTTTTTTCCTGTGTGTTTTGTTTTGTTTTATTTTTCTTCCTCTGGTTGGGGATAATAAAGATTATAACTAATTAAATACAGTTGTACTAGATCTCTGGAATATCCAGATGAGTTGCATTCATCAAGGTTGTTCATCTCATAATGTTGATGTGTACATTCTTCTATTGGTTCTGCTCCTTTCACTCACCATAACATCCCGCAAGTCATTCCCTGCTTCTCTAGAATACAACCATTCATGGTATCTTATAGAAAAAGAATATTCCATTGTATTCATGTGCCATAACTTGTTTAGCCATTCCCTATTTAAAGAGCATCCTCTCAGTTTCCAATACTTTGGCATTACAAAAAAGAGCTACTATGAATATTTTGAAATATGTAGGACTTTTCCCATTTTTTACAATTTCTTGTGGATATAGTCATAGAATTGGAATTGTTGGGTCAAAGTATATGAACAGTTATATTGCTCTTTGCCCATAGTTTCATATTGCCCTACAGAAAGACTGTATCTGTTTACAACTCCACCAACAATGCATTAATGTCCCAGTCCTCCCACCACAAACTTGCCAATATTGATCATTTTCTTTTTCTCATCTGGGATAATCTAAAGGGTGTGAGATGATACCTCATTGCTGTTTTAATTTGCATTTCTCTAGTCAATAGTGATTTGGAGCATTTTTATATGATATATATATATATATATATATATATATATATCTATATATATATATATATATATCTTTGATTTCTTCATTTGAAAATTGTTCATACCCTTTGTCCATTTTTCAATTGGGGAATGACTTGTGATCTTAGAAATTTGATGCAATTCTCTATATATTTTAAAAATGAGACTTTTATCAGATCTCTTAGTTGTGAAGATTGTTTCCTGACTTTCTGTTGTTCTTCTAATTTTGGAATCATTGATTTTATTACTGAAAAAAGTTTTAATCTAATATAGTCAAAATCATTTATTTTGCAGTTTATATGGTGCTTTAATTCTTGTTTGGTCATACATTTATCCATTTTCCATAAATCAGATAGATGGAGTATTTTTGGTCTATTAATGGTATCACTAGTTATGTCTAAATCCTGTACCTATTTTGATCTTATTTTGGTATAGGGTGTAAAATGTGGATCTATGCCTAGTTTTTGCCATATTTTTTCCAGTTTTGCAACAATTTTTGTCAGATAGTGAGTTCTTATCCCAGAGGCTGATGTCTTTGACTTTGACAAATAATAGATTGCTATAGCAATTTACTGCAGTTTCTTTAGAACCCATTCTAATCCAATGAACCTTTACTCTATTTCTTAACCAATACCAGGCAGTTTTGATGATTGCCACTGTATAGTATAGTTTTATTGGTGATAGAGTTAGGTCACCTTCCTTTACATTTTTGTCTTCATCAGTTCCTTTTCTATTATTGTCCTTTAGTTACTCCAGATGAATTTCATTACTATTTTTCTAGCTTGGTAAAGTAGTTAAGTAGCTATTTGGTAGTTTGATTGGTATGGCACTGAATAAGAAATTTAATTTGTGTAGAATTGCCAGTTTTATTTTATTGTTTCGACTAACCATGAGTATTTGACATTTTTCCAATTACTTAGATTTTACTTTATTTGGGTGAGGAGAGCATTAGAATTGTGCTCATACAATTTTTGGGTTTTTCTTGGGAGGGAGACTCCCAAGTATTTCATTATCTACAGTTATTTTAAAAGAAACTTCTCTTTCTATATCTTGTTCTTTGGCTTTGTTGTTCATATAGAGAAATGCTGATGATTTATATGGATTTGTTTTATATCCTGCTACTTTGTTGAATTTAATTGTTTCAAGCAGTTTTTTTTAGATTATTTTCTTGGATTCCGTAGGTATACCATCATATTATCTGCAAAGAGTGAAAGTTTTGCTTCTTCATCGCGAATTCTGATTCTTTCACTTTCTTTTTCTTCTCTTATTGCTACTGCTAGCATTTCCAATACTACATTGAATAATAATGGTGATAATGGGCAGACAGTTTACAAATGAAGAAACTGAAATTACACATAATCATATGAAAAAATCCTCCAAATCTCTATTGATTAGAGAAATGTACATTAAAACAAAATGAGGTATCACTTTACAGCTATCAGTTTGGTAAAGATAAGAAAAAGGGAAAATGATCAATTTTGGAGAAGTTGTGGGAAGATTGGGAAATTGATGCATTGTTGGTAGAATTGTGAAAGGATCCAACTTTTCTGGAGAGTAATATGAAACTATCCCTAAAGAGCAATAAAACTGTTCATACTCTCTGATCCAGCAATTAAAATTCTTGGTCTATATCCAGAAGAAATAAGGGGAAAAAAGGGAAAAGTCCTACATGTTCCAAATTATTCATAGAAGCTCTTTTTTTAGTGGGTGGCAAAGAACTCATAATTGAGAGGATGTCCAATAATTGGGGAATAGTTAAACAAGTTGTAATACTTGAATACTCTGGAATACTATTGTCCTGTAAGAAGCCATAAATGGTTGGACTCTATAGAAACATGGAATGACATGCAGGATCTGATCCTAAATGAGGAGATTAAACCAAGAGAACAATGTGAACATTAACAGCAGCAGTTTGAGATGAACAATGTTGTTGAAATACATTCAGCAGTTCAAAGAGCTAGGACAACTGTATTAGACTGATTATAGATACTGTTATCCTCATTCAGAGGAAGAAGAAAAAACAAAACAAAACAAACACAGAGTAAAAAACAACCCTTTCAAATCTGATGAAAACTTTATAAAACTTATCTGTGATGATTTTCTTTCCCATAATCCTAATTCCTCATACCAAAAATAACTAATTTGTAAACATGTTTATCAAAAAATATATATGTACAATGCTAACCTGACTGTTCATTGCTGAGGGGAGGGGCTTAGGAAGGAAGCATAGAAGAAAATTTTGTAACTTAAAAATGTACATGTGCAGAAGGTTTAAAAAAATAAACAAACAAAAGAATGAATGAATGAATAATAAAGAAACCAATAAATGAAATCTAGAGGCCTTGGCATTAGATTGGATATAGAATGTGAAAGATATTAAGGGATAAAAGATGACACCTTAACTGTGAATATGAAGATCCTTGAAGACTGTATTATATGCCAGAGTAAATTAGAAATTAGTCAAATAAGAGTGTTTATGATAAAACATAAGAATTTTACTTTTGACTGGTTGGGCTTAAAATTAATCCTACACATTTTCAAATATTGGAAAGACATTTTATAATGTGAGTTTAGAGATCATCAGAGAAGCTAAGGCAGGATAGGTATATTTTTTAGAATTATCATCAGAAAGATGGAAATTAAATCCACAGGAACTGATGAAATCATCAATTAAAATAGAATAAAGGAAGAAAAAAGTTTCTGTTACAGAACTTTAGAATGAATGTACCCTTTGCTTACTGCTTTCTCAATCACTTTAGGGGACGAGATATATGAAAAAGCCAGATAGGTTTTGGGATTAATGGATGATGCAAAAAAATGGATCTACATAGAAGGTTTCAAATGAAAATGATTGTTCAATTTGTATGTCCCCTTGTAAGATATTGGAAGACTCAGCCTGTAGCCAACATTGTCATATGTATATTAATTTACTCAGCACATAAGAGAAATGTTTCTGAATCAGTCATTAAATCATTTTACTTCCAGAAAGAAAATAAGCAAATTTAAAATTAAATTTGTTACTTAACTAAAATTGGAATTATTGTTTTGTTTAATATGAAGGAAGAAAATTTTGAGTTCTGATTCCCAAATCTTAAATATTAACTTATTCATCTACTTTGTATTGTATATACACACGCAAATATATGTATACATATATTTGCGTGTGTATATATAAAATGAGAATATTTGAACAGACTTCATCAAATATCTGACTCAAATATTCATATTTAAAATTTGTTTTGATATAAATAGAAAAAATACAATTCTGCTCCTGTCTTCAATTATTTTAAACTAATGTACCAACCTTTCTTTATAACAGAGAGATCTAGAGTCATCTGGGACAGAGCCAAGATGGCATCCTGAGGTTAACATGCTCCTGGAGTTTTTCCCTCCCAAAGATAAATGAAGCCTCAACTCTGACTTTCAAATTACAGATCCCACCATGAAGAAGAGAAGATTCAAAGAAGTTTTCAATTGTAGACATCATGGAGGCTATGCAGTGAAGGCCTGTCTCTTTGGGGTAATGCGGAAGTAAAGTTCAAGAGGTAGGAGGGCAGGAAAGTCAACAGAGGGCTTCTAACCACAGTGCAATTCAGGTCCCAGCAGTTTAACCACATCAAAGTTCACAGCAGCTAGATAGCAAGCCAGCAGGGAGGACTCCAGCCCCAAACAATGTCTGAACCCTGAGAACACCAGGGTAAAGTACAGGACTGGGTTGGGCATGAATAAACCACTGTTAAGTCAGAACGTGAACATAAAAGAGGGGGGAAAAGACATCTCCCAAAGCAAGGCCTGGACTACATAGGTAACATCTTGACCCATAGCAAGTCAGGGATCAGATATCAACCCTAGCAAAAATAAAAAGATCTTGGATCTATGCTCCCTGTTCCTCAGGAGCAGAACTAAAACAACAAACATGAACAAAAAAAGCTAAAAGAGTGCTCACTATAGAAAACTACTATACAGACAAAGATGACAAGTCTGAAGAAAAAACAGCAAAAAAATCACCCACAGGGGAGGCATCAAATATTTGAACTCAAATACAAAAGTTCATCAAAGAGCTTAAATAAAAATTGAAATGGGTGGCTAGGTGGTGCAGTAAATAGTGCACTGGCCCTGGAGTCAGGAGTACCTGAGTTCAAATTCGGTCTCAGACGCTTAAAAATTATCTACTTGTGTGGCCTTGTGCAAGCCACTTAACCCCATTGACTTGCAAAAAAGCTAAAAAAAACAAATTTAAAAACCAAAGAAGAGTGGAAGAAGAAAAATTGAAAACAGAAAAGAAAGTCATGCAGGAAAATTCTGCAAAAAATCAACACTGTTAAAAATAAAATAACCAACTGAAAAAGGAAACACAGAAGCTTATTGAAGAAAATAAAACTCTAAAATGAGAATTGAACAAATAGAAGCCATGAATATACAGGACTGTAAGATTTCATCAAACAAATTAAAAAGACAAAAAAATGAATAAAATATATAGTACCTTTTAGGGAACATGTAAGACCCGGAAGATAGATAGATTCAGGAGAGACAATGTACAAATCATCAGACTGCTAGAACACCTGGATCAAGAAAAGAACCTGGAAAACATCATGTAGGAAAATATAAGGGAAACTTTCCAAATCTACTAGAACAAGATACAAATATAACCATTGAAAAATTCAAAAAAACGTTCCAGAAAGAGACCCCAGGATAAAAACTCCAAGTCATGTAATAGAGAAATTCCAGAACTCTTAAATAAAGGAGAGAATATTACAAGTAGCAAAAATAAAACAAATCAAATATAATGGAAACATAATCAGATTCATACAGAACCTTTCAACCTCAACACAAAAGGATCAGAACACCTGAATTAGAATATTTCTGAAAGCAAAGGACCTGGGATTACAACCCAGAATGTACTACCATGTAAAATTCAGCATGTATTGTCAGGGAAAAGATGGATGGTCAATTTAAATAGAGGACTTCCAGAATTTTCTGCTACAACATCCAAAACTGAACAAAAAATTCAATTACCAAATACACAACTTTAGAGTTGAATAAAAAAGTCAAATGCAAAGGGGAATTAAAAATCAAAACAAAACAATACAAATGTTTGTCAAGACTATCAAATTGTATACAGCCCTAAAAGTAAAGATATAATATTTCTAACTCTTTAGAACTTTACTTCTCTTAGGATAATTAAAGGGTATGATATAATTGAAAAGAATGAGCCTACAGGATATGGGCATAATTGTATCTCATCTCTCAATTGAAGAGATCCAAGATGACATCACTAAGTTTGAGACAAAAAGCCCTGAAGATAAGCAGGGGTGTTAACTTTAAACTTAAGTTGTCTCATTAACCTTTGACTCAGTTTAATTACACACAGTGCTTAGCACTTTGTCTAATGAGGACATCATAAACTGCCAAGGACCTGAGTCAGTGTCTCTGTAACTTACAATCATTTGAAAAGACTAAGGTGAGACCTCCAGAGCCTCCCAGTACTTAGATAGCTTAAAGATTATTACAGTTAATTAGATCAGAGTTTGTCTTATGGGGTGTTTCACTTAGTGGGTGGGGGGGTAAGGTAGGAGAGAGAATAGGCCTTGCTTTACTGAACAAGATCTTAAGTACCTTAGATGGAGAGGAGGGAAAGAAAATAAGACAAGGGGGGATTACAAATAGTTCAAGTAATGATATGGCTTTGGATGATACTTTGGCTCCTAAGGAGGATTGTGTTTACTTGAAAGATACTTGAAAAGGGGATAATGTAAAACATAATTATAATTATAATTTGATGCAATTTGAGCCAATGTTGCTTTTCAAGCAAGCAAGTAAACAATCTGTTATGATATCTTGATAACAATATGAGCTTATAGAGGTGGTTAGGTGGTGCAGTGGATAGACCCCACCGGCCCTGGAGTCATGAGTACCTGAGTTCAAATCTGGCCTCAGACACTTAATAATTACCTAGCTGTGTGACCTTGGGCAAGCTACTGAACTCTAATGCCTAGTAAATACTTAAAAAACAAACTATATGCTCTTATCAATCAATCAAATAATCACACTGTGCTTGAGGACACCTGATAATAATATGATAGTGATAAATAACACCAAGGGAAGAGGAACAAGATTTGTAAGTTTAGAGGGAAAGACAGGAGAATGTGAATGGTGAGTAAAGTCTATTCAACAGATTTAGCCCAGCGAGGGAATAAGATATATTCCCACTTGGGTTTAAAAATCTAACATTAAGCGAGTGGGGAGAGATTGGGAAAGCAAAAAATAAAGGAAGAAGGATCTGATAAAAGGGAAGCAAAGGTATAATTGAAAATAAACTGAATGTTAAATTTAAAAAAAAAGTCAAAGGGGAAATGTAGTAAAATTTTGGTGAGGAGGAATAAGAGAAAAGGAAAGACAAAAATATAAATGGAGAAATATAGCATGGAGGAAAATACAGAATTAGTAATCTTAACTGCAAATGTTAATGGGATGAACTGCCCCATAAAATAGTAGTGGATACCAGAATGGATTAAAAACTAGAATTCTACAAAATGTTCTTTACAAGAAACACATTTGAAGCATAGAGATAAACACAGGGTAAGGTAAAAGTTTAGAACAAAATACATTATGCCTCAACTGAAGTAAAAAAAAAAATCTGGGGAAGTGATTCTAATCTCATACAAAGTAAAAACAAAAGTCACTCTCATTAAAAGTTATAAAGAAGGAAACTACATTTTCTTAAAAGGTACCATTGGTAATGAAGCTATAGTGATATAAACATGAATATGTATGCACCTACTGTTATAGCATTCAAATTCCTAGAGGAAAAGCTTAATGAATTGCAAGGAGACATAGACAGCAAAACTTTAATAATGAGAAACCTCGACATCCTGTTCCCTTAACTATATAAATCTAACAAAATAATAGACAAGAAAGAAGTTAAGAAAGTCAATTAAATCTTTGAAAACTTAGATATGATAGCTCTCTGGGGAAAACTTAATAGAGAGATAGAAAAGAATATACCTTTTTCTCAGCAGTACAAGGCACCTTCACCTAAATTGATCATGAACTAGGGCACAAAAACTTTATAATCAAATGCAGAAGGTAAAAATAATGAATATACACTTCTCAGACCATGATATAATAAAAATTACATGTAATACAGTGTCAGGGAATGATAAACCAAGAACTAATTGGAAATCACATAGGTTTATCTTACATAATGAGTGGATTGAACATCAAATAATAGAAATAATCAATAATTATATCCAGGAAAATGATAATAAGGAAACATCATACCAAAATTTAGGAGATGCGCCAAGGTAGTTTTGAGGGGAAACTTTATATCTCTGAATGCCTATGTGAATGAAATAGAGAAAGAAGACATCAGTGAATTGGATATGCAACTGAAAAAGCTAGAAAAAAAAACAAATTAAACATCCCCAATTATATACTAAATTAAATCCCCAAGTTTAAGCAACAATTAATTACTATTCTACATAAACTATTTAAAAAATAGGAGAGGAAGGGGTTCTGCGAAATTCCTTTTATGACACCAACATAATGCTGATGCCTAAAATAGGAAGAACCAAAACAGAGAAAATTATAGACCAGTCTTCCTAATGAATATTGATGTAAAAATCTAAAATAAAATTTAAGCAATGACATTGCATCAGGTTATTACCAGAATAATACACATGATCAGGTTGGATTCATACTAGAAAGGCAGGTATAGATCAACTTAAGGAAAAAAAAAAAACATCAGTAGAACCAACAGATATCTTATGATTATCTCAACCAATGCTGAAAAAGCCTTTGGAAAAAAAAAACAGTAATTCCTACAAAAAAGGTATAAAGTAGGGGAGGCTATGTGGTGAGGGGTGGCTAGGTGGTGCAGTGGATAGGGCATTAGCCCTGAAGTCAATAGTACCTGAGTTCAAATCTGGCCTCAGAAACTTAATAATTGCTTAACTTTGTGGCCTTGGGCAAGCCACTTAACCCCATTTTCCTTACAAAAACAAAAGAAATAAAAAAAACCTAAAATATATAAAAAAAGTAGAAAGTTTAGGAATAAATTGAGGTTTCCTCACATAAAATCATCAACAAATATTATATTAAATGGGAATGAACTTAGAGCATTTCCAAGAAAATCAGAGATGAAACAAGGATACCTATTATCACCATTACTATTCAGTATAGCATTAGAAATATTAACTGTTGGGGGGGGGGGGCTAGGTGGCGTAGTGGATAAAGCACGGGCCCTGGAGTCAGGAGTACCTGGATTCAAATCCAGTCTCAGACACTTAATAATTACCTAGCTGTATGGCCTTGGGCAAGCCACTTAACCCCATTGCCTTGCAAAAACCTAAAAAAAAAAAAAAAAGAAATATTAACTGTTAACAAAAAGAAGAAAAAGACATTGAATGAATCATAACTGGCAATGAGGAAGCAAAACTTTCACTAGATATAGGCCCCAAGCCTACATCCCACTCCAGAGACCCAGTATCCACCTAGTCCCATGGTTCCTGGACAGGCCACCCAATCCCACCACCTTCCACAAAATAAAAAAGAAAATGTGTTACATCTGACTAATCTCTCCTATGATCTACGCTCTATTCCATCAACAACAACCCCCCCCTCTCCTCTGCTATTAAGTGTGTATGCTGTTTCATCTCTGAGCCATTTCTAAGGATAATGAAGGCTCCCCCTTTCCCGCTCTCCTGCCCCTTCCATACCATGGCAAAAGCCATTTCTTGACTCTTACATGAATATCTTACCCTATTCTACCTCTCTTTTATTTTACTCCCAGTAAATTTCCCTTTAATCCAAGGATCCCATTTTTGCAATATATTATATCTTCAATTTCAGCTCTCTCCTGTGTCTCATCTTTAAAAGCTCCTTCAATTTGCTCTCCAGCCAGGAATACATGAAGTTCATCATCATTAGGTCCTTCATAATTTGCCCTTCTCATCCACCCTCTCTATTCTTCAGCAGAGTCCTGTACTTGAACATCAAACTTTCTGTTCAGCTCTGGTCATTTCAACAGTAAGATTTGAAATTCCCTGTTTCACTGAAAATTCACTTTTTCCTTTAGAAAAGGATGTTCACTTTTGCTGGGTGCATTTCAAGCTTTTTTGCCTCCTAGAATATTATATTCTAAGCCATATGAGCCCATATTATAGTTGCTGTTAAATCCTGGATAATCCTGGCAAGAGCTCCACCATATTTGAATTGTTTCCTTATGGCTACTTGTAATAGTTTCTCATTGATTTTGGAGTTCTGAAACTTGACTATAATATGCCTGGGAGTTGTTGTTTTCATTTATTCATTTACATATGTATGTATGCATGTATATATTTATTTATTTATTCATTGGGTAGATCTCTTTCCAAAGGAGATCAGTGACTTCTTCCAATTTCTATTTTACCATCTGCTATTGAATGTCAGGACAAATTTCCTGTAGAATTTCTTAACAAATGAGAGCAAGGTTCTTTCCCTGATCATGACTTTAATGTAGCAAAATAATGTTTAAATTATCTCTCCTGAATTTGATTTCCAGATCAGTTGTTTTTTCAATGAGATATTTCACATTTTCTTCTAGCTTTTCATTCTTTTGGTGGTGAATTATTGTCTCTTGATTTCTCATAAAGTCATCAGCTTCCTTTAGCTCCATTCTATATCTGAAGGATTTCTTTTCTTCAAAGAATTTTATTATCTCCTTTTCCGTCTTGCCAATTCTGAAACTTTTTGAGCTGTTTTATCCATTTCATCTAAACTGGTTTTTAACATTTTATTTTCTTCAGCATTTTTTGGATCTCTTTGACTAAGCTGCTGACTTCATTTCCATGTATTTCCTGCATTTTTCTCATTTATTTTCCCAATTGTTCGTCTACTTCCCTTACTTGATTTTCAAAATCTTTTTTTGAGTTCTGTCATATCCTGAGCCCAACTTCTATATTTCTTACAGTCTTTAGATGAAGAAGTTTGAACTTTCTCATCTTCAGGGAATGTATTTTGGTCCTCCATGGGATCAAAGTAATTGTCTATGGTTAGGTTCCTTTTTTCCTGTTTACTCATTTCCCCACCTGTGCCTGGTTTTGGGATACTTCCTGAGGCTTTGAGTATTATTGGGACATCCCCACAAGGACCTAAGTATGTGAGGCTCTGAATGCTCTCTTTCCTGTGCTCTGGTGGTGTGGATGACCACAAAATCACCCCCTTCAAAGGGGCGGTGGGGGGGCGGAGCTCACTGCTCTATAGCAACCCCAAATTGCTACCAAAATTTGAATATGGTCAATGCCCCAGAGTCCTGTCCCAGGAACAGAGCACAGACCTTGGTAGTCTCCCTCCTCTCCCTTACCTTTCATGGGCTGAGCACTCAGGAAGCAAATACCAGGTGGAACCCTCCTGGGCAGCTCCACAGACCTGCTTCTATTTCCTGGGATCTGGCTTTGCTGTGGGCTGAGGAAATTGTAAGGAGGGCCACTCTGGCCAGCTTTACACTCAATCTGTCAGAGGTCTCTCTGCTGATCTTTTACGCTATGCTTAGTGCTCCCTGGGGTGTTAGGTTAGAAAAATGCTTCTGCTGCCAGGTACCCTGGGGATGTTCCTGGAAGCCAGAAGCTCCTTCACACTTGTGTGCTGCCACCACCCCTCTAGTCCTGTGTAACAGAGCCTTCCCACTATTTTCCAGGTTACATTGATCTAGGGAATTGCCTCACTGGATCATTCTATGGGTTCTGTCTCTCACAAATTTAGTTAGAGTCATAATTTTAAGGTTTTTGATAAATTTTGGAGAGTGCTCCTATGAAAGGCTGTTTTTCAGCTGCCATCTTGGCTCATTCAAGGAGGACATGCCATGACAGAGGAAACAGAAAAAGTATTGGAATTAAGACTTCAAGAACCCAGATCGAATCTTTCATTATTATTTGCTTGCAATATGACCATGTATGCATTTCAGATATTTATATTTCTCTTTCCTTAAATTGGAATGATAATATATGCCTTACAATAATTTTCCAGCTAAAGGAAAAATACTATATCAAACTGAGATATCCTTTCATGTCTGCTGCAGTTGCCTTCATCTATTCCTACTAATGGGAAAATAATTAATTTATTTTGAAATATTCTCAGCAAGTCATGAAAGCTGTTAACTAGTAGGAAAATCTAATATGATTCTAAGGAAAACTTTTATTTTTCTAAAGTCATAGAAGAGCAAGAGATCATGAGAGTAAAATAAAAGAACACTGAAACTTTAGGAAGAGGAACTGAATCATAATCCTATCTCTACTACTTATTTTGTGAGGGAGGTCATGCCTGTCCAGGAATAGCAAAATTAGATAAAATCTATGTAGATCACTAGGGAGTACATGGCAGTAGGGGCAAAATGATGGAGTAAAGGCAGGAAATACAAAAAGCTCCCCCCCAACCACTCCAAAAATCTCTAAATTATGAATTTAACCAAATTCTAGATTGACAGAACCCACAGAAAGACTGAGTGAAACTATTTTCCAGTGCAAGATAATGTGGAGGATCTATGGAAAGGGTCTGTTCCACCAGTGTTGGGAAAGATTGCAGCACAATCTGGGCCAAGCTGGTCTCTGGAGCAAATTGGCTCTAGTCATCCAGGTATAATCCATGAGGCACTTGGGTCCCTGAGGACTCCTGCATCCCTGGCAGCAGGGATAGTTTCCAGACCTCTCATCCCAGTTGCCAAGGACAACTTGGAAATTCATTGGGAAAACTTTGCCGCACCAGAGTGAATGTGGAGCTTATGGTAACACAAGTGTCAGTGTTGCCTCAGCCCTGCAGAGCCACCAGCAAATAATTGCAGAATGCTCAGTCCATGGCATTTAAGGGGTCAAGAGAGAGTTCAGAGGTCACTCTGCTATTCCTGTGGCAGGACTCTAATGTTTTCTTCATACTCAGATCTAAGTCAAAGTCTGGGGCACCTTACTGCCATAATAGAGCAGTGAACCTCCTCACAGTTAAAGGGCAGAGGGGAGTGTTTGTGGCCATTGACAGACAACAGCATAGACCAGGAGTGCAGGCCACAAAAACCCTCAAATGTTTGGGAAATTGATTCCTCCTGGAAGCAGAGCCCCACCTTAAGAGAGAATTAAAAATAAAGTTATAGACTGGAGAAATGAGCAACCCACAGAATAAAAAGAATCTTACCATAGACAATTACTTTGGTCCCATGGAGGATGAAAATAAACATTAAGAAGATAACAAAGTCAAAACTTCTGAAAACAAAGCCTCCAAGAAACAAAATTTTAAAAAATTAAATAATGTATGTAGAGGAAAAATTGGGAAGAGTAATGAAGGTGATGCAGTGAAAACTAAGCCGGCAGCTTGGTGAAAGAGTAACCAAAAATACTGAATAAAATGACATCTTGAAACCCAATTTAGATCAAATGAAAAAAAAATCCAAAAGGTCAATTAAGGGAAGAATGACTTTAAAAAAGCAGAATAGTTCAGTTGGAAAAGGAGATAAAAAAATGCTCATTGAAGAATATAATTCCTTCAAATATAGACTGTATCCAAGGGAAATTGACAATTTTGTAAGAAATCAAGAAACAATAAGACAAAACCAAAAGAATGAAAAACCTAGAAGAAATTATGAAATATCTGACTGGAAAAACAACTGAATTGGAAAACAGATCCAGAATAGATAATTTATAAATTATTGGGCTACTTCCAAGTCATGACTCAGAAAAAGAGCCTAGAATTCTTTTTTCAAGAACATCTCCAGGAAAATTGTCGTGACATCCTAGAAGGCAGAGGGTAAAATAGAAAAAAAATAGAAATCCACCAATCACCTCTTTAGAGAGAGATTCTAAAATAAAAACAACTAGAAATAATATGACTAAATTCCTGAACATCCAAGTCAAGGAGAAAATATTACAAGCAATCAGAAAGAAACAATTCAAATATCATGGAACTATAGTCAGAATTACAAAGGATTTAGCAGCTTCTACATTAAGGGTTCATGGGGCTTGGAATATAATATTCTGAAAGTGAAAAAAACTTGGATTGCAACTGAGAATCAATCTTTTTTTCAGGGGAAAAGATTAGATATTCAATGAAATAGGGGACTTTCATACTTTCCTGGTGAAACAACCAGAACTGAACAAAATGTCTGATCTTCAATTATAGGACTCAGGTGAAGCATAGAGAGGGTGACCAAGAAGGGCAAATTATGAGGGATTTAATGATGTTGAACTACTTGTACTCTTGAATGGAAAGATGGTACTGTTAACTCATATGAACCTTTTCCTTTATTATGGCAGTTAAAAAGAGCATTTATTGACAATGTACAGAAAGTAACTGAATATGAAGGTATAATATTATACCAAAATAATTGACTACAGTAAGATTCTTTTTCTTCTGTATAGTATATGGGGTGAATGGACAAGAAAGGAATGTACTGAAAAAAGTGAGAGGAGAGGTAGAATAGGCAAGGATATTTCATGTAAAGGAGTTAGAGAAAACTTTTGTGATGGAGTTGAAGGGGGGAAGGTGAGAAAGAATGAGTGAGACTTCATGTTCATTGGAAATGACTCAGAGAGAAAATAATGTACATAATCTATAGGGTATAGAAATATTTCTTACCCTAGGAGAAAAAAAGAGAGGAAAGGAATGGGAGAAATGGGACAGGAGGAGGAGAGGGGGTGTAGCTTATAGAAGAGAGGGACAATCATGGTAGACAGTAGTGAGATATAACATTCTTTTGAGGAGGGGAAGGGTAAAAGGAGAGAGAGAGAGAGAATAGAATAAATGGAGGTAGGGAGGAATAGATAGGAAGGAAATATAACTAGCAATAATAAAAATATTGGGGAAAATGATGAACCAACTTCTCTGATAGACATTAAGAAAAATGCAATCCATGACAAAAACAGAGCTGATGATATCTGAATATAAAATGAAGCTCATTTCTTTTTTTCCTCTCACTTGATTTCCCTTGATAGTTCTCTTTTTTCCCAAGGGAGAGTGGTTATGTTTACTTTTACAATAAGACTACTGTATTAATGTTAAAAATATATATTTTTAAAAAAGGAAGAACATGGGATTTGATATCAGGTGGCCTGGGTTTTAATGTGTACTCTGGTGTTTAATACTTGCATGATCTTGGGTAATTAACTATGTTGAGTTCAGTTTATTATTTGGAAATAAAGCTTTTAGAAATTCAATTAGGTATATACTAGGACAAGCAAGGAATTTGGAGTTTAAAGAACTGACTTTAATTCCCATCTCTGCTAATTGTTGTCTTGAAAAATCATATATCCTCTCAGGGTTTTAGTTTTCTCATGTGTATAGTGAATAAATCAACATGAATAAGCTTTAGAGTTGCTACCAGCTCAGAGTATATGATCTTATTATGAAAATGAAGAATAAGATGCTCAGAAATCAGCCCATATGAAAAATAAAGTTTTATGGAATTAGTATGGGACTAAATTTCCCAATCAGACATATTTCCCAAGTCACTATTCCAAAAAATGAAGATTCATGAAAAAAACTTTAAACTATAAAAGTATTGAAATCCTGCAAACTAATTTTGTTTTTCATGATAACATAAACAGCTCCTTATATTCTAAAAATGCATTCATTGAATTAGAAATGACATTATCCTGATGCTCTTGAAGTCTAAGTATCTGATCGTTAAATTTTCAGTATTAGATTCCTGCCATTGAATTTAGTCATCACTATAAATCCAGACATCATTCATTGCATTGCTATTCTTTTTTACTTAATAAAGTTTTAGTAGTACAGATCAAACTTGAAAATTCATGGACTTGTAATTTTTTAAGAGAATCATGTTGAAATATGTGCCATCACATTCCTGTATTGTTCTACAAACTTTGTTTAAGTTTAACAGGGTGTAGCAGAACACTCTCTAGAATGACCTCCAAATGTATATCCTTTGTTTCAACAAAAGTACTAATTGGTTTACTTCTAAAGATGTTTACAGTAAAAGAAAAAGAACCAAATATTCTAAAATGTTTGTAGAATCTCCCATTTTGGTGACAAAGAACTGAGAATTGCAGGGATGTCTATCAATTAGGGAATGACTTAACAAGTTGTGGCATATGATTATGATAGAATCCTACTGCTAGAAGAAATGATGGACTCAATGATTTTAGTAAAAAAATGAAAGAGTTTACATGAAATAATTAAGACTAAAATGAATAGAACCATGAAAAACATATATAACAACAGCAATATTGTTTTAAGAATGACTTAGAGAGAGCAGAGTCAAGATGGCAGCAGTAGAACAGTCTTTCTTATGAGTTGTCTCCAAAATATTTAAAAAATATCAAAATTATGACTCTAACTAAATTTTTGAGAGACAGAACCCACAGAAAGATCCAGTGAGGTAATTCCCCAGTCCAAGGTAACTTGAAAAATAGTGGGAAGACTCTATTCCATGGGGTTGGATGGCAGCAGCATGGTAGGAGTTTCAGTCTTCCATGAACAGCTCCAAGGCACCTGGGTCCCTGGAAGTCCAGACTCATGGCAGAAGAAGCAGTTTTCTGAATTACCACCCCAGGGAGCACCAAGCACAACTTGGAAGATCAAGAGGGAAACTTCTGCCAGAGTGAGGGTGAAGCCCATGTCAGCATGGTCATCCTCAGCATGGTCCTGGTACTCAGCACAGTCCAGATCCCAGGAAATGGAAGCTAGCTTGTAGAATCTCCCAGCAGGAGCCACCCAGCAGTTGCTTCCCGACTGCTCAGACCACGAAAGCTAAGAGCATGGTGGGAGACTGCCAGGGTCAGTCCTCTGTCCCAGGGAAAGTACTCTGGGGCTTTGACCATATTCAGACTTTGGTTGCAGTCTGGGTCTTTGACCATATTCAGACTTTGGTTGCAGTCTAGGGCCCCAGAGGGGTGAGGTTGTGACATTTCAACCAGACCAGGAGAACAGTCAGAGCTTCATATACTGAGGTCCTTGCAGTGATGTCCCAATAATATTCAAAAGCTCAGGAAGCACCCCAAAACCACGCACAGGATGGGGAAATGAGTAAACAGGAAATAAGTAAACTGACCATAGACAACTACTTTGTTCCCAAAGAGGGATCCAAATACACAGTGTGGAAATGAGAAAGTCCAAGCTTCTATATCTAAAGACTCCAAAAAATATATAAGTTGGGCTTAGGCTATGGCAGAGGTCTAAAAAGATAATGAAAATCAAGTAAGGGAGGTAGAACAATTGGGAAAAGAAATGAGAGAGATGCAGAAAAAACATGAAAAATGAAGTCAGAATTTTAATCAAGGAGATCCAAAAAATGCTGTAGAAAATAACATATTAAAAACCAACTTAGATCAAATGGATAAAACAGTTCAAAAAGTTATTTTGAGAAGAATTATTTATAAAGCAGAACTAGCCAGATGGTAAAGGAGATTAAGAAAGCTCCCTGAGGAAAAGAAATCCTTCAGATGTAGGAGTTAAAGGAAACTGGTGACTTTGTGAGAAATCAAGACACAATAATTCAACAAAAAAAGAATGAAAAACTAGAAAACAAAAGTGAAATATCTCATTGAAAAAACAACTGATCTGGAAAACAGATCCAGAAAAGATAATTTAGAAATTATTGGGCTACCTAAAAGTCATGCTCAGGAAAAGAAGTTTGACCTCATTTTTACAGAGGTTCTACAAGAAAATTACCCTGATAATCAAGAAGCAGGGGGGTAAAATAGAAATTGAAAGAATTCACCAATCTCCTTGGGAAAAAGAAAAAAAAAAACAACTGCTAGGAATATTATAGCCAAGTTCCAGAAATCCCAAGTCAAAGAGAAAATATTACAAGCCATCAGAAGGAAAAAATTCAAATATTGTGGAGCTACAGTCAGGATCACCTAGGATTTAGCAGCATCCACATTAACAGCTTGTAGGGCTTGGAATATAATATTCCAGAAGGCAAAGGAGCTTGGAATGCAACTGAGAATCAACTACCCAACAAAACTGAATATAATCTTCTAAGGGAAAAGAGGGAATTTCAATGAAACAGGGGAATTTCAAATGTTTCTTTTGAAATGACTAGAGTTGAACAGAGAGTTTGATCTTCAAATACAAGACTCAGGTGAAGCAAAGAGAGTGGAGAAGGGTAAATTATGAGGGATTTAATGATGATGAACTGCATGTATTCCTGCAAGGAAAGATAAAAATCTTAATACACATATAAACCTTCTTATTTATTAGAGCAAATAGAAGGAGCTTTTATAGATGAGGATTGAGAAATCTGAATTTGAAGATATAATATATTGTAAAATTGGAGCCAATGGGTGAAAGGGAAATATACTGGGAGTAAGAGAAAGGAGACATAGAAAAGGTTCAGATATCTCTTGCAAAAGATTTCATGGTATAGAAAGTGGTAATCAAGGGGGAATGAAAGAGCCTTCATTCTCATCAGAAGCAGTTTAGAGAGGAAACAGCATGTACATTCAATAGGGTATAGAAATCTAGAAGAAAACGTAGAGAAGGGGGAGGGGGAGGGGAAGGGGATGTGGCTGAAAGAGGAGAGGGTAAACCATAAGAGAGGGTAATCAGATATAACACATTTTCTTTTTTACTTTCTGGTAGGTGGTGGGACTGGGTAGCCTGTTTGGGACCATGGGTCCTGGTGGTTGCTGGGTGTCTGGGGTGGGATGTATGTTTGGGGCCTCTTGGCCCCAGTGCTCTGTCTGCTGTGCCACTTGGCTGTCCCACAGCACATTTTTAAAAAGGGACAAAGTGAAAGTAGAGAAAAAATATAGTAGATGGTACTGGGGAGGAATGGATGCAGGGAATTGCAATCAGCAATACCAACTGTGGAGAAATATGTAACTTCTTTAATGCACTTATGATAAAGAATGTGATCCACCTGAGACAGAGCTGATGGTATCAGAACACAGACGGAATCACATTTTTTTCTTTCTTTCTCTTTATTTCTCATTAGGGGTTTATATTTTTGTGTGGGAGGAGGTATTTGTTTACTCTTAAACAAGACTATTTTAGTAACGTGTAAATAAATTAAAGAAAATAAGAAAATTCAGAATAACAAAAAATTAAAATTTTGAAAAAAGGAAAAAAAAGAATGACTTTGAACAACAAAGTTATTTTGTCTAAGTACCAAATTAATTATAAAAAACTTATGAAAGAAGACACTACCTACATCCAGAGAAAGAACTGAGCAATTTGAATGCATATAAAAAATTTTACATATCCATGTATGTATGCATGCTATGCCACATACACACACACACACACAGACACACACACACACACACACACACACACACACACATATATATATATATATATATATGTGCAAATATTTCTATGTGTTATTGTAGTCATTTCTTGGGCAGTGGAAAAAGAAGCAAAATATTTAGATGATAATTGCATTCTATGTTTTAAAGGAATGTCATACTGTACAGAGTAGATTTGAAGTTTTATCCACAAGCATATTTTACTGTATTTTATTATGAGAATACTTTATTCCATCTATTTAAAAAACAATAAGAAAAGAAAGAAGAAATCACATTTCAAGTGGTCTGGCATACAAGACAATACTGATGCTATAACAATAAGAACAACAATAAAAAAAAACATATATTTGACTTTAAATTTTGCAGTATTTTATATCTCTTTTCTGTCCTCTCAATATGAAACCAATAAGTTGATAATTGAACACTCGTATAAAATGGATTTTATATATATGTGTGTGTGTGTGTGTGTGTGTGTACATATACAGATGTACATACACATGTATAGGAACATATGAAACACATCACAATGCATATAAAAAAGTGGAGTTTAGGTAAGTTTAAGTGACTTTCTCAAGAAATAAATAAGTATTTTCAATTGATCAGTTCTCTATCAGATTCCAAATCTAATATTTCTTGCTATGTCACATAACAATTTCACAGAACGTAAGTAAGAGAAAGAGATTAATTCTTTCAGTATTCTGGTTAAAATTAACATAATGATTATTTTCTAGATCAAGCAACTTTAAAATTGAAATAGTGATTTTGAAAAAAAGAAATTTTAAACATTTTCTAAATAAATAACCCTTTGATATTTGAGAAATACTAATAAAAGAAATGTTAAAATATATTTTGATTTCCACAAAATTTCTTTGGACTTTTTGTATATTATGATGAATCTACACCTATCATAATGCTTCAAAATATTCACAAAGTCTTCAGTACCAGTTCTAACAATTCCAAAATAAGCAAATACTGAAAAATATATTTACAAACAATAATTTTTTATGAGGTTGACAGCATTTGAAATGGAAACATTGTAATGGATCCTGGATGACTCTGTCAGATACATTCACCAGAATCATTCTGAATTAGTGGCATTTCTGTGAGATCATGTAGCCTACTGGTTTAATTGGTTCTCTTGGACTTTAATGATTCAGAAGGAGTAATATAGCTTCTTACAGAAATAGATTTTTAAATATACAAAGTTTTTTCACTTAGAACAAACACACATAGACACAAGTTCTACATATTGGGCAGTATTTAAATATAAAAACTCAATTTTTCTTCAACTCCAACCTCAAACTCTTCAAATTCCTGGTGAGATTCTTTCTTTTTTAGGGAATAAGCCATTTGAAATAAAATCTCCAGAATGGCATTATGCATGAATTGGATGAAACAGTTTTAGTTCAGGCAGAATCCTTACAGTGACAGCTTGCCATGTATGGAAATATCTCTTCCATTGGTATCTATTCCTCTGCAGGGGGAAGATTAATGTGAGACTTAATCATCATAATTAAAATTATCCAAGTTCGTGTTTAACATCTGTACTTCAATTAATACACACAATATTCTTTGTTTTGCCAGTAGGAAGCAAAAGAAAAAATGCCGATGTTGAAATGTAAAATAATGTATATACCATGATTAACTGTGTTTATGCCATTAGGAAAAAAAGATGTAGTCTTAAATAGAGAATTGAATGAAATTCTGTAATTTGTATTCTATTATTTTGGTTTTTCCTTAAAAGAAAGCTATTTTTTTTCTTTTGCTTTAAGTAAGTTGACTTATTTATTTACCTATTGTGAAAATCTATACCTAATGTAGTAGAGAGAGCAATTCATTTGGTCTTAGGTTCAAATTATGACCTTTCTGTTAAGTCTTTGTATAACCAAATAAATTACTTAGGAGCAGTTAGCTTTAGTTTCTGAATCTATAAAATGATTATTTTTAGACTTTGCTACCCAAACTGCCTTCTCATGCTATAACTTTCTTCAGCACCCTGAACCTCATCCCCTGGAATATTCATCCAACCTTAGGACCCGCTGATCTGGAAACATCTATTTTCCTTTGTAGATCTTGTCTAAACTTAGGCAATTCTTGCAACCAAAATTTGGAAAAGGGACTCAGGCTGCTCAAATTCATTGCCTCCCAGCTATGCTTCTGACTTTGCAGAAATTGACACTATGTCCTCCCTTGTGAATGCCTTTCCTCTTTCTTTCTCTTAATTCTTCCTTTCATGTGAATTATTTTACCATTGGAATATAGGCTCTTGGAAAGTAGGGTATGTCTTTATTTTCCTTTTCTTTTGAATTCTCTTTTGACTTGTATTTGCATTTCATGCTTAGCCCAACTTCTGATTCATACTTAATAAGTACTTCTCACTTGTCTTGCCTAAGTAATTTCTTAGGGCTTCTATGGACTTTTCCAACTTAAAATCTTAATATGTATAGTGTATATACTAAACTGACAGATATACTTAGTTGATATAATATTCACACTGTTTAAAAATATATAAAACATTGCTACATAGTGTATAGCTGGCATTATGTGACCCTAAGTCGATCACTTAATTTCTTAGTGTCCAAAATAAGGAATTACATGCAATGTGCTGCTTTACATTGCTAAAGATAATTTTTTCTTCATACTTTTGCTATGCCACTGTTGTCTGAGGGAAAAAATAATGGTGCTAGGGGATATGTAATATGTTTTCAACCTTGATTCTCTGGAGTGTTGTCCAAAGTCATAAGAAAAATAATTTGCACAAGAAAAGTAGGCACAAATGGCATGCAAAAATGAATTCAAAAGAAAATTGTTAAACTATTAATTGTTAAACTATTAATACATTAACTATTAATACATATATTAATACATATAAAATAATTCTCAAATGAGTAATGATAATATTAAAGCTAATCAAAAATTTCTCACTCCATATGCAGAAAATTGACATTTATGACAAAAAAGTGAAAATATACAATGTGGAAGGATAATAAAAAAAGGTCTATCATTGCTAGGAGAGCAATAAATTGATCTAGAAGTTCTGAAAAGAAATTAAATATTTTACTATGAAGTGAAAATTGGTGATACAATTTTATGCAGATACCCCAAGAGACAAAAGAATTAAAAAGAAAAATATAGGTTATATATAAATAAAATGATAATCATGTTTTTACACTAAAAAAGTTTTTTTTAATTTAATAAAATATTATAGTACATAGTAAACACTCTGTTCTGAACTAGATCTAATTCAAATCTGCCTCCAAAATGTCTGTAAGTTTCATCCTTCCATGTAGGGATTAACTAGTTTAATCCTACTGAGTAACATTGCTTTTTCATTTCTCATGTTTGCCTTTTTATATAATTTCTTCTGGATGTAGACCTAGAATTGGAATTACAGACATTAAAGCTACAGATCTCACCAAGAAAAAGTGGAGAGCCAAAGAAAGTTTAAACAGTGGATATCATGGATGATCTTCAGTGAAGATTTATCTCTTTGGAGGAAAAGAAGTAAAACAAGTTAACAGGGAGGGTTAGGACCCCAAACAAGGTCTGAAGTCTGAGAATACCAGGGTTAAAGAAAGGAGTGTGTTGGTAAGAAACCAGTGGATAGACAGAACCTGGACAAAAAGTAGGAAATAAACCTTTGCAAATTATTTCCTACTTTTTGTCCAGGTTCTGTCTATCCACTGGTTTCTTACCAACACACAACAACTTGGCCAATGACAAGCCAGGTAGCAGATCCCAGTCCCAGCATAAAAGCTTGGGTCTATACTCCCTATAGCCCAAGATCAGAGCTCAAACAATAAAGATAAGCAAAAAATCAAAAAGAGCACACACTAGAAAGCTACTATGAAGATAAAGATGTTAACAATGTCACTTTGGAAAGAAGAAAATAGTTAAAAATTACCTAGAAGGGGAATTTTCAAAAGGCTATGAAATACACTCAAATTCAAAATCTCATGTAAGAATTTAAAAAAGAATTTAGAAACCAAAGAAGAAAGGAAGAAAAAAATTGAAAATGAAATGAGTCATGCTGGAAAACTATGAAAAATTGACCAAATAAATCAACTCCCTTAAAAGAAAAATAACTAACTAGAAAAAGAACATAACCATTAAAAAATAATAATAAAATTGACCCACTGAAAAAGAAAAAGTTAATTGAAGAAAATAAAACCCTAAAAACTAGAATGGACCAAATAGAAACCAATGGAATTATGAGATTACAAGATTCCATCCAACAAAATAAAAGGGTAAAAAAAATTGAAAAAAAATGTAATATGTCTTTCAGAGAAAAACAAATGACCAGAGGAAAAAAAATCTAGGAGAGATCATTTACAAAACGTCAGACTATCAATAAATTTAGATCAAAGAAATAACTTGGAATACATCTTGCAGGAAATAATCATGGAAACCCTTTCAAATTTGCTAGAACAAGAAGACAACATAACCATTGAAAGAATAAAAAGAACTCGAAAAACTGAATCCAGGATAAAATCCTCAAGGGTTCTTGTAACCAAATTCCAGAATTCTCAAATAAAGGAGAAAATACTACAAGCAAGAGAGAGAAAGCATTTTAAATACAAAGGAAACACACAATCAGACCTACACAAAACTTATCAGCTTCAACACTGAAGGACTGGAGGACCTAGAATACAACATACATGAAGGCAAGTGACCTGGTATTACAACCAACAATTTGCTGTCCTGCAAAATTCAGCATATACTGTTAGAAGAAAAGATGAGTGTTCAGTGAAAAAGAAGACTTCCAAAATTTACTGATAACATATCAGAATATTATCCTAGAGAATTCTATCACCAAATGCAGTACTCAAGGGATGCATAAAAAGGTAAATAAAACAGCAAATTACTATCATCATTTCCTGCCATTGCATCTAGTCTGTTCCACTGGTCCACCACTCTATTTCTTAGCCAATACTAAACAGTTTTTATGACTGATGCTTTATAATATAATTTTAGATCTGGTAGAACTAAGCCACTTTCCTTTGTACTTTTTTTATTAAGTCTCTGGGAATTTTCAATTTTTACTTTCTCCAAATGAATTTACTTACAATTTTTTCTAACTCATTAAAGTAATTTTTTTGGAATTATGATTGGTAGGGCACTAAATAAATAGTTTAATTTAGATAGAATTGTCATTTTTATTATATTAGCTTGGCCTATCCATAATCAGTTGATATTTAGCCAGTTATTTAAATCTGATTTTATTTCTATAAGAAGTGTTTTGAAATTGTTTTCAAAATGTTTCTGAGTTTGCCTTCAGGTAGACTCCAAAATATTTTATATTTTCTGAAGTTACTTTGAATGGGATTTCTCTTTCTAGCTCTTTCTGCTGTGTCTTGCTAGTCATATATAGAAATGTTGAGGACTTATGAGGGTTTATTTTATATACTGCCACTTTTTTAATGTTAATAATTATTTATAGTAGTTTTTTTTAGATTTGGGGGGGAATTCTCTAGGTAAACTATCATATCATCAGCAAAGAGTGAGTTTTGTCTCTTCCTTCCCAATTCTAATTCCTACAATTTCTTTTTCTTCTTTTATTGTTGAAGCTAGCATTTCTAATATAATATTGAATAGTAGTGGTGATAATGAGTATCCTTGTATCACCCCTGACCTTATTGGAAATGCGTCTAGCTTATGACCATTCCATATAATGCTTGTTGATGGTTTCAGAGCAATAATGTTTATTATTCTAAGGAACAATCCATTTATTTCTTTGCTTTCTAGTGTTTTTAGTAGGAATGGGTGCTGTATTTTTGTTAAAAGCTTTTTCAATGTGTCCTGATATAATCATAAAATTTCTGACAGGTTTGTTATTGATATAATTAATTAAACTAACAGTTTTCCTCCTACTGAACCAAATCTACATTCCTGGAATAAATCATACTTGGTCATAATCTATTAATTGCACTGATTACTTGCTGTAATTGTTAAGATTTTATTTAACTTTTTTGCATCTATATTCATAAGGGAGAGAGGTCTATACTTTTTGTTATCTTTTAACTCTTCATGATTTAGGTAACAGCACCATATTGGTGTCAAAGAAAGAGTTAAAAAGTGTTCTGGTTTCAACTATTTTTCCAAAGTGTATACATAGATTTGGAACTAATTGTTCCTTAAATGTTTGATAGAATTCACTTAGTGAATCCATCTAGCCCTGGAGATGGAGAACATCATTAAAAACAAAACAGACAATTGTGATTACATTAAATTAAATAGCTTTTGCACAGACAAAACCACTGTTACCAAGATCAAAAGAAATCTAGTAAGTTGGGAAATAATTTTTACAACTAGTATTTCTGACACAAGACTCATTTCTAAAATTTACAGAAAACTGAGTCAATTTCTTTTTAAAAAAACAAGCCATTACCGATTTGACAATTGATCAAAGTATTTGCAAAGTCAATTTACAGATGAGGAAATCAAAACAATCCATACTCATATGAAAAATTGCTCTAAAGCATTAATTATTAGAGAAGTGCTAATTAAAGCATCTCTGATGCACCCCTTCACACCTCTCAGACTGGCCAATATGGCCATAAAGGACAATGATCAATGTTGGAAGGGATGTGGGAAATCTTGGACAGTAATACATCGTTGGAGTTTTGAACTCTTCTAACCATTCTGGAGAACAATTTGGAATTGTGCCCAAAGGGCAGCAAAAATGTGCATAACCTTTGATCCAATAATACCAATACTGGGTCTATACCCTGAAGAGATCATGAAAAAGGGTAAAATCATCTCTTGTACAAAATTATTCATAGCAGCCCTCTTTGTAATGGCAAAGAATTGGGAATTGAATTCATATCCATGAAATGGGTAATGGTTTAATAAACTGTGGTATATGTATGCATTGGAACACTATAGTTCTATTAGCAACCAGAAAGGATGGGGATTCGGGGAAGTCTGGATGAATTTGCATGAACTGATGCTGAGAGAAATGAGCAGAACCAGAAGAACACTGTACTTCCTAATAGCAAAATGGCAGTGATGATCAACCTTAATGGACTTGCTCATTCCTAAAGTGCAACAATCAGGCACAATTTTGGAGTACCTGCAATGAAGAATACCATTTGTATCTAGAGAAAGAATTTTGGAGCTTAAACAAAGAGCAAAGACATTTCACTTTATAAAAAAGTTATCTTATTATATAATTTTGGTATCTCTTATACTCCATTGTTTTTCCTTAAGGATACGATTTCTCTCTCATCACATTAAACTTGGATCAATGTATACCATAGAAACAATGAAAAGACTAACAGACTGCCTTCTGTGGGGGGCACATAAAGGGAATTGTGATTAGGGGAAAATATGTAAAATTCTAAATAAATAGATACATTAAATAAGAAAAATTTAAAAAAGCAAAAATAAGAAAGTGAAAGTTTATCTCTAGGATTCATCTTAAAAAAGGTAAAGTGAATTCAGTTTAAAAAATGATAAATAAAATGGCAATGATATAACAAAACAAAACAAACAAAGGTTATGCGAATGTTTGAATCTTTGTCTTTCCATTGAAGAGAAACAACATGACATCACTGTGTTTGAGACAAAAACCTTGATTAAAAGCAGGGTAATTTACCCTAAACCAAAATGTTTCAGGTTTCTTTGGCCTATTATAAATATGCTTTGCTCATAAAATGTAGCCCTTTCTCTGATGAGGACAACATACGCTGAGAGGTCCTGAGTCAATGTCTCCCATATCTTACTTTCAATTTTTTTTTAGATTTTTGCAAGGCAAATGGGGTTAACTGGCTTGCCCAAGTCCACACAGCTAGGTAATTATTAAGTGTGTGAGACTGGATTTGAACCCAGGTACTCCTGACTCCAAGGCTGGTGCTTTTATCCACTGCCACCTAGCCGCCCCTACTTTCAATTCTTAAGTTATTAAGAGATACCTTCAGAGTATCCCAGGATTTAGAACACTTTGGACCTCTATAGTTAATTAAAATGGGGTTGGACTTAATCCATACTTTAATTAATAAGGGTTTAAGAACCCTGGCTGAGGAACTAAATGGGGGAGAGTGGGAGAAAGTATGCTTGAGGCAAAGGGTATAAATTTTTCATGAAGTGATATGGCTTTGATGATTCTTTGACTCAAAAGGATTGTGGGTCATTGGCGGGTAATTGAAAATGGGGCAAAGTAAAAAATGAGCATCATTTGATTTAATTCAACACTTTTGAGGTGTATTTCTAATGAGAGAGAAGGGTGAGTGTACTTAGGGATTCTGAAACAATGGTGATTATGAAACAATCAGCCATTCAAACAGTCAATCTGTGATAGCACTTTGTACTTTGAGCTTATCAAGCAATCAAGCTGTGCTTGTACTTTGATAGTACTTTGTGTTTGTCAAGCTATCAAGCAATCAATTAAGTTGTGACTGATGGTACCTGATTAATAGTACTTGATTGATAAATAGCACTAGATAAAGAGGGACAAAGATTTATCATTTTAGCAAGAAAAAAGGGAGTGTGAACACTGAGCAAATTCAATTCAACAGATTGCCCCAGAGAGGGAATAAGATACAATCCCATTAGATTTTAAAAATGTATTCTACTCTACAGAGAAGGGGGGCAGGGAAAGGGAAAGATAAGGGAAGAAGGATGCATGATAAAAGATAAAGCAAAGGTATAAATGAAATTAAACTGAAAGTTAAATTTTAAAAGAGAAATTAATGGAGAAATTGATTTAAATTAGATCCAGGAAAATAATAACAATGAGATATTATAGCAAAATGTATGGGATGCACCCAATGAAATTTTGAGAGCAAATTTTGAAACTCTGAATTTCTATGTAAATGAAAAAGAAAAAGAGAAGATCAATGAAATTGGTATGCAACTAAAAAAGCTGGAAAAAACAGATTAAAAATGTCCAATTAAATTCCAAATTGGAAATTCTGAAAATCAAGGGAGAGATTGAAAAATTGAAAGCAACAAAATTATTGACCTAATAAAGGAAACGAATAGTTGGTTTTTATGGAAAAAACAATAAAATAGATAAACATTTGGTCAATCTGATTTAAAAAAAGAAAATCAAATAACAACAAAAATGAAAAGGGTGAACTAACTGCCAATGAGGATGAAACTAATGAGATAATTCAGTGCTAATTTGACAAACTGTATGCCAATAACTTTGATAACCTGAATGAGATGGAAAAAAATTTACAAAAATACAAACTGCCCAGATTAAAAGAAGAGGAAAGAAAATATGCAAATATCTTCATTTCAGCAAAAGAATTTGAAGAAACCATTAATAAACTCCTAAAGAAAATTCTACAAGTCCTGATGGATTTGCAAGTGAATTCTAACTAACATTTAAGAAGCAGTTAATTATTATTCTACATAAACTACTTCAAAAAATAAGAGGAGTTCTGCCAAATTCTTTTTATGACACCAATATGATGCTGGTACCTAAACCAAGAAGAATCAAAACAGACAAATATCATTATAAAACAATATCCCCAATGAACATTGATGCAAAATTCTTAAGTAAAACTTTTGCAAAGAATTTTTTTTCAATGATATATTTCACAATTTCTTCCAATTTTTCATTCTTTTGGTGTTGAAGTATTGTTTCTTATTTTCTGGCAAAGTTGTCAGCTTCCTTTAGGTCCATTCTACATCTGAATGATTTGTTTTCCTCAGACAAGTTTCTTATCTCCTTTTCCATCTGGCTAATTCTGCTTTTTAAAGTATTCTTCTCCTCAATTATTTTTTTGAACAGTTTTATCCATTTGACCTAAGCTAGTTTTTTACATGTTATTTTCTTCAGCATTTTTGGGGATCTCCTTGACTAAGTTGCTGACTTCATTTTCATATTTTTCATGCATCTCACTCATTTTTTCCCAGTTTTTCTTTTATCTCCCCTACTTAATTTTCAAAATCTTTTTTGAGCTCTGTAAGAAGCTGAGCCCCACCTCTATATTTCTTGGAGTCTTTAGATGCAGAAGCTTGCATTTCCTCATCTTCAGGCTGAGTATTTTGATCCTCCTTGTGATCATAGACAAAGTAATTGTGAATGGTCTGGTTCCTTTTTTTTCTGTTTACTCATATCCCCGAGCCTGTGCCTGGTTTTGGAGTGTTTCTTCAGCTTTTGAGTTTTATTGGGACATCCCCACAAGGACCTCAGTGTGTGAGGCTCTGACTGCTCTCCTGGTCTGTGAATGACCACAAGTGCAGCCTTCTGCAATGATGCTGGGGGAGGGGGTCCCTGCTCTATGGGGGGCCTAGACTGCAACAGGTCTCTGAATGTGGATAGCACCCCAAAGTCCTGTTCCAAGGACAGAGGACAGACCTTGGAATTCTCCCTCCACTCCCTTACCTTCAGTGAACTAAGCACTCAGGTCACAGCTGCCTGGAGGCTGCAACTGGACAACTCAGCAAGCCTGCTTCCATTTCCTGGATCTGGGCTGCCAAGGCCATGCTGAGTGCCATGACCATGCTGATAGCCAGGGCTTCACACTCACTCAGGCAGAGGTCACCCTGCCGATCTTCCAAGTTGTACTTGGTGCTCTCTGTGATGCAGGTCAGGAAACCGATTCTGCTGCAGGGTGCCAGAGCTCTGGGGAATGCAGGGGCTGTTCCCTGGATGCTGAAGTTCCTTTGCTCTAGCATGCTATCCCTCTAACCCCGTGGAACAGAATTTTTCTGCTATTTTCAAGGTTACCTTGGGCTGGATAATTGCTTTAATGGATCTTTCTGTGGGTTCTGTCTATTGAAAATTTATTTAGAGTCATAATTTTAAGGATTTTGAAATATTTTGGAAAGAGCAACTAAGAAAGGCTCTTTACCTGCTGCCATCTTGGCTCCACCCCATATTCACTTTTTCAAAAATATTCTCTTATGTACTTCTTTACCTTAATCCTAATTCTTCAAACCAAAAATATCTACTTTACAATCACGTTTAACTCAAATGTGCATGGACAGTATTTATCTGACTGTTTTCGCCACTAAGGGGAGGGGGAGTGGAAGGAGGCTGGAAAGAAACTATGTAACTTAAAAATATGTACATGTATATGGAGGAATGTTTAAAACTTTTATTGCATGTATTTGGAAAAACATCAATTAAAAATTAATAAAATTATATACCAATTTCCCTAAAGGTTATTGATACAAAAAGTTATATAAATTTTAACGCAGAGATCATAGTAAGTCACCATTAAGTTAAAACTCTTATATAAGGACACATTTATACCAGAAATGCTGTATTGAGTTGAAATCAGGAAATGAAACAGCATAATTGATTGTTCTAATTCTAAAACTAATGAAAATCATGTAATTATTATAAAAGATGCAGCAAAGTGTTTTGCCAAAATATAGCACCAATCCTATTGAAAAACATTAGAGACCATAGAAATAAATGTAGCTTTCCTTAAAACAATAAGCTATATCTATCTAACATTGTCAGCAAGCAGTATGTCAAATGGGGATAAATTTGAAGAATTCCCCATGAGATCAGAGTGAAAAAAGAATTATCCTTTTCATCACTATTTTTCAGTGTTTATTAGAAATATTAACTATAGCACTAAGAGAAGAAAAATACATTAATGTAATTGGAATAGGCAATGAAGAAACCAAATTCGTACCATTTGCAGACTCCATTATGTTAAATTTAGAGAAACCTGAATATAACCTAAAAACTACATTAAATAATTAAGTTTAGTAAAGTTACAGAATATTAAATAAACCCACATAAATCATCTACATACATTTGTTGATTTCACATAAATATATATATATATACATATATATGTATATTATATATATATGTATATATATATATATATATATATACATATATATATATATAATTCCATTTAAATTAACAGTAGACAACATAAAATACTTGGAAGTCTATCTCCTAAGATAAATTCATAAAGTACATGAAGATACCTACAAAACACTTTCCTATCAAATAAAGACAAATCTAAATAATTTTTAAATCATCAATTGCTCTTAGTTGTGTTGAAGTTGTATAGTAAAAGTAATAATGCTATTTGAATTAATTACTTATTCAAGGTCGTATCAGACTATAAAAATTTTATTCTATAGAGTTAGAATGAGTAGTAACAAAATTTTTCTGGTGAAGAAAAGGTCAAAAATATCAAGGAATTAATTTAAAAAATGCAAAGTTATGTGACCCAGTCAAAATAAATATAAAGCTTCATTTTAAAGTGGCAGTCTTCAAAACTATCTGGACTTGGTTAAGAAATATATCAGTGGATAAATCAGAGAAAGATGAAACCAATTAACTAAATATGCAACTAAAAAAATTAGAGAAAAAACAAATTAAAAATCCCCAATTAAATACCAAATTAGAAATTCTAAAAATGAATGAAATTAATAAAAGCAAGAGGCAAAAAAACTACTGAATTAACAAATAAAACCAAAAGTTTGTTTTATGAAAAAATCAATACAATTGATAAACTTCTGGTCAATTTGATTTAAAAAAGAAGAAAATCAAATTGCTAGTTTTTAATAAATGAAAAAGGTGAACTCACCACCAATGAGGAGGAAATTCAAGTAATAATTCAAAATTATTTTGCCCAAATTCTAAGGCCAATAAATTTGACAATATAAGTGAAATGGATGAATATTTACAAAATATAAGTTGCCCAGTTTAAATGAAGAGGAGATTAAATACCTAAGCAACCATATCTTAGAAAAAAGTAATTCAACAAGATATCATTGAACTCCCTAAGAAAAAATTTCCAGGGCCTGATGGATTCACAAGTGAATTCTCTCAAACATTTAAGGAACAATTGGTTCCAATTCTATATAAACTTTTTGGAAAAACTGGGGAAGATGGAACTCTGCCTAAGTCTTTCTATGAAAGGAATATGGTGCTGATACCTAAACCAGGAAGAGTTAAAACAGAGAATGAAAAGTATAGACCTGTCACTCTGATGAATATAGATGCAAAAATCTTAAATAAAATCTTAGCAAAAAGATTACAACAAGTTATCACTGGGATAATACATTATGATCAAATAGGACTTATTCCAGGAATACAGGGTTGGTTCAATATTTGAAAACTGTTAGTATAATCAATTATATCAATAACAAACCTATCACAAATTATATTATCATATCAATAGATGCTGAAAAAGCATCTGGAGTATGTAGGAATAAATGGCCTGTTCCTTAGAATAATTAGCAGTATTTTTCTGAAACCATCAACAAGCATTATATTCAATGGGGAGAGCCTAGATCCATTCCCAATGAGATCAGTGGTGAAGCAAGAATGCCCATTATCACCAATACTATTCAATATTATATTAGAAATGATAGCTTCAGTAGAGATGAAAAATAAATTGAAGAAATTAGAATTGAGAAGGAAGAGACAAAAGTCTCACTCTTTGCAGATGACATGATGATCTCCCTAGAAAATCCCAAGAAATCATTCAAAAAAACTACTGGAAACAATTAGCAATTTTAGCAAAGTTACAGGATATAAAATAAACCCTCATAAATCCTCAACTTTCCTATATACGACTAGCAAGATACAGCAGGAAGAGCTAGAAAGTGAAATCCCATTCAAAGTAACCTCAGACAATACAAATTACCTGGGAGCCTATTTGCCAAGGCAGACTCAGAAAATTTTTGAAAACATTTATAAAACACTTTTCACAAAAATTAAATCAGATTTAAATAACTGGGCAAATATCAACTGTTCATGTATAGGTAGAGCTAATACAAAATTGACAATTCTACGAAAACTAAACTACCTGTTTAGTGCCCTACCAATCAAAATACCAAAAAATTACTTTAATGACTTAGAAAAAGTTATAAGTAAATTCATAAAGAGAAATAAAAAGTTAAGAATTTCCAGGGATTTAATGAAAAAAAAGTGGAAAAGAAGGGGGCTTAGCCCTACCTGATATAAAATTACATTATAAAGCATTAGTCATCAATACTATCTGGTATTGGCTAAGAAATAGAGTGGTGGACCAGTGGAATATACTAGGTGCCATAGCAGGAAACAATTATAGTAATCTGCTGTTTGATAAACCCATAGTCCAGTTATTGGCATAAAAACCCTCTCTTTGATAAAAATACTGAGTGAATTGGAAGTTAGTATGGAAGAAAGTTAGATTAGATCAATACTTCACACTCTTTACCAAGATAAGATCCAAATGGATATAGGATTTAGACATAAAAAACAATACTATAAGCAAATTAGAGAATCAAGGAGTAGTTTACCCATCAGATCTATGGAAAGGGGAACAATTTATGACTAAGGAAGACATGGAGAACATCACCAAAAAGAAACTAGATGATTTTGAATTACATTAAATTAAAAAATTTTGCAAAGATAAAACCACCATAACAAAGATCAAAAGAAATGTAGTAAACTCGGAAACAATCTTTACAACTAATGATTCTGACAAAGGACTAATTTCTGAAATATTCAGAGAACTGAGTCATATGTCAAAATACAAGTCATTCCCCAGCTGACAAATTGTCAAAGGATATACAAAAGCAATTTACAGATGAGGAGATCAAAGCATTCCATAGTCTTATGAAAAATTTCTGTAAATCATTAATTATTAGAGAAATACAAGTTCAAGCTTCTCCTCAGACCTCTCAGACTGGCCAATATGACCAGAAAGGATAATGATCATTGTTGGAAGGGTTGTGGGAAATCTGAGACACTATTACACTGTTGGTGGAGCTGTGAACACATCCAACCTTTCTGTAGAGAAATTTCAAACTACAGCCAAAAGGCAACAAAAATGTGCATATCCTTTGATCCAGCATTACCACCACTGAGTCTATACCCTGAAGAGATAATGAAAAAGGTTAAAAACATCATTAATACAAAAATATTCATAGCAGCCTTGTTTGTGGTGGCAAAGAATTGGAAATAAAGTAAATGTCCTTCAAATGGGGAATGGCTTAGCAAAATGTGGTATATGTATTTCATGGAACACTATTGTTCTACTAGAAACCAGGAGGGATTGGAATTCAGGGAAGCCTGGAGGGATTTGCATGAACTGATGCTGAGTGAGATGAGCAGAAGCAGAAAAACATTGTATACCCTAACAGCAACATGGGGCTGATGATCACCCTTGATGGACTTGGCATTCTATCACTATAACAATCAGGGACAATTTGGGGCTCTCTACAATGGAGAATATCATTTGTATCCAGATAAAAAAACATTGAGTTTGAACAAAGTTCAAGGACTATTCCCTTGAATTTAGAGAAAAAAACTGATATTTGGGGGGCGGAGCCAAGATGGCCACATGAAGGGATCAAGTCTTCGGAGCTCTCTGATAAAAACTCATAAACTAAGGACTCTAACTAAACTTTCAAGAGACAGAACCCACAAAGGGACCCAGTGAGGCAGTTCTCCTACTCAAGGTAACCTGGAAAAGAGCAGAAAGGCTCTGCTCCCCAGGGTCAGAGGGGCGGCCCGCCAGAGTGGTGACCCACCAGAGCAAAAAAGCTTCAGCCTCCTGGAGGCAGCCCCAGGGCACTGGGAGCCACAGCTCACAACAGCGAGGGAGTCTCCTGAGTTGCACCCTGGGGAGCACCTGGCACAAAGTGGGGGAACAGCAGGGGACCTCTGCCAGAGTAAGCACGTGGAGCCCAGCCTCCAGGGCTCACAACCAGCAGCTTGGTCTTTTGGCAGCCCAGACCCGGAAACAGAAGCAGGCAAGCCAGTAAGCAGGAGCCCTCAGGGCATGAGCCCACTGAGCTGAGGGAGGGGAATGAAGAGAGAGAGACTGTCAAGCTCTGTCCTCTGGCCCTGGAACAGGACTCTGGGGATCTGACCACATTCAGATCCTGATCCCAGTCTAGCCCCGACCCCCATAGAATAGCAGGGCCCCCTCTACCTCAGCCCCGTGGCAGAGGGGGATGCTTATGGTCATTCACAGACAAGGAGGGAGGACAGAGCCTCACACACTGAGACCCTTGTGGGAGTGTCCCAAAAGCTCAGGAAGCACCCCAAAAAACAGGCTTAGGCTAGGAAAATGAGCAAGCAAAGAAAGAAGATGAAGACCATTGAGAAATATTTTGCAAATGAGCCCAGAAGGATCAAAATACTCAGTCTGAAGATGAGGAAGCACAAGCTCCTGCATCTAAAGACTCCAAGAAAAACAGAAATTAGGCTCAGGCTATGACAGAGCTCAAAAAAGACTTTGAAAAGCAAATGAGGGAGTTGGAAGAAAAACTGGGAAAAGAAAGGAGAGGGATGCAGGATAAACATGAAAATGAAGTCAGCAGCTTACTCAAGGAAATCCAAAAAATGCTGAAGAAAATAGCATGCTAAAAAACAGCTTAGGTCAAATGGATAAAACAGTTCAAAAACTTATTGAGGAGAAGAATGCTTTAAAAAGCAAAATTGGCCAGATGGAAAAAGAGATAAGAAAACTCTCTGAAGACAACAAATCTTTCAGACAAAGAATAGCATTCAGGGAGATTGATGTATTTACCAGAAATCAGGAATCAATACTTCAAAACCAAAAAAATTAGAAGAAAATGAGAAATATCTCATTGAAAAAACAACTGATATGGAAAACAGACTTAGGAAAGATAATTTAAAAATTATTGGAATACCTGAAAGTCATGATCAGGAAAAGAGCCTTGACATCATTTTCAAAGAATTGCTAAAGGAAAATTGCGCTGATATTCTAGAAGCAGAGGGCAAAATAGAAATGGAGAGAATCCACCGATCCCCCCGAGAAAGAGATCCCAAAAAACCAACCCCCAGGAATATTATAGCCAAGTTCCAGAACTTCCAAGTCAAAGAGAAAATATTACAATCAGCCAGAAGGACACAGTTCAAATTTTGTGGAGCTGCAGTCAGGATCACACAGGACTTAGCAGCAACTACATTGGAAGCTCATAGGGCTTGGAATACACTATACTGGAAGGCAAAAGAGCTTAGAATGCAGCCAAGAATGAACTACCCAGCAAGGTTGATTGTCCTCTTCCAGGGAAAAAGATGGACTTTCAATGAACCAGGGGAATTTAAAATATTCCTTTTGGAATGGCCAGAGCTGAACAGAAGGTTTGATCTTCAGATACAGGACTCAGGTGAAACATGGAGATTGGAGGAGAGGAGTGAAATATGAGGGACTTAATGAGGATGAACTGCATGTATAGAAAAATGATACTGATAATATTCATATGAACCATCTCAGTTAATAGAGGAGGTAGAAGGAGCTGTTATAGTTGAAGCACAGGAGAAAGCTGAATTCGAAGATAAAATAGGGTGTAAAAATGTAGTCAATAGAAAAAAAGGGAAATGGAATGGGAGAAAGAAAAAGGAGAGGGGGAATAGTCCAAGAAATTTCACCTAATAAGATTTTTTTTTTTATTACAATGAGTTATTGCAATGATATGGAAGGGGGCAGGCAAGGGGGAATGAGGGAACCTTTGCTCTCATCAGAGATGGCTAGGAGAGGAAACAGCAAATATACTCAATGGGTTATAGACATCTGGAGTAAGAAGGAGGGGGGGAGCAGGGGGAAGGGATGGGGATGTGAATAAAGGAGGAGAAGATGGACCATGGGGGAAGAGTGGTCAGATATAACACATTTTATTTTTTACTTCTTGCAAGGGGCTGGGATTGGATGGCCTGCCCAGGACCACAGGGCCAGCTGGATTCTAGGCTTAAGGGGTGGAATAGGGGGCTCAGGGTTTCTTGGCCCCAGGACCAGGGATCTGTCTGCAGCGCGACTCAGCAACCCTACAGCAGAGTCAGAGTGAAAGGAGAGAGAAAATATAGTACATGGTAGTGGAGAAATAAGAAAGGAGGGAGTTGTGATCAGCAATGGCAACGTTGGAAAAATATGGAAGTAACTTTTGTGAAGGACTTATCTTAAAGAATGTGATCCACCTGTGACAGAGTTGTTGGTGTTGGAACAAAGACTGAAGCACATTTTTTGTTATTATTATTTGGGGGAGGGTGCAGGGCAAGTGGGGCTGGTTGGTCTGCCTGGGGCCATATATCAGGGTGATCTTTGGGTGTCTGGGGCTGGATTTGGACCCAGGTGCTCCTGGCTCAAGGACCAATGCTCTGTCTGCCACCCAGCCACCCCTACCGTTATTACTATTTTATTTTATTTTGGGTCTTTTTTTTCTTCTTTTTGGTTTTTGCAGGGCAGTGGGGATTGGGTGGCTTGCATGTCACATGGCTTGGTGATTATTGGGTTTACGAGGCTGGATATGGACTCGGGTGCTGTGGCTCCAGGGCTGGTGCTTTGTCCATAGCGCTAGCTGGCCATACCTACAATTATTACTATTATTTTTTTTAATTTTAATTTTTTTTCTGTCCACTTTACTTTTTTTTTGCCCAAGCAAGTCTATCTATATTCATGGGGAGAGGGGTATTTTGTTTACTTGGAAACAAGAATATTTTATTAATGTAAAAAAATTTGTACAAAATGAGAATAAAAAATAAATTTTTAAAAAAACAAAAAAAAAACCTGATATTTTATTGTCTGATCTTGCTATCTCTTATACTTTTTGTTTCTTCCTTAAGGATATGATTTCTCTCTCTTCACACTCAATTTGGATCAATTTACAACTTGGAAACAATGTAAAGACTGACAAATTGCTTTCTGGGGGGGGTGGGGCTAGGAAGTAAGATTGGGTAAAAAATTCTAAAACTCAAATTAAATAAAATCTTTAATAAAAAGGGAAAAAAGGAAAAAAGAAATAAATCAGTGTAATAGATTAAGTATGAGAGCACCAGTAATACATGACTATTATATTCCACTGTTGGTAAATTCAAGGACTTCAACTAATGTGTTTAGAACTCACTATCTGACAAAACTGTTGCAAAAACTGGGAAATAATATAACAAAAACTTTGCTTAGATTCACATCTCATACCCTGTGCCAAAATAAGATTGAAATGGATATGTGCTTGAGACATAAAGGGTGATACCATAAGCCAATTAGGAGAAAAAGCAGTATGTTTCCTGTCAGATATATGGAGATGAGCAGAATTCATGACCAAAGAAATTATCAAGAATATACTAAATTGCAACATGGATAATTTTGACTGAGGTAAATTAAAAGGAAATTCCTCTAATGAAACCAATCAACTATCTTTAAAAGAAGTGCAGATTTCCAGCCAAGATGGCAAAGAGAAGACATGCACTGAGTTAAGTGTTCCCTCTGTCCCCTCAAAAATAATATGAAAGAAACCTCGTAACAGAAACTCAATCAACTAAACCCAGAAAAATAAACTAGGAGAAGAGTACCTACCCACACCATCAGTCTCAGGGGACCATGCGTGAACTGAGAGAGGAGACCAGAGGTTCAGTGCAGGAACAGCAGTGAGGGGGAAATCAAAGGACCAGCATTAACCACAGAGTCTTTGGGAAGAGTCTTTAACCTCAGAGATTTTGCTGAGAGGAGGGTCAAGAACAAACTTTAGTTGCAAAGTCTTTGGCCGGGGGAGGGGAGGTCTACATAACTGGAAATAGTCCAGCTTGGTGCAGGACCTGAGCTCCATACTTTTGGAGCATTCTTCCAGGAACAAACAATAGTTGCCCTGCCCTGCCCCCAACCCTTTAAACACAGTTATGAGCTAAGGAGCCACTCAGCAGATAGGGAGATTGGCTTCCATCCCATTGTTGAAGGTCAACTCAGTCCCTGTTGCCCCTCCTCCCTCACTCCTCACTCCTTCCAGAGTAGAAAGAGGGCTTCAATCACTCCATTGAAAGCAGCCAGTACCCCTTACTGGCTGACCCCTTGAAGTAGTAAGTGAAGAGAACAAAGCCTCTAGGATCTTCAAAAGCAAACCACTGAGAGCCAGCCCCTCCTCCCAGCACAGGTTCCTAGAAAAATGAAGAAAAATCAGTGAAAAAGGGGACCCATAGAGAAATACTTAGGAGGACCAGATTCTAACCCAGAGAGATGGAGCACTTCTGAGGAGAATTGCTCTCCAGCCCAGAAAGACTTATTTGAAGAAATAAGAAAGGAGTTTGAAAATTAATTGGAAAAGTTGGGAAAAGAAACTCAAGAGAAAATTAACATATTGCAAGAGAAAATTAATATCTCACAACAAGAAAACAAAACACTGGAAAATACAATTGGACAAATACAAAATGAGAATAATTCTCTCAGATCCTCAATTGGGCAAATGCAATAAGAAAAATTCTCTCAAATCTACAATTGAGCAAATTCAAAAAGAAAGTAATTCTCTCAAAACTACACTTAGACAAAAGGAAAATTCCTTCAAAAATAGAATTGACCAATTGTAAACAGAGTTGCAAGAGGTAAATGAAAATAATGGAATCTGTGGAAACTAATGATTTTATGAGACAAGATTGTGTTAAAAAATCCAAAAGATTAAAAAAAATAGAAGAAAGTGAAAAATACCTCATAAATAAAACCACAGAACTTGAGAACTGATCAACAAAGGACAAACTGATAATTATGGGACTTCCTAAAAACATTGAAGAGGAAAAAAATCTGGACTTAATATTGCAGGATTTAGTGATCGAAACTGCCCTGATATCATGGAATCAGAGGGCAAAATAGGAATTGAAAGAGTACATCAATCCCCTCTGGAAGGCGATCCTAAAATGAAACACCAAGAAATGTTGTGGCCAAGTTCCAGAACTATCAGATAAAAGAGAAAATCCTGGAAGCAGCAAGAAAGAAAAAAATTTAAATACTAAGAAGTCACAGGAAGGATTATACAAGACCTGGCTGCATCAGCATTTAGGGATTGAAGTCCCTAGAATGAAATATTCTGAAGAGTAAGGGAGCTTGGAATGCAGTCAAGAATCCATTATCCAACAAAGCTGAGTCATCTCCTCTAGGGGAAAGATGGACAATTAATGACCTGGGAGACTTTCAAACTTTCCTGATGAAAAAACCAGAGGTAAATAGAAATCTTAGACATAAAACAGGAGGCTCAAAGAGATGCTCAAAAAGTGGGAAAAAAGGTAAATAAAAAACTGCTATCCGGTAAGATGAAAGTGGCTAAATCCATACCTAGGAGAAAGACTCTAATAATATAAAAAAATTGTAACTCTATTAGAGAGAACATGCTTAGTCAGAAGTGATGGACACTAATAACTTTTTTTCTGTGACTCAGATAGAATGATTTAAAAACAATACCTTCTTAAAAAAGGCTGACAGGAAAGAGGTGAGAGGATGGAGGAGACTGAACAGGGTAAATCTCATTACATCAAGAGATACAAAAGGCCTATTGTAATGGAGGAGAAGAAGGGAAGGGGTGAGAACCACCTGAATCTTCATCTCATGACATTTGGCTTAAAGCTAAATTACATACACTCAGTTAAGTTAAGAAACATGTTACCTTTCAAGTATTAAAAGGGGAAAAGTGGAAGGGGGACAGGGTATGGGAGAAAAAAAGGGAATTAACAGAAGGAAGGGAAGCAGGAAGAGCAAAAAAGGAAAAAGGGTAAAGAAAGGGGAGGAGGGTTGATATAGGAGGGAAAACACACTAGAGGTGGAGGTATTCAGAAATAGAATACTGGGGAATATGAATAAAGTCATAAAAGGGGAAATACAGAGGTAAAATAGTATGGATGGCAGTAAAGAGTTAGTAATTATAACTTTGAATGTGAATGGGATGAATGCTCCCTTAAAATTTCAGCATATAGGAGAGTGGATTAAAAACCAGAATCCTACAGTATGCTGCTTACAAGAAACACATTTGAAGCAGAGAGATTTATCTAGCATGAAAGTAAAAGGTTGGAGCAAAATATATTTTGTTTCAGCTGAAGTGAAAAAAGCAGATGTAGCAATCCTTATCTTAGACAAAGTCGCTGCATAAATAAATGTCATTAAAAGAGATAAGGAAGGAAAACATATCCTCCTAAAAGGTACCATAGACAATAAAATAATTTCAATACAAAATATGTATGTACTCAATGGGATAGCATGTTACCTTAAAATTTCAGCATATAGGAGAGTGGATTAAAAACCAGAATCCTACAGTATGCTGCTTACAAGAAACACATTTGAAGCAGAGAGATTTATCTAGCATGAAAGTAAAAGGTTGGAGCAAAATATATTTTGTTTCAGCTGAAGTGAAAAAAAGCAGATGTAGCAATCCTTATCTTAGACAAAGTCGCTGCATAAATAAATGTCATTAAAAGAGATAAGGAAGGAAAACATATCCTCCTAAAGGGTACCATAGACAATAAAATAATTTCAATACAAAATATGTATGTACTCAATGGGATAGCATGCAAATACTTAGTGGAGAAGCTGAAAGAGCTACAGGAAGAAATAGACAGCAAAATTCTACTAGAGGGAAATCTCAGCTTTCCACTCTCAGACATAGAACAATATAATCATAAAATAAAAAAGTAAGTTAAGGGCAATAAAAAGATTGTTTGAAAATTTAGATATGATACACTTATGGAGGAAATTAAATGGGGATAGAAAGCAATATATTTTCTTTTCTGTAGTACCTTGCACTTACACAAAAACAAACCATGTACTAGGGGATAAAAACCTAGTGATTAATTGAATCAAGACAGAAATAGCGAATACACCTTTCTCAGATCATAATGCAATAAAAATCATTTGCATTATTTGGCAAGGGAGATGTAGACCCCAAATTAATTGGAAACTAAATAACCTCCTTTTAAAGAATCAGTGGATCAAACAACAAATTATAGAAAAATTATTTTTTTCATCCTTGATAATGACAATAAGGAAACAACATACCAAAAACTATGGGACACACTAAAAATGTCTTTCAGGGGCTATATTATGTCTTTAAATGCATACATTAATAAATAAGAGAAAAAGGAAATCAATGAATTAAATATGCAACATCCAAAAAAAAAGGAGAAAATTAAATCCCCCCCAGGGGAATACCAAACTAGAAATTCTAAAAATTAAAAGATAAATTAATAAAATCACAAGCAAGAATACTATTGAAATATATATATGAAAGCAAGAATGGAGTTATGACAAAACCAATAAAATTGACAAACGTATGATTAATTTGATTTAAAAAAAAAGAAAGAAGAAAAACAAATTGTAGCATCATAATTCCAAAAGGTGAACACACCATCAAGTAGGAGGAAATTAAGGTGATAATTCAGGAATTATTTTGCCCAAATCTATGCCAATAAATTTGACAATTTAACTGAAATGGATGAATATTTCAAAAATATAAATTTCCCAGATTAAATGATTAAATGAAGAGTAAATAAATTATCTAAATAATCCGATCTCAGAAAAAGAAATTCAAACAAGGCGTTGTTGAACTCCTTAAGAAAAAATCTCCAGGGCTAGATGGATTCACAAGTGAATTCTATCAAACATTTAAGGAACAATTGGTTCCAATTCTATATAAATTCTTTGGAAAAATAAGTGTAGATGAAACTCTCCTCTTCTTATGACTTCAATATGCTGTTGATACCTAAACCAGGAAGAGTTAAAATAGAAAGGAAATTATAGACCTATTTACCTGATGAATGTAGATGCAAAGCATCTTAAATATAACCTTAGCAAAATGAATGTAACAAGTTATTACTTGGATAATACATTATGATCAAGTAGAATTTATCCCAGGAATGCAAGGTTGGTACAATGTTAGGAAAACTGTTAATACAATGAATTAGATCAATGACAAAGCTATCAGAAATCAAAAAGCTATATCAATTGAAGCTGAAAAAACTTTTGACAAAATAAAGCACACATTCCTAAGAAAACAATTGAGAGTGTAGGAATAAATGGACTATTCCTTAGAATTATAAGTAGTATCTATCTGAAACTATCAACAATGATTATATGCAACAGGTATAAGCTAGAGGCATTCCCAATAAGATCAGGGGTGAAATAAGAATGCCCTTTATCATAACTACTATTCAATATCATATTAGAAATGTTAGCTTCAGTAATCAGAGAAGAAAAATAAATTGAAGGAATTAAAATTGAAAAGAAAGAGACAAAACTCTCACTTTTTGCAGATGACATGAAAGTACGCCTAGAGAATCTCAAAAATTCATTTAAAAATTACTAGAAATAATTAACAACTTTAGCACAGTTACAGGATATAAAATAAACCCTCGTACATCCTCAACTTTTCTATATATGTCTAGAAAGACACAGCAGAAAGAGCTAGAAAGAGAAATCCCATTCAAAGTAACCTATGACAATATAAAATACCTGGGAGTCTATTTGCCAATGCAGACCCAAAAACTTTTAGATAACAATTACAAAACACTTCTCACAAAAATAATATCAGAATCAAATAACTGGGCAAGCATTAACTGCTCATGGATAGATTGAAATAATATAATAAAAATGACAATTCTACCAAAACTAAACTACCATTAGAAAAAGTTGTAAATTAAATTCATATAGAGAAAAATAAAAAGTAAATAATTTTCAGGGATTCAATGAAAAATGTGCAAAACAAGATGGCTTTGCCATACGAGAGCTAAAGTTAAAATGCATCATTCATTAAAATTGTCTGTTATTGGGTAAGAAATAGACTGGTTGGTCAGTGGAACAGACTAGTTGCAAGAGCAGGAAATGATTATAGTAATCTGCTGTTTGATAAACCTAAAGAGCTCAGCTATTGTGATAAAAACTGACTTTTCACTAAAAATTGATGGAAAAATTGGAAGTTAGTATGGAAGAAACTTAGATTAGACCAACACATCACACCCTATACCAAGATAAAAATAAAATGGACACAGGATTTAGATGTAGAAATCAATATTATAAGCAAATTAGAAGATCAAGAAGTAGTTCACCTGTCAGATCTATGGAAAGGGAAGAAGTTTATGACCAAGAAAGAGATGGAGAATATCATTAAAAACAAACTAGATAATTTTGATTGCATTAAATTAAAAGGCTTTTGCACAGAAAAAAACCAACTATAACCAAGATCAAAAGAAATGTAGTAAATTGGGACACAAATTTTACAACTAGTTTATCTGTCAAAAGACATTTCTAAAATATATGGAGAACTGAGTCAAATTCTCAAAAAAATAGACATTCCCCAATTGGCAAATGATCAAAAGATATGTAAAGGCAATTTGCAGATGAGGAAATCAAAGCTGTCCATAGTCATATGAAAAATTGTTCGAAATCATCATTTATTAGAGAAATGCAAATTAAAACAGCTCTGAGATACCACCTCACACATATCAGACTAGCCAATATGACCAGAAAGGACAATGATCAATGCTGGAAGGGATGTGGGAAATCTTGAACGCTAATACATTGTTAGTGGAGTTTTGAACTCTTCTAATTTTTCTGAAGAGCAATTTGGAATTGTGCCCAAAGGGCAACAAAAATGTGCATATCCTTTGATCCATCAATACCACTACTGAGTCTATACCCTGAAGAGATAATAGAAAATGCTAAAATCATCTCTTGTACAATTATATTCATAGCAGCCCTGTTTGTGGTGGCAAAGAATTGGAAATTGACTGAATGTACATCAAATGGGGAATGGCTTAATAAACTGTGGTATATTTATGTGTTGGAACTCTATTGTTCTATTAGAAACCAGAAAAGATGGGAATTCTGATTTTGAGAGAGATGAGCAATATTAGAAGAACACTGTAAACCCTAATAGCAACATGGGAGTGATGATCAACATTAATAGACTTGCTCATTGCATCAATGAAACAGAGACAATTTTGCACTGTCTGCGATGGAGAATACCATCTATCCAGAGAAAGAATCATGGAGTTTAAATAAAGGCCAAAGACTATTAGCTTTAATTTAGGCAAAAATGTGTTATCTTATTTTGTAATTTTGCTGTCTCATACCTTATTTTTTTCCTTAAGTATATAATTTCTCTCTCATATCATTCAACTGAGATGAATGTATACCATGGAAATAATGCAAAAACTAACAGACTGCCTTCTGTGTCAGTGGGGGGGGGCAAGATTAAGGGAAAAATTGTAAAACTCAAGATAAATAAATTCTTTTAAAAAAAAAAGCTCAGAATACTGAGAAACAATTTTCACAGCTAGTCTTTTTGATATAGAGCTCATTACTATAATATATAGAAAACTGAGTTGAATTTATAAGTATACAAGTCATTTCCCACTTGATAATTTATCTCTAAACATTTTAAAAACAATGCTCTAAATCATTAATGATAAGAGAAATAAGATTTAAAGCAACTCTGAGGTATCACACTTGCCAGGATGGCTAAAGTGACAAAAAAAAAAAAAAGAAAATGAATGATGTTGGATAGGTTGTGGCAAAACTAGGACACTAATGCTTGCTGATGGAATTGTGAACTGATCTAATTTTTCTAGTGAGCAACTTGGAAGTATTTCCGAAGGTTAATAAAGCTATGAATTCACTTTTATCAAGTAATACTAATACTATTAGTTCTATATTCCAAAAACATCATAGAAAAGGGAAAGAGACCCACACATACAAAAATATTCTTCGCAGTACTTTTTGTCTTGTCAAAGAATTGAATTATGAGGGTATGCCCCCGTTTGGGGGTTGACTGAATAAATTGTGATATATGAAATTGATGGATTATTATGGTTTAGTTTTGGATTTTTTTGCTTTGTTTCTGTGAGACAATGGGGCTAACTGATTTGTACAGGGTCATACAGCTCCTACATATCAAGTGTCTGACATCAGATTTGAACCAAAGACCTCCATATTCCAGGACCATGGCTCAATCCACCAGATGTGCAGGTGAATTATTATGGTTCTGAAAGAAATACTTGATGGACTTCAGTAAAACCTCTACAACTTGCATGAACTGATGCTGAATGAAGTGAACAAAACCAGGAGAATGTTGTACATGTTAACAGTAACATTATGTGATGATTAACTTTGATGGATTTTTCTCCTCACAGTGATCAAGAAATTTATAAAAGACTTGTGATGGAAAAAGTCATCTTCATTCAGAGGAAAAATTTGGAATTTTTTTTTAAATATTCAAATTTAATTAAGGCAATGGGGTTAAATGAATTGCCCAAGGTCACACAGCTAGGTAATTATTAATTTTCTGAAGATTAATTTGAACTCAGATCCTCTGGCTCCAGGGAATGTGCTTCACTCACTGCTCCACTTAGCTGTCCCAAAAATTTGTCTTCTTAATGCAGAACAAAACATACTGTGGTCATTTGTTAAAATTATAAATATTTTATTTGAGTTTTACAATTTTTCCCCTACTCTTACTTTACTCCCCCCACCCCATCCCAAACAGAAGTCAATTTGACAGTCTTTACATTGTTTTCATGGTATACATTTATCCAAATTGAATTTCATGAGAGAGAAATCAAATCCTTAAGAAAAATAAATTATAAGAGATAGCAATATCAGAAAAAAAGATATGTTTTTTCCCTAAATTAAAGGTAATAGTCCTTGGTCTTTGTTCAAACTCCACAATTCTTTCTGTGAATACAGTTGGTATTCTCCATTGCAGACAGCCCCAAATTGTCCCTGATTGTTAAACTGATGGAATGAGCAAGTTCATGAAGGTTGATCATCGTCCCCATGTTACTGTTAGGGGATACAATGTTTTTCCGGTTATGCTCATATCACTCACCATCAGTTGATACAGATCCCTCCAGGCTTCCTTAATTCCCATCCCTCCTGGTTTCTAATAGAACAATAGTGTTCCATTACATACATATATAACAAATTTTGTTAAGTCATTCCCCAAATGAAGAACATTTACTTGATTTCCAATTCTTTGCCACCACAAACAGAGCTGCTATGAATATTTTTGTACAAGTAATGTTTTTACCATTGTTCTTCATCTCTACAGGGTATAGACCCAATAGTGGTATTTAAGTTCACTTTTTAAAACTTGTTTTATTTCTTTTTTTTCTTTTTCACATTTTTCCCTTTAGTTCTGATTCTTCTTCAACAGGGCTAGAGAAGAGTGAAAGAATGGAAACTGAAAAAAATGTGGCTCAAAAGATTATAAAAAGATGAATGTTGAAAACTATCTTCCCATATAATTGAGTAAATGAAATAATATTCAAAAAATGGGGAAATATTACAAAAGGGGGGGAAAGAGGAAAAAAAATTAGCCTAAATTGGCAAGATGGAATGAATAGCATATTGATCTTACCACCTTTTAAATTATCAAAATACAGAAAAATAGTATATTTATAAAGTGATACAGAATAAATTGTGTATATAATCATTTAATAATTCAGATGGATAAAATAAATAGCAATGAAGCAATCAAAATCAAACGCTATGTAATTATGGCAAAGCTTGTTCTTAAGGAATCCATAAAAGAAAATATCTCCTTCCTATCCTTGTAGCAATTCAATACTGAGTGGCAGGTGATAAAAAAAATGTTGAACTTACTTGATGATTTTGTTAGCTTTACTGAGATATTTTTCTCCATCTTTTTCTTGATTTGTGATAATTGGAGGGGAGTATTATATTTCATTTAAATATTGTGGAAAAATACTGGGTAATAGCCTAACTAATGTCCCTGTCTCTTACACCTCCTGTTTATGCTATAGCCAGAGTACTGTCAAAATGATTTTTCCTATTGTGGCTTTCCTACTCCAACAACTACTGTGCGTTCCTGTTTGTTCCTAGAATATTTTTATTGAACTTCTTAATTCCCATAAAATCTGGTTCTAATTTATCTTTCCAGTCACATTTAATATCACACTTGAATTTGGACTCTCTAATCACACCAAACTAAAATTTTCACTATTGCTCTCACATGTCCATCTTTTATCTCTGCATTAGTCATTCCCCATAAGTGAAATTTTATTTTCCTTTACCTATATCTCTCCCTTTAATATGTAACTCTGTCATTATATTCACTATTAAGCATTAATGATCCTCACCCCCAACTACTAGTGCCAAGGTATTTTGTATATAACTTTTTATGTTTGTCCTTTATTCACAAAGAGGACTATGAGATCATAGAAGGTGATGTCATGACAAGAACATGAATTAGATTTGAGTGAGAGGATGCTGTGCTAAGTCACAAATCTCACTTTCTCCTCCAGTCATCTGAATCCAGTGACCAAATATAGATAAGGACAACTGGAGATGACCTTGGATGTGAGGCAATTAGAATTAAATGAATCATCAGAAGCTGTATTTGCACTTCCATCCTCTTTTTTCCAACCAGTGCACTACCCACTGCACTACCTAGTTGCCCTGTTTTGTATATAACTACTTTGTACATGTGTATATATCGATTTATGCAACTATGTCCATATAAATAAAATATTATTATATTAAAACTTTTGTTATAATATTTTTATGTACTTCTTAGTTAAATTATTAGCATATGTTTATTTAGTATAGGAATTTTATTATTTGCATTTGTATTGCTAGTATCTGTCACAAGTTCTGGCACATAGTAGTCTAAAGCTATGATCCTATGACACATGAAACAGATGAAGAATTTTTGGAATAGTCGAATGATGGTATTTGGTCATTAATGGGATTATAAATTTAGAATCAAAACCTCAGAGGAAACTAAATAAAAATTCTTTTTTTTCCCATCACAGATGAGGGAAAAGTAAAATAACTACCAAAAGTCACTAACCGCTTTAGGCAGGATTTGAAACAGCATACTCAAAGTTGCCTGACTCTAAGTCTAGTACATTTCTATCATCCTGCCTCTTTACACACACATATACATATACACATACACACATAAATATGTATATATATACACACAAAATGGTGGTATATAATATACATATGAAAAAGTAGATATATATAGTACATATATAATGGATGTGTATGATATATGTATAAATATTATGCATAGATAGATAAATATAGATATACATATCTATGTGTGTATATAAACAATCCATAGGGAAAAATTTAAATAGATGCTAATAATAGGGGAGGTCAGGGGAATTATTTGTGTTCTGAAAATTTGATTAATTTTTGAAATGTTGAATGTAAGGGTCAGTGAGGTATGTAGATAGAAAAGTTGAGATAGGGGTTATTAACATGAAAATGGAACATGAGAGACAAGGAAAGATTTTAGAGCATTGAAGTTCATAAATATATTATGAGTTGTTTATGTATATTATACATAATGTATTACACATCATATATATATATAAATTTTATTTCATTTTGCTCTTATTTGTGTGTCTAATTATAATTATTTGACAATAAGAAATCAAATTCAATACATAACTATGGGGGAATATTAGAGCATTTCCCATTTTTATTTCTTCAGTAAAATTTTCATTGAAGATGATGCCATTGCACTCTGAAAATACAACTTTAAGTATGATTTTTTTTGTTTGGTTTTCATCAGGCAAAGATGTGTCTAAGATGTCTTCCAAAGTCAGATTCATTTCTTTTCTGAAAATTACCCACCTTGCTATATGTGAACGATAACAAAAACAAACACATAATACCACACTCCTAGGGAAATGTCCTCATTCTGACTGAATTCTTTCCTGTTAGCTACCACACCATGAAGGAAGCACAGGAGTTCCGATGTCATGGAAATTTCTCATAGAGCAACCTTTCCTACATCTTGGAAGCTCACCCCAATGTTATTCTCCTTCTCTGAATAACACACACTGCCTAAAAGGCACAACAGATGGTCACTAAGTTAAATATACTAGCTCTGGGGAGAGTCCTTCATACTCCTACATTTTGGTATATGCTACAATTGCTTACAAAGCAGCAGGCACCCAGCTACAATGTTCCTACGATTTTTTCCCAGACTTTTTACTGATTGTCAGAGTTGTTATCCTTATCCCTCGGTACTGACTGCTTTTATATAAACAATACTAACAGATGGCTACTAATTAATCATTTTGGACAGTAATCTTAGTTGTATTAATACCACAGTGTCCTGAAACATGTTTCAGTGACACATTTCATTCAGTAGATTCACTTCCTCTATTAAGATCCTATCATCAAAACTCAAATATAAGATTTTTTTAAATAAGAATTTTGTCATTGCTTTTACTCATGTAAAATGAGAAATAACTCAACTCTCAGTAACAAAGGAATGAATGTAGAATTTTCTAAAAACTACATCTTTAAGAATGTTATCTCTCTTACCACCATCACACAAAACATTGATGCAATATTTCAACTTGGAATGAAAATAAAAATAGAGAAAATCTCAATCTTGAACATTAAGATTTTGTTTATAATAAACATAGGTAGAAATGTAAGAAAAGGAGGACAAGCATGTTCTTTCTAGAGTAAAATGGACAATTTATTAGAATGAAACATGTATGAAATTTATATATACATATATATATATATACATAATTCAAAAAATATTCTTTGACACTAAGGGAACTTAATTTTCAAAGATAAATTTAAAGAAAAATTAGCCATAGGCTAAAACATGGCTTAAATCAAATATGAATGTATGAAAAGGAATGCTAAAGGGGAGAATTTTTTTAACCTTTAGAACCCTGAGGTGCATGACATTTGGGGAAGGTAAAAGATATCATGAAACATGACTGGATATAATAATTATGTCAATTAACTCTTAAGAAAATAAAACACATTAGGGGTAAGTGATTGAAATTGGTGAAATATAATTAATTCTAACACAAAGAGAAGCACAGACATGGATATTCCTAAGGATTTTTCTTAAATTCTAATTTATTTTGGAATAAAAAAAAATACTTTACAAGGGGAAAATGTCTTCCCAATTATGTCTGAAGTAGTCTCATATTAACATTAGTTTCTGTTCCTTGAATACAGAGTAAGTGAGGGCTAGCATTAGGCACACCCAATTATGGTTAAGGGTGGGATAAAGTTATCTGATGATGAGACATTTGAACCTTACATTTCATTAAGTTCATAGGACAGTTGGGGCAGCAAGGTGGAGCAATGGGGGAGAGCTAGGTGACACAGTGGATAGAGCACTGGCCCTGGAGTCAGGAGTACCTGTGTTCAAATCTGGCCTCAGACACTTAATAATTACCAAGCTGTGTGGCCTTGGGCAAGCCATTTAACCCCATTGCCTTGCAAAAACCTAAAAAAATGAATTTTATAGGACAGTCAATATGTAAGCAATCGAGAGAGATGATTGCAATAAAGGAGGGGAGAGACTTTAAATATGTAATATTAGAAAAGTTCTTATTTCTCTGAGAAAACACAGGAAAAGAAGATTAGGAATAAATCCATAATTAAGTTGTAATCATTGAGCACTACAAAGGACCAAATCAAGAATTAATTTTGTAATGTCATAAAATAATAATCTCATTTTTGCTTAAGGTTTTCCATTAAGGGTAATTGCTTTCAACTTTTGTATCTCCCTTATATTCAGAAAATTCTTTCACTAAGACAAAATCTTCTTATCAACCAATAGTGAATGTTTAAGAACCTACTTTTCATCATTTGTTCATTTGTTTAAATGAACTTTGTCCCATAAGTCAATGCAGCACGAGAATATTTTCTTATTTTTGCTACTATTAGAAACTTATCGTAATATATTTTAAAGCTCTAAATATGTATTTCCACTAATCATCTTTCTTGGCCCTCAAAACGAACTTGTGAAGTAGGTGAAATTTTGTTAAAACTATTTTGCATTTTGAAACAACTGAAAGAGAAATGACCTTTTTTTATTTTTTGTTCATGTAATTATTAAACTTCTGAGGTAGGATATAAACCCAGTCTTTCTTGGTGCTAAGTCCATTAGTCTATTTACTACATGCCACAAAATCTCCAGTAAAAAGCACAGATCATTCCTGCATTGTATCTATTCTTCTCTTAATTACACCTGACCTGCAATATGACCACAAAGGACAATGATCAATGTTGAAAGGGATGTGGGAAATATGGGACACAATGCATTGTTGGTGGAGTTGTGAACTCATCCAATCTTTCTGGAGAGCAATTTGGAATTATGCCCAGTGGGCAATAAAAATGCGCATACCCTTTGATTCCTCAACTGGCTCTATACTGTGAAGAGATCATGAAAAGTTTTAAAGCATTACTTGTACAAAAATATTCATAGCAGCCCCATTTGTGGTGGCAAAGAATTGGAAATTGAGTGAATGTCCATTAATTAGGGAATGGCTGAACAAATTGTGGTATATGTATACTGTGGAAGACTATTGTTCTATTGGAAACCAGTAGGGGTGGGAATTCAGAGAAGATTGGAAGGATTTGCATGAACTAGTGCTGAGTGAGATGAGCAGACCCAGAAGAACATTGTACACCCTAACGGCAATATGGGGTTGATGATCAATCTTTTTATTTTTAGTTTTTATGAAAGTGTATTTTGCTAAAGTGGTAGATTAAGAAAAATTGGTTTGAATATCACCACTAAAAGTCTGTGATAGGTATCCCACAAGTAATATAGAGCCCAGGGGGGAAAAGACTAAACCTTACACATCTCTAGAAATGTTTTTTTTTAAAAGATTCTATTTATTTTGTTTTTTACAATTTTTCCACGTAATCTTATTTCCCTCCCCTCCACCCCCCACAGAAGGCATTTTGACAGTCTTTACATTGTTTCAATTGCATATATTGATCCAAATTGAATGTGAAGAGAAAGAAATCATATCCTTAAGGAAGAAAAATAAATTTTAAGACATAGCAAAATTACATAATAAGATATCAGTTTTTTTTCTAAAAAATTAAAGGTAATGGTCTGTTGTCTTTGTTCAAACTCCACAATTCTTTCCCTGGAAACAGATGGTATTCCCCATCGCAGATAGCCCCAAATTGTCCCTGGTTGTTGCACTGATAGAATGAACAAATCCATCAAGGACGATCATCATCCCCATGTTGCCGTTAGGGTGTACAATGTTTTTCTGGTTGTGCTCATCTCGCTCAGCATCAGTTCATGAAAATCTTTCTATGCTTCCCTGGATTCCCATCCCTCCTGGTTTCTAATAGAGCAATATTGTTCCATGACATAAATATAAAAGTTTGTTAAGCCATTCCCAAATTGAAGGACACTTACTTGATGTTCAAATTCTTTTGCTATCACAAACAGGACTGCTATGAATATTTTGGTACAAGTGTTGTTTTTGCCCTTTTTCATCATCTCTTCAGGGTATAGACCCAGTGCTGGTACTGCTGGATCAAATGGCATGCACATTTGCATTGCCCTTTTGACTTAGTTCCAAACTGCTCTCCAGAAAGGCTGGATGAGTTCACAACTCCACCCATAATTTGTTAGTGTCCCAGATTTCCTATATCCCATCTAACATTGACCATTTTCCTTTCTTGTCATATGGCCATCTGAGAAGTATGAGGTGGTATCTCAGAGATGCTTTAATTTGAATTTCTCTAAGTAATGAATAAGAGCAATTTTTCATATGACTAAGGGTTGTTTTGATTTTCTCATCTGTAAATTGCCTTTGCCTATATGTTGACCAATCAGGGAATGGCTTGTTTTTTAAAAAAAAATTGACTCATTTCTCTGTATATTTTAGAAATAAGCCTTTTTCAGAAATACTAGTTGCAAAGATTGTTTCCAAGTTTACTACATTTCTTTTGATCTTGGTTACAGTGGTTTTCTCTGTGTAGTAAGTTTTTAATTTAATGTAATCAAAGACATCTAATTTGTTTTTAGTGATGTTCTTCATCTCTTCCTTGGTCAAAAACTGCTTCCCTTTCCATAAATCTGACAGGTAAACTATTCTGTGATCTCTTAGATTGTGTATAATATTGTTTTTATGTCAAAATACTGTATCCATTTGAATAATTTCTTGGTATAGCGTGTGAGGTGTTGTTTCTTCCATACTAACTTCCAATTTTCCCAGCAGTTTTTATCAAAGAGTGAGCTTTTTTCCCAATAGCTGGGCACTCTGGGTTTATCAAAGAACAGATTACTTTAATCAATTCCTGCTCTTGCACTTAGTCTATCCCACTGGCCCACCACTCTATTTGTTAGGCAATACCAAACAGTTTTGATGACTGATACATTATAATATAATTTTAGATCTAGCATGGCTAAACCATCTATTTTTGCACTGTTTTTCATTGAAACCCTGGAAATTCTTGACTTTTTTTCTCCATATGAATTTTCTTAAAACTTTTTCTAACTCATTAAAGTAATTTTTTTTGGAATTTTGACTGGTAGGGCACTAAACAGGTGGTTTCAATTTTTAGTTTTAGGTCATTTTTATTATACAATCTCTATCTATCCATGAGCAATTGATGCTTGTCCAGTTATTTAAATATGATTTTACTTGTATGAGATGTGTTTTGCAATTGTTTTCAAAAAGTTTCTGAATCTATCTTGGCAAATATTCTCCCAGATATTTTATATTGTCTGCGCTTACTTTGAATGTTATTTCTCTATTTAACTCTTCCTGCTGTATCTTGCTAGTTATATATAGAAAAGTTGAGGATTTATAAGGGTTTATTTTATATCCTGCTACTTTACTAAAGTTGCTAATTGTTACCACCAGTAGTTATTTAGATGATTTTTTTGTATTCTCTAGGTATACCATCATTTCATCTGCAAAAAATGAGAGTTTTGTCTCTTACTTCTCAGTTCTAATTCCTTCAACTTCTTTTTCTTCTCTTATTGCTGAGGTTAACAAGTCTAATATGATATTGAATAGTAGTGGAGATAATGGTCATCCTTGTTTCACCCTTGATCTTACTGGGAATGCCTCTCACCTATCCCCATTGAATATAAAGCTTGTTGATGATTTCAGATAGATACTACTTATTATTCTAAAGAACAGTCCCTTTCTTCCTACACTCTCTAGTGACTTTTAGTAGGAATGGGTGCTCTATTTTGTCAAAAGCTTTTTCAGGATCTATTGATATAATCATATGATTTCTGATAGGTTTGTTATTGATATAATTAATTATATTAACAGTATTCCTAATATTGAACCAACCCTGCATTCCTGGGATAAGTCCTACATGATCATTTTGTATTATCCTTGTGATAACTTGTAATCATTTTGCTAAGATTTTATTTAAGATTTTTGCATCTATATCCATCAGGGAAATAGGTTTATGATCGTTTTCTGTGTATCAACTCTTCCTGATTAAGGTATCACCACCACATTCATGTTATAGAAAGAGTCATGAAGAGTTCCATCTTCACATATTTTTCCAAAGATTTTTTCCAAAGATTTTAAGGAACTAATTGTTCCTTAAATGTTTGGCAGAATTCACTTTAGAATCCATCAAGTCCTGGAGATTTTTCTTTGGGAGTTCAATGATGGCTTGTTAGATTTCTTTTTTCTAAGATAGGATTGTTTAGTATTTAATTTCCTCTTCATTTATCCTGGACAATTTACATTTTTGTAAATATTCATCCTTTTCACTTAGATTATCAAATTTATTGACATAGAGTAGGGCAAAATAATTTTGAATTATTACTCTAATTTCCTCCTCATGGGTGGTGAGTTCACCTTTTTCATTTATGATAACATCAATTTCATTTTCCTCTTCCCTTTTTTTGTCAAATTGACCAGAGGTTTATCAATTTTAAATTTTTTTCACAACACAAACTCTTGCTTTTATATATAAATTCAAGAGTTTTCTTGCTTATGATTATATTAATTTCTCCTTTAATTTTTACAATTTCTATTTTGGTATTTAATTGTAGGTTTTTAATTTGTTCTTTCTCCATTTAAAGTTTCATATTTATTTTATTTATTTCCTCTTTCTCTAAATTATTCATGTAATCAATTAAAGATATAATATATACACTGAAACAGCTTTGAGTGAATCCCATAAGTTTTGCTATGTTGTTTCATTATTGTCATTATCTAGAATGAAATAATTATTTCTTTCTATAATTTTTGTTTGATCCACTCATTTTTTTAAAATGAGGTTATTTAGTTCCCAGATAGTTTTTGGTCTATATCTCCCTGGACCAATAATCATGTGATTTTTATTGCATTATGATCTGAGATAGATGTAGTCACTATGTCTACCTTTCTGTAACTGATGGTTAGGTTTTTATGCCCTAGTACATGGTCAATATTTTGTGTAAATGCTGTGCACTGCAGCAAAAAAAGTATATTCCTTTCTATCACCATTCAGTTTCCTCCATAAGTCTATCATATCTAGGTTTTCTAACCATCTATTTACCTCCTTAACTTCTTTCTTGCTTACTTTATGATTCGATTTATCTAAATCTGAGAGTGGGAGGTTGAGACCTTCCACTACTAGAGTTTTGCTGTCTTTGTCTTCCTATAGTTCTTTCATCTTCTCTTCTAAGCATTTGCATGCTATCCCAATGGGTACATACATATTCAGTACTGAAATCACTTTATTGTCTGTGATACCTTTTAGGAGTATACAATTTTCTTCCTTATTTCTTATAATGCTATCTATTTTTTTATTTGATTTGTCCGAAATAAAGATTTCTACCCCTGCTTTTTTCTCTTCAGTTGAAGGAAAACATATTTTGCTCCAACCTTCTAACTTTATTCTATACGTACCTGTCTGCTTCTTATGAGTTTCTTGTAAGCAGCTTATTGTAGGATTCTAGTTTTTAATCCACTCCGCTTTTCACTTACCTATTTAAGGGAGAGTTCATCTTGTTCACATTAAAAGTTATAATTATTAAGTCTTTTTTGCCCATGATGCTATCTTCCCTTGTTTGTATTTTGCCTCTTTTATCACTTTATCTGTATTCCCCAGTACTTTGTTTCTGAATACCACCACCTACAGTGTGTTTGCCCTCCTATATCCACACAACTCCCCTTTCTTTCCTCTTTCCCTTTCTCCCTTTTCTCTTCCCTTCCTTCTGTTAGTTCCCCTCCCCCCCCGTGTCCATTCCCCTCCCCTTTTATTACTTGAAAGGTAAGATGTTTCTTAAGTTAGCTGAGTGTGTGTGTGTGTGTATGTTAACTTTAAGCCAAGGCTGATGAGAGGAAAATTCAAGTGTTTCTCATCTCCTTCCTTCTTCCTCTCTATTACAATAAATCTTTTGTACTTTGTAATGTAATGAGATTTACATCATTCAATTTTCTCCATCCTCCTGTCTCCTTACTTTCACCCTTTTTAAGGAGGTAGTGTTTTTAAATCATTCTCTCTGAGTCACAGAAAATCATGAGTATTCATCACTTCCAGGTATGTATATTCTCTCTCATAGTGTTACAATTTTCAAGAGATAGGAGAATCTTTTTCCCATTCTGGGATATAGCCAGTTTCATCTTATTGGATGGCAGGGTTTTTTTCCTTTATCCCTCCTTTTTTTTAAAACTTTTTCATGTGTCTCTTGAACCTCCTGTCTGATGCCCAAATTTTCTATTTAATTCTAGTCTTTTTATCAGGAATTGTTGGAATTCTCCCATTTTATTAAATTACCATCTTGTCCCCTGGAAGAAAAGACTCAGTTTTGCTGGATACTAGATTCCTTCATCCCTTAATATTGATGATGCCAGATACTGTGTAATCCTTACTGTGGCTCCTTGGTATTTAAATTGTTTCTTAATGACAGCTTGCAGGATTATCACTTTTATCTGATCATTCTGGAATTTGGCCACAACATTCCTTGGTGTTTTCATTTTAGGATCTCTTTCTGGAGGGGATTGTTGTATTCTTTCAATAGCTATTTTGCCCTTGGTTCCATGATATCAGAGCAATTTTCCACCACCAAATCTGTAATATTAAGTCCATGCTCTTTTTCTCTTCAATGGTTTCAGGAATGCCTATAATTCTCAAGTTGTCCCTTCTCAATCTATTCTCAAGTTCAGTCATTTGACTGAAGAGGTATTTTACATTTTCTTCAATATTTTTTTGATTTTTTGGTTTTGTTTAGCAGACTCTTGCTGTCTCATGAAGTCATTAGTTTTTACAGACTGTTTGTTTATTTAGAGAAGAATTTTCTTGCTTTACCTTATGCAACTATTTTTCCAATTGATCAATTCTACTTTTGAAAGAGTTTTCCATTTGACCAATTTTGGTTTAGAAAGAATTGTTTTCTTGTTGCAATTGTTCATTTTCTCTCCCAAATTTTTCAATTGATTTTTAAACTTCTTCCTGATTTCTTCAAGAAAGACTTTCTGTGCTGGAGACTAGGTAATATTCTCCTCAGAGGTTCAAAGTCTCTCTGAGTTAGTGTCCTTTCCTTCCAAGAATTCTGGCCTTTCTTCATTGTCCTAAGACCTTGTGCTGGGGAAGGGCTGTTTCACAGAGGTTTGGTATTCTCTAGAGACTTTATTCACTGAGTGCACTGTCTCCAACTGATGAGTAGGGTTGTTAGATTGTTTTGCTCACTGAGTGTAATATCTCCAGATTTCCAGTGGGGGGTGCAGGTTGATTTTTCTGTCTGTAAACTTTGATTGAGGCCCTCTCCCTGGGCCTGGAAGGAGTTTATGAAATTGCTGAATACTTTTATCTTGATTATGGTGAGGTAATCACTGTCCCTATTCATGCTGAGGTGGTTCTGCTGCTCATATCTTAGCCTGAGGTGAAACTGAACTTTTAATGTGTTTGTTCTGGGAAGAGACTTCAGCTCAAATGAAGGTAAGTACTCTGAGCTCCTCCAGACCAGAGGAGTTGAGGGTTTGTTGTCTGCAGCTCTCCCACACCAGAACTCCGCCCCCGCCACAGTCCTGTCTGCAAGCTCCTGAAGGTCAGTGCCACAACCAATGCCTCTTCTCCCTAGTTGACCTATGCCCCTGCAGCTGACCAGGTTCTAGTCCCACTGCTGATCAAACCAGTCTGGTTCTTGGTCCCTCAGCCTCCTAGGATCCATAACCATTTGTATTCAGGTTAATCTGAGGCTAATGCAGACTCCCAGGCTCTCACCCTGTTTGTTGCTCCCAGCGGAGTCTGCCCTCCATGCCCAGACTTACCCATGATCTCGGAAGACAAATCCTATGGTAGATGTTCTTCTCCTGGCTTTTCTTTCTAGGTTTTATAGATTGGATTTCTGTTAAGAGGTTTGTTTCATATTATATATGAGTATGAGGGAAGATCAGGAGACTTTAGCATTGTACCTGTCTTCTCTCTACCATCTTTGCCAGAAGTCAATGATCAATCTTAATGAACTTGCTCATTCCATCAGTGCAACAATTGGAGACAATTTTGGGGCATTTGCAATGGATAATACTATCTGTATCCAAAGAAACAATTGTAGAGTTTAAACAAAAACCAAAGACTATTACCTTCATTTTTTAAAGCATCTTATTATGAAATTTTGCTATTACATTTTATTTTTTCTTAAGGATATGATTTCTCTCTCAACACATTCAATTTTGTTCAATGTATAGCATATAAACAATGTAAAGACTGATTGCCTTCTGTGGGGGATGGGGGGAGGGTTACAAAATTGGGGTAAAAATTGGAAAATTCAAAAAGCAATGAAAATAAATTATATCTGGCTTGTCCTTTTATCCTTTGACCACAAAGCACATGCTTGAGTCTTTTTTGTTCATTCTTCTTTTCATCTTCAGATCCTCAACCATTTCTCATTGTTTCTCCTAAAATGTAATATTCAGAAATAGAGACTATATTCCCAAATAAATTTAACCTTTTGCAATCAGACTTGTAAGCAGGTAGTTGGCAGAGTAAATAGAGTTTGGGTCTAGACTGAGGAAAGTGGTCAAATCTGGTATCTCTCACTTATTAGCTTTGTGACCTTAGGTAAATCACCTAGCCCTGTTTTCCTTAATTTCTTCATTTATAAAATGAACTGGAGAAGGAAATGGAAAACCACTTTAATATATTTTCTAAGAAACCCCAAAAGGGATCACAAAGAGTTGCACATGATTTAAAAACAATTGAAAAACACAATAATAGGATCAGTAAATTAGATGAAATTTCAACTGATAAAAAGGTTAAATCACTGCATTTATTATCACATTATCTTTACTTGATCCTTACAAAAATATAGAGCATTGGATGTTATTATTACCCTAATTTACATGAGAAGAAACTGAAAGTACAAGAACATAAATGATCTATTTAAGTTTGCATAACTACTAAATGTCATAGGAAGAATTTAAGTTTAACTTCTTTCTGAAACTTATTTCAGCACCTTATTAACTATACTGTATTGCTTAACACAATATTAATTAAGATGCTACTATGTTTAAAGCATGAAAGATGCTGGGGATTAAAAGAAAGTTGTCCTGTTATTCCCGGTGTATTATCTCAAAGACAGGAATAATTAAAAATAGGAAGGAGCACATGACAGCATGCGTCTAGGAACATGACAGAGAGAAAGTTTACTCTGGAAAATAGTCTGATAGATTATGTGGGCCTCAAGTTAGCGTTTTTAAGCTGAAAGAAATTCAATATACAAAATAGTTCAAAGAGAAATTTTTTTTGTTTTATTTAGATTTTTGCAAGGCAATGGGGTTAAGTGGCTTGCCCAAGGACACACAGCTAGGTAATTATTAAGTGTCTGAATCCAGATTTGAACTCAGGTATTCCTCACTTCACAGCTGGTGCTCTGCCACTGTGCCACCTAGCCACCCAAAGAGAAAATTTAAGTTTGGGTAGAGGTGTATTTGACTTTAGCATGTATAAGGGGCAACCATTTTATATGCTTTAATCAATGAATTCAAAGAAAATAGCAATGGGTGATAAACTAGGAGAAGTATGTAATCAAAGAATTTCTTATTTTATTAATTTATTTATTTTTATTCATATGCACATATATATTTTTAAGTTACAAAATTTTCTTCACATAATTTCCCCTTACTAGGGAAGAGCTATGCTAGCAATGTACATATATATTTAGATAAATATATTTACAAATTAGTAATTTTCAGGGTGAGGAATTAGGATTAAGAGAAAGAGAGATATATTAGAAAATTTTTATAAAGTAGTCATCAGATTTGTGTGGTTTTAGATTTATTGTCTTTATTTTTTATTTACACACTAATAATATATTTTTATTTTAAGAGTGAACATACCCCCACCCCACCACAAAAATATAAAATCCCATGAGAAATAAAGTGAAAGAAAGGGGAAAAATTGTACCTCAGTCTGTGTTCTGATACCATCAGCTCTGTCTCTGGGGTGGATTGCATTTTTTAATGTAAGTCTATCATGTACTTCAGAAGTTTGTGTACATTATCCCCTTGATTCTACACCCTTCGCTCAGCATCAGATACTATAAATCATTCTATGCTTCTCTAGAGTCTGACTATTTATGACTTCTAATAGAACAATACTGTTCCATGGTATTCATGTACCATAACTTGTTAAGTCATTCCCCAATTCATGGACATCCCCTTAATTTCCAATTCTTTGACACTACATAAAGAGCTGGTATGAATATTGTGGAATATATAGGACTTTCCCCTTTTCTAAATTTCTTCTGTATACAGACATAGAATTGGAATTACAGGGTCAAAGAGCAAAAGCAGTTTTATTGTTCTTGGGCATAGTTCGATATTGCTCTCTGGATCAAATAATTTCTTAATGAAAAGTCTTTGTTAGTAGAGGTTTCACTATGAAATTGTGGGTACACATGCTATTCTACCAGCCATGACACAAATCATTTCCAAGTAAATCACCACCTGGACAGTCTCAGGAGCTGGCTTGCTGCCTTTAGAGATAAGGTGTGCTGGAGTCCTTGGGAGCTGGACTTTCTGCCCCACAGACCAAGGGTACTAGACACAGCTGTGTTTTACTACCTCCCCGCCAATGTACCCCCTTATCCTGTAATGCAAGAGGCTGCATCTACATACCACTTGTGCATGTACCCCCCAATTACCTCATTTACTTTGTTCTACCCTGGGAGACCTAACAGTATATATATATATATATATATATATATATATATATATATATATATATATATAATAGCTAAGCAGTAATAATAAAATTGAGCTGGCATAAAGCAGTAGTGACTTGACTCCTTATTCTCAGCTCCCCTCCAGGAGGGAGGTTGCAGCTGTGGGCCCCAAGGAAGCAAGCCACAACATGAAATCAAAAAGAAAGAATGACTTTCAAACTCTGCCTTTAATACATAGCCAAGCCATTTTAATGATGTAGCACTTAATATGATTCTTTATGATTATAGTTTAGAAATGACTGGCCCATAAGAATTGGTGAATATAGTTTCCATTCCAGAATGTCACAACATTGATTAAGTCACAGGCTTGGGTCACAACTTCAAAAGTTCTATTCATCAAGTAGAAGAATTTGAATTCTACAATAAGGGAATCTTATTTATCTGGAATTTAGATGTTTACTCTGAAATGCAAGAAATGATGTAGATCTGGATGGCCCTAAATAATGATTCTTAGTAACAAATAAAAAGTAAAACAAATAAACAAGCAAAGTCTTAATTTTCCAACATCGTTTTTGTTTATTTTTGACTCTTTTTCAAGGACATGATCTTAGTCTACTCTCTTTAGCTCCTTCTTTCCTAAAAAAAAAGAAAAAAAAATTAGCAAGAAAGCAAGGTATACTGATAAGAGCTGTTAACTTTGAATCAATAGAATTGGGTTTAAATTCCATTTCTTTTTTTTTTTCCTTTTTTTGGTTTGCTAGGTAATTATTAAGTGTCTCATGTCAGATTTGTGCTCAGTTCTTCCTGATTCCAGGGCCTTTGCTCTATGCACTGCAGTACCTAGCAGCCCTAAATTTCATTTCTGATTCTTATGAGTTCTGTTCTTATGGGCATGTCTGTTAACTGCTGTAATATTTTCTTCAAAATTTAAGATAGTAATGCCTAAGGTACTTCTATCATTGGGCACTTATGAGAGTCAAATAAGTTGTATATAAAAGTTCTTACAAATTTAGAATGCTGCACAAATTAAGATGTAGTTAGACTATGGAATTCAGTGCCAAATCTGGGTTTAGATCCTGACTCAGAAATATATATGGGCTATACTATCTTGGGTATGTCATTTAACCTTTCACTTATCTCTATAGCCCTTTAAAATCAGAGGTTTCAGAAAAACATACCAATATAACTTGGTGCAGGGAGTTCTAATTTTCTGTACCAAATAAGTAACTGGTTTACACTATAATCTTATGTTGTCCTTTGTAGGGGTCATGCTACTAAATTGATTCTAATTTTATTGCTGTGAATCTTTCTTGAACAAGGTTTTTTCATGGTTCATTACTCAGTAGATTGCAAGATCTGTGACCATCAATAATGCAGAGAGAAAATGCAAGCTGAGATTGTTATTGTTTAAATTTGTCCTTCATTCTTTGTGCGTTTCTCTCTCTCTCTCTCTCTCTCTCTCTCTCTCTCTCTCTCTCTGTGTGTGTGTGTGTGTGTGTGTGTGTGAGAGAGAGAGAGAGAGAGAGAGAGAGAGAGAGAGAGAGAGGGAGAGAGAGAGAGAGAGAACTGGATTAAGTGTACTGCCCAAGACCATACAACTACTAAGCATTTAGTAGTTGGCAGTCCAAAAGGCAACTAAAAGCAAGCTTTGATCTGCTATGCTCCAACGAGGTTGGAGGGTAAGGTCCAGCACAGAGAGTTTCAGAGTGTGGATGGACATCAATCAACTGGGCTAAGCTGGTCTGGATGACCCAGGACTCCATATTTTCATTTCAGCAGAGTCCTCTTCCCAGAAAAAATACAGTAACAGCCCCCCCACCCCAGACTCAGGCTCAGGTGAGGACAGTCGAGCTCCCTTAACTGAAGAGGGGGATTAAATACCTCATCCAAGGGCACAGCACACAATATTCAAGAAGAAAAGTATTTAGCAACACCACCTAACCCCTCCAAGTCTACAGAGAGAGTCTCAAATCAAGATCATAGACATTCCAGAGAAAGAAAGTAGCAGCCCCTACTAGCTGGGCCACTTGGAATTACTGAACCCAGTGAGCAAAGCATCTAGGGATTTCAACAACAAAACTCTGTGAAACAGTCCCTCCCCCAACAGAAGATCTTAGGAAAATGAGTAAAGCCCAGCAGAAAGAGGGGCCCATAGAAAGCTACCTAGAAGTTCAAGACCCTAACTCAGAGAGATTTAGAACTTCTGAGGAGAATATGGTTTGGTCTCCAGTCCAGAATTGGAGAAGTCAAGAGAAAATCAACACCTTGCAACAAGAAAACAAATACTTAGAAGATACAATTGGACAAATGTAAAAAAGAAATTAATTCTCTCAAAACTTCAATTGGACAAATGGAAAACTTCAAAATTAGAAGTGACTAATTGGAAACTGAGTTAAAAAAGGTAAATGCAGGAAATTCTTCTATTGCAAAAGAATGAAGTCTGTGGAAATAATGACTTCATGAGAAGAGAATCTGTTAAACAAAATTAAAAGTAGAAAAAATTAGTAAAAAATATAAAATACCTTATAAGACAAACCACTGATCTCAAGAATAGCTCTAGGAGAGAGAAGTAAAGAATCATTGGGCTCCCTGAAAATATTTAAGAGAAAAAAGCCTGGGCTTAATATTATAGGATTTAGTGACTGAAAATTCCCCTGACATCATAGAAGCAAAGGGTAAAATATTTATTGAAAGAATATATCCAAACCCTCTGGAAAATGATTCCAAAATGAACATATCAAGGAATATTGTGGACAAATTCCAGAATTATCAGAAAAAAAGAGAAAATCCTGAAAACAACCAGAAAGAAACAATTTAAATACCAAGGAACCACAGTAGGGATTACACATGACCTGGCTGCATCAACCTTAATGGATCGAATGTCTTGGAATGCAACATTCCAAAGAGCAAGGGAGAATATACTTAGTGAGAAATAATGAACACCTATGACTTGACCATGAGTTTGAGACAATGATTTAAAAATAATATCACCTTAAAAAGGGGGACAATAAAGAGATAAGAGGAGGGAAGACATTTAATGGGTTCATCACATTACATAAAGAGGTACAAAGAAGCTATTGCAAGAGAAGGGAAGAATAGAGGAAGTGAGAAATTCCTGAATCTTAGCCTCATCAGATTTGGTCCAAAGTTAACATACAAACACTCAGTTAAATTAGGAAACTTATCTTACCTTTCAAGTATTAAAGGGGAATGGGGGAGGAGGGAGGAAAAGAGGAAATAACAGAAGAAAAGAAAGGACTAAGGTGCAAAAGGAAAGGGGAAAGAGGGGAGGTGGATGGGATATAAGGGGGAAAACACACTGAAGGTGTTGACATTCATAAACAAAATACTGTGGAATATGGATAAAGTGAAGGTGAAAATAGAAACTCAGGGAAGAAGGCATGCAGGGCCATAAAGAGTTAATAGATATAATTTAGAGGGCAAATTGGATGTGCTCTCCCATAAAACGTTAGGGAATAGCAGACTAGATTAAAATCCAAAATTCTATAATATGCTGCTAACAAAAATCTCATTTGAAGTAGAAATATACATACCGAATAAACGTAAAAGGTTGGACCAAAATATTTCTTGTTTCAGATGACGTGAAAAAAAGCAGGGATAGTAATCCTTATCTCAGAAAAATCAGTTGTAAAAATAGATAGTGTTAAAGGAGATAAGTAAGGGACTATATCCTTCTAAAAATATCATAGGCAATTAAGTAATTTCAGTACTAAATATGTATGAACCAATTGGTATAGCATCCACATTCTTAGAAGAGAAGCTAAATGAAACACATGAAGATGTAGAAGCAAAAGTCAACTGGTGGGAGAACTCAAACTTCCACTCTTAGATTTAGATAAATCTAACCATAAAATAAACAAGAAGTAAGTTAAAGAGGTAAAAAGATTGTTAGAAAATGTAGGCATGATAGAACTTAGAAGAAAGTTGAATGTGAATAGAAAGGAATACACTTTTTTGTTTCCTGCAGCACATGGCACTTACACAAAAATTGATCATGTACAAGGACATAAAAAAACCTTTCAATCAAATGCAGAAAGGCAGAAATAGTGAATACATCCTTCTCACATCATAATGCAATAAAATCAAATGCAATAATGGGCAAGGGAGAGAGAGACCTAACACTAATTGGAAACTAAATAACCTCTTTTATTTTATTATTAAAAATTAGTTACTTATTTTAAATTTTACAATTGTTCCCCTAATCTCACTTCCTTTTCCACACCCCTGACATAAGGTAGTCTGTTAGTCTTCACATTATTTACATGGTATACATTTATCTAAGTTGAATGTGATAAGAGAGAAATCATATCCATAAGGAAAAAATAAAATATAAGGGATAGCAAAATTACATAATAAGATAACATTTTTAAAAAATTAAAGGTAATAGTCTTTGGTCTATGTGCAAACTCCACAATGCTCTCTCTGAATACAGATGGTATTCTCCATCGCAGATATCCCAAAATTGTGCCTGATTGTTGCATGGATAGAATAAGCAAGTTCATAAAGTTTGATCATCACCCGCATGTTGCTGTTAGGATTTTTCTGGTTCTGCCATCTCACTCAGCATCATTTCATGCATATCACTCCAGGCTTCCCAGAATTCCCATCCCTCTTGGTTTCTAATAGAACAATAGCGTTCCATCACATACATATACCACAGTTTGCTAAGCCATTCCACATCTGATAGACATTCACTCAATTTCCAATTCTTTGACACCACAAACTGTGCCACTATGAATATTTTTCTACCAATAATATTTTTGCCCTTTGTCATAATCTGCTCAGGGTATAGACCCAGTAGTGGTATTGCTGGGTCAAGGGATATGCACATATCTGTTGCCCTTTGGGCAATTTTTCTTAACTCATTAAAGTCATTTTTTTGGAAATTGATTTTTAGGGCACTAAATAAGTAGTTTAATTTTGGTAGAATTGTCAAGGGGCGAAACACAATGTAGTTGGTGATACTCAGACACAAAATAGTGGGGCTTATGGTTAAATTAAAAAGAAGGGGAAAAATATAAACAAAGGGAAGATAGTATGGAGGGCAAGAAAGAGTTAGTAATTATAACTTTGAATATGAATGGGATAAACTCTCCCATAAAACAAGAATAGCAGAGTGGATTAAAAGTCACAATCATACAATATGCTGCTTATAAGAAACTCATTTGAAACAGAGATACATATAGTGTATAGGTAAAAGGTTGGTCCAAAATATATTTTGCTTCAGATGAAGTGAAAAAAAGCAGGGCTAGAAATCCTTCTCAGAAAAAGCAGCTGAAAAAATAGATATCATTAAAAAAAGATAACAGGGGTCGGCTAGGTGGCACAGTGGATAGAGCACCAGCCTTGGAGTCAGGAGTACCTGGGTTTAAATACAACCTCAGACACTTAATTATTACCTAGCGGTGTGGCCTTGGGCAAGCCACTTAACCCCATTGCCTTGAAAAATATAAAAAAAAAAGATAACAACTGATACCATAACCTCCTAAAAGGTTCCATAGACAATAAAGTAATTTCAACAATAAATATTTATGCACCAAACAGTATAGCATCCAAATTCTTAGATGAGAAGTTGAAGGAGTTACAGAAAGTAATAGACAGCAAAACTCTACTGGTGGGAGACCTAAACCTCCCGTTCTCAGATTTAGATAAATCCAACAGTAAAATAAACAAGAAGAAAGTAAAAGAAGTAAATGGTTTGTTAAAAGACCTATCCTATACATGTTAGACCTATGAAGGGAATTGAAAGGGGATAGAAAGGATTACATGTTTATTTCTGTAGTACATGTCACTTACACAAAATATGACTATGTACTAGGGCATAAAAACCTAATAATCAGTTGCAGAAAGACAGAAATAGTGAATACATCTTTCTCAGATCATAATGCAATAAAAATCGCCTGCAATATTGGACCAGGAAGATATAGACTCAAAACTAATTGGAAACTTAAATAACCTCATTTTAAAGAATGAGTGGCTCAAACAACAAATTACAGAAAGAATTATTTCATCCTGTGACGATGACAGTAATGAAAGAACATGACAAAACTTATGGGATACAGCCAAGACAGCTGTCAGGGGATCCATTATATCATTAAATTCTTACATGCCTAAAATCTCAGAGAAAGAGGAAATCAATGAAATATATGTACAATTAAAAATTATAGAAAGAGCAAATTAAAAACCACCAATGAAAAATCAAATTTGAAATTCAAAAAATTAAAGGTGAAATTAAAAAAATTGGAAGCAAGAAAACTATTAAACAAACAAATAAAACCAAGAGTTGGTTTCGTGAAAAAAAAACAATAAAATTGATAAGACTCTAATTAATTAGATTAACAAAAGAAAGAAGAAAACCAAATTGCTAGTATCATGAATGGAAAAGGTGAATTCAGCACCAATGAGGAAGAAATTAAGTAAATAATTTGGAATTATTTTGCCCAACTTTATGCCAATAAATTTGATCATCTATGTGAAATGGATGACTATTTACAAAAAAGAAATATAAGTGGCCCAGTTTAAATTAAGAGAGAGGAAATTAAATATCTAAATAACACTATCTCAGAAAAAGAAATTCTACAAGTCATTACTGTACTCCCTAAGAAAAAAAATCTCCAGGGGTCATATAGATTCACAAGTGAATTCTATAAAATATTCAAGGAAAAATTAGTTCCAATTCTATATAAATGTTTTGGCAAAAGAGATGAAGAAGTAACTCTGCCTAACTCTTTATGTGACATAAATACAGTGCTGATACCTTTAACAGTAAGAGTTAAAACAGAAAAAGACAATTATAGACCTATCTCACTCATGAATATAAATGTGAAAATCTTAAATAAAATCTTTACAAAATGATTCTAGCCAATTATCACTAGTATAACATACTTTAATCAAATAGGATTTATACTAGGACTGCAGGTTTGGATAAATATTAGGAAAACTGTCAGTATAATTAATTATATCAATAATAAAGCCATCAGAAATCATATGATTTTATAAATAGATGCTGAAAAAGTATTTGACAAACTATAGCAGCCATTCCTACTAAAAACAGTAGACAGCATTAGAATAAATGTATTGTCTCTGAGAATAATAGACAGTATCTACCTGAAACTATCACCAAATATTATATGCAATGGGGATAAGCAAGAGACATTCCCAGTAAGATCCAGGTAAATCAAGGATAGCCCTTATAACCAAACTATTCAATAATGTATTAGAAAAGTTGGCTTCAGCAATAAGAGGAGAAAAAGAAATTAGAATAGGGAAGGAAGAGCCAAAATTCTCATTCTTTGCAGAAGACTTAATGATATACCTAGAGTATACCAAAAAATCTTCTAAAAAACTACTAGAAATAATTAGCAACTTAGGAAATTCACGGTATATAAAATAAACCCTCATAAATCCTCAGCATTTCTATTTATGAATAGCATAATATAGCAGCCCGTTCTACAAAGAGAAATCCCATTCAAAGTAACTTCAGACAATATAAAATATTAGGAGTCTATCTGCCAAGGCAGAATCAGAAACTTTATGAAAACAATTACAAAACAGTTCTCACACAAATAAAATCAGATTTGAATAACTGGGCAAATATCAATTGCTCATGGATAGGCTGAGTTAATATAATAAAAATGATAATTCTTCTTAAATTTAACTACTTATTTAGTACCCTACCAATCAAAATTCCAAAAAAAATTACTTAATGTGTTAGAAAAAATTGTGAGTAATGTCAAATGGAGAAATAAAAAAGTGAAGAATTTCCAGGGATTTAATGAAAAAAAGTGCAAAAGAAAGGGGATTTTCCCTACCAGATCTAAAATTGTATTATAAAGTACTGTTCATCAAAACTTTCTCATTTTGGCTAAGAAATAGAGTGGTGGATCAGTGCAATAAACTATATGTAGTTGCAGGAAATGCTTATAGTAATCTCTTGTTTGATAAATAAAACCAAAGAGTTCAGCTTTTGGTAAAAAAACTCTCTCTTCAATAGAAAAATATTGGGGAAAATTGGAAGCTTATATGACAGAAACTTAGATTAGACCAACACCTCACTGCCTTTACCAAGATAAGATCAAAATGGATACAGGATTTAGACATAAAAAGCACTATTGTACACAAACTAGGAGATCTAGGAATAGTTTACCTGTTAGATATTTGTAAAGCAATGCTGTTTATGACCAAGGAAGAGATGTAGAACATCACTAAAAACAAACTAGATGGTTTTGATTTAATTTAATGTAATTAAAAAAGCTTTTCACAGACAAAACACTGTAACCAAGATCAAAAGAAATGTAATAAATTGGGAAAGAATTTTTACAGGTAGTGTTTCTGAGAAAGGACACATTTCTAAAATATAGAGAGAACTGAGTCAAATTAAAAAAAAAGTCATTCCCCAATTGACAAATGGCCAAAGGATATGTGGAGGCAATTCACAGATGAGGAAATTAAAGAGATCCATAGTTAATTGAAAAAATGTTCTAAGTCATTTTTTTTTGAGAAATACAAATTTAACCATCTCTGACACTGGCCAATATGACCATGAAGAACAATGATCAATGTTGGAAGGAATGTGGGAAATCTCAGACACTAGTACATTGTTGGTGGAACTGTGAATTCATCCAAACTTTATGGAGGAATTCTGCCCAAAATTATGCATACCCTTTGATCCAGCAATACCACTACTGGATCTATACCCTGAAGGAAGGGATCATAAAAAGGATAAAAACATCACCTGTACAAAAATATTCATGGTGGCTCTGTTTGTGATGGCAAAGAATTGGAAATTGAGTGAATGCCCATTAATTGGTGAATGACTGAACAAATCATGGTTTATGCACATTATGGAACACTATTGTTCTATTAGAAACCAAAAAGGATGGGAATTCAGAGAAGCCTGGAAGGATATGCATGAACTGATGCTTAGTGAGATGTGCAAAACCAGATGAACATTGTACAGCAACATGGGGTTGATGATCAATCTTAATGGACTTACTCATTCCATCAGTGAAACAATCAGGGACGATTTGGAAATATCTGTGGTGGAGAATACCATCTGTATCTAGAGAAACAATTGTGGAGTTTGAACAAAGACCAAAGACTATTACCTTTATTTTTTTAATTATGTTATTATGTAATTTTGATATCCCATATATTTTTTCCTTAAGGATATGATTTCTCTTTCAGCACATTCAAGTTAGATCAATGTACATCATGAAAGCAATGTAAAGAATAACAGACTGCCTTCTGTGTTGGATGAGGGGAGGGAGGCAAAATTAGGGGGAGAAATTTTTTAAAATTCAAAAATAAATTAATAAATTAAATAATATGCAGTCATGATCATAATAGTCATAATCCCCCAAAAATGAAACATCAGGCAAAATTAAGCTTTAAAAAGTATGCTTCAAACTGTATTGAGTTCTGTCTGTGTAATGACTAGTGTTATTTATTATAAGTCATTCAGAGTCCTCTTGCTGGGAAAAAGGTAAGTCATTCACAACTGATGGTCCTACAGCATTGCTGTTACTCTTTATAAAGTACATTTCATTTTGCATCTGTTCATTTAAATTTTTTACTGAGAGTAGACTGTTCATCATTTCCCATAACATAACAGCATTTCATTTCATTCACATATTACCATTTGTTCAGTCATTCCTCAAAATGTATCACCTCAATCTGCAGTTCCCTGCCACCCAGAAAAAAAAAGATGCTATAAATCTTCACATACATAGAGTTCTTTTCTTCCTGTTTTTGATCTCTTCTGGAATATGGACCTAACAGTGAAGTACTAGCTGAAAGTATAAGTACAGTTTTCTAGCACTTTGAGCATAGTTACTAATTTCCATTAATGTCTCATTTTCCCTGCATTTCTTCCAACATTTAATATTTTTTCTCTTTATTGTATTAGCCAATCCAAGGTAGTATCTCAAAATTGTTCTAACTCATATTTACATATTTCTCTTATCAATCGTGAGTTTGAATATTTTAAATGATTTTAATAGATAATATTGATAACCTCATCTGAAAACTGTTCTTATCATTTGATCATTTATCAATTAGGGAATGTCTTTCATATTTTTTATAAATTTGACTCCATTCTCTGTTTGAGAATGGAAGTTTTTATCATTGAAACTTTCCCCACAGTTAATATTGCTAACTGTATTTCCTTGCATCCTACTACTTCATTCTCATTTATTTTATTCTCTTTCTCTTTTCACCTGCCCCTCTTCAAAGGTATTTTGCATCTGACTACTCCCTCCCACAATTTTCCCTCTCTGCTCTCACATAAACAGTATTCTCTTTCTCTAATGTCTTTCTCCTCATACTTTCCCCTAGGTTAAGATAAAATTTCTATACCCAATTGAAAGGGTATGTTATTCCCTCTCTAAATCAAATCCTAAGCTGGTGACGTTTTCTCACTCCCCATTACCTTTCCCCTCTTCTACTCCACTGCAAAAGTTTTTACTTGCTTCTTTTATATAAAATAACTTAAACCATTCTATTTCTTCATTTTTCTTTTGCTCAGTACATCCCTCTTAACTCCAACTTTCAAATACATCATCTCTTCAAATTCAATTCCCATTGTGTCATATATATATATATATATATATATACAACTTTAAGCTTCCCTAATAAATTTAAAAGTATATATGAGTTACCAGTATCATTGTTCCAAGATATTCCAGAATATAGCCAGTTCACCCTCATTATGTTCCTTATGATTTACATTTCCTGTTTATATTTTTTATGCTTCACAAGAGTTTGTTTTTGAAGATCAAATGTTATGTTTAGCTGTAGTCTTTTCTTCAGGAAAGTTTGAAAGTTCCCTTGTCTTTGAATGCCTTTATTTTCCCCTGAAAGAGTTTGTACAGTTGACTTGTGTAGTTCATTCTTGGTTGTAATTCCAGTTCTTTTGCCTTTCTGAAAATCATATTCCAAATCTTACAATCCGTTAATATAGAATGTGTTACATATTGTATTATACTAACTATGAATCCTTAATATTTGATTTGTTTCTTTCTGACTGTTTGCAATATTTTTTCTTTGATTTGGGTAGTCTGAAATTTGACTATAATTTCCTTTGCAGTTTTCATATTGAGATCTCTATTAGGAGGTGATTAGTGCATTCTTTCAATTTCTATTTTATGCTCTGGTTCTAGACTATCAGGAAAATTTTCCTTGATAATATCTTGAAAAATTCTGTCTAGAAAATGTTTTTAATTGGTCAAGAGTTACAGGTAGTTCAATAATTTTTAAATTATCTCCCTGGATCTATTTTGCAGTTCATTTTCTTTTCCAATGAAATAATACACATTTTCTTCGAGGTTTTCATTCTTCTGGTTTTGTTTTATTGTCCCTTGATTTCTCACAAACTCATCAGTTTCCCTTTGTTCCAGTCTGTATTTTAAGAAATTATTTCCTTCCATGATTTCTTACTTCTCTTTTTTCATTTGACCAATTCTCCTTTTCAAGGCATTCTTCTCTTCAATGATTTTTTGGTCCTCTTTTTCCATTTGGCTCATTTTCTTCACTGTATTTTTATATTTCCTTCAATAAGCTGCTGACTCAGTTTTTGTGGTTTTTCCCACATCACTCTCATTTCCCTTTCCAATTTTACCTCTACCTTCCTTACTTGATTTTCAAAATTCTTTATGGGCTCTTCTATTACCTGAGACCAATCCATGTTTCCCTTAGAGACTATGGGTATATCAGCTTTGATTTTGCTATCTTTTTAATATGGGTTTTTGATCTTCCATATTATCACAGTACCTTTTATGGTAGTTTTTTTTTCTTTTGTTGTTTGCTCATTTCCTCAGTCTATATGATATAATTATTAATTCTTTATTAAAGTGGGTCTCTGATTCCAGGTATAGAATATGTTGTACCAAGTTTTTGGTGGTTTTTACAACTGTTTTCAGGGATTCTTCTAGGGAACTTCAAGTTTTCAATTTTTCCAGTGGCTTATGAGAGGTTATGTTTCCACTCCTCGTCTATGTTGTATTCTGTGTTGAACATAAGCACTCCTTTCTTCCCTGTAACTGTGAGGAGATTCCCTGCTCTGCTGGGGCAATAATCTTTATTATGTTTCTCCTCCTCTTCTGGGACTGGGGCCCAAGAGTACAATCCATATCTGAGTACAGAGAAAGCAACAAAGTCCATCCTCATTTATAGCAAACACACCTCTGCAATCTTCTGCTAATCCCATGAACTGAGAGCTCTGGAAGCTAGTGCTGTGCTGATTCAATGACTTCCAAGGTCTGTTCCTGGTCTACTCATGTCTGTCCTGCCCTACTGGGGCCTGTGCTAGACTTGGTGTGGCAAAATTTTCCTTCTGACCTTCCAAGATTTGCTTGTAAATCCCTAGACTTAGTTGCACTGTAGATCTGTCTTACCCAGGTGTAGCAGAACCTTCTAACTGATCTTCCTAATTATCTTGAGTTGAAAATTTATTTCGCTCAATTTTTTATGTTTTCTGCCACTCTAGAATTTTGTTGGAATCATTATTTAAAAGTATTTCGAGTGGTTGGGAAGCCATCTTGGCTCCCTTCATGTCCCTTCATCCTTCAATCTTGAAGGATCTTCTAAGAAAGATCAAAACATAAGAGAGGTGATGTCATGACATACAAATGATTTGGATCTAAGTGAGGGATGCTGAGCAAAATCACCAGCTTATCCTTCTCCTCTAGAGTTAACAGGGTTTACTGTCCAGATATGGATCACTAAGACTGAAGATGGTTCAGACATTTTTTCATGAATCCACATGCACTGATAAACTTACCAAAGCATTTATGGGGGGTGGAATAGTGCTAACCAATATTAACTTTCATTCTGAAGCTCAAATCATCTTTAAGTGAGAGTCAATACTGTCCAAAATAATCCTTTCTTATTGGGGAATTTGATTACTGCTTTTATTCTATCCTTCACAGGAAAATATCATGGCATACCTAACTCAATTGTTTCAGTAATTTGAGTGATCAGTTCAGTTTATCATATAAATGATTATTAAAATAATTGCTGCCAAATTGAGTGTTGATTTATGAAAAATTTTGGATTTGGTGTACTATGACTTAATTAGTTATATATTTTTAATATGCCCTATTATGGGTGTTAAAATCTTTATCAGTTTCAGCTGATGACCTTAGACAAATAATTAGATTATTTTTGCAGATGAATATCATACTTTCTTAAAAGGACATTTCTTATGTCAGAATTGTAGGGATAAACATCTGGTTCTATGTGCTGTCAAATCATTTCCTTTTAATTATAGCAAAAAAAGTAAATTGTGACCTGGAAAAATGACAAAATTTAAAGTTTTGCCCTTTATGGCTTAAAAATATTAATTATATCATTCATTCATTTTTTAGAAAAAAGTTATATTTTATTTATTTCCATGTATGTTTTTACAGTGTCAGCCCTATTCTGCACAATTATTTGTCTAGACTTAGTTTTATCCAGAAAAATAATTAGTGAATGTTCTGTCAGATAAATTTATTGAAATAGGCAACATTATTATCATTAAATTAGTGTCATTAAGATCAGTAATTATCATTTCCTATTAAGTATATGGACATGTATTTATTTGTCTTATACTTCCTCAAAGCAGCTATTCTTCAAACTTTTCTTCATGTTATTTGAAATTTGAAGAGGAGAAAACACTGAATTTGAAGTTGGAAGCCTGTGGGAAAAATCTCAGATTTTTCGCTCAATATTTATGTGACATCAGGCAATACTCAAAGCTTTCTTAAGCTTTAGTTTCCTCATCAGTCAATTGCGGGGTTATGCAGGCACTTAAAAAACCAATATAGCATTTTTTATTTTACAAAGTACCTATCAAATTCTACATTATGAGCATGTATGTGAACATTTATCAGTATTTTAAATAACATGTGAGCTCAGTGGTTTGGTATTTCTTCCAATACACAAGATTTAAATCCTGGCATTCCTTTTATTTTAAAACAAGTTTTGTCTGTAGCCTTCCATATAGTGTCCATAGTTGTTCATCCCAATATTAATCACTCTTACTTACAGGCATCTTTAAGTTTCTTAAGAATATCATGCATCGAGAATAAATGGAGTAAGTAAACAAATATTTCTGTACTCTGTTGTCACTTTTACATTCTTCTTTTCTTTTCTTTTTTAAAGATTTTATTTATTTTGAGTTTCACAATTTTTCCCCAAATCTTACTTCCCTCCACCCCCCGACAGAAGGCAATTTTCCAGTTTTTACATTGTTTCCATGGTATACATTAAGCAAAATTGAAGGTGATGAGAGAGAAATCACATCCTTAAGCAAGGAACATAAAATAAAAGTAAAATCAAGATCAGACAATAAGATAACAGTTTTTTTCTAAATTATAGGTAATAGTTCGTGGTCTTTGTTCAAACTCTACAATGCTTTCTCTGAATACAGATGGTATTCTCCATTCCAGACAGCCCCAAATTGTCCTGGATTGTTACAGTGATGGTATGAGCAAGTCCATCAAGTTTGATCTTTGTCCACATGTTGCTGTTAGGTTGTACAGTTTTTTTAATTCTACTCATCTCATTCGGCATCAGTTCATGTAAATCCCTCCAGGCTTCCCTGAATTCCCATCCCTCCTGGTTTCTAATAGAACAATAGTGTTCCATGACATATATATGCCACAGTTTGCTAAGCCATTCCCCAGCTGAAGGGCATTTAATTGATTTTCAAATCTTTTTCTGCACAAACAGGACTGCTATGAATATTTTTGTACAAGTGATATCTTTACCCTTTTTCCATCATCTCTTCAGGGTATAGGCCCAGTAGTGGTATTGCTTGATCAAAGGGTATGCACATTTTTGTTGCCCTTTGGGCATATTTCCAGACTGCTCTCCAGGAAAAGTTGCATGACTTCACAACCCCACTAACAATGTAATAGTGTTCCAGATTTCCCACAGCCCTTCCAAAAATGATCATTGTCCTTTCTGGTAAGATTGGTCAGTCTGAGAAGTGTGAGGTGATAGCTCAGAGACGCTTTAAATTGCATTTCTCTAATAAGTAATGATTTAGAGCAATTTTTCATATGACTATGGATCACTTCGATTTCCTCATCTGTAAATTGACTTTGAATATCCTTTGACCATTTGGCAATTGGAGAACGGCTTTAAAAAAAATTATAAATGAGTCCCTGGTCAGAAAAACTAGTTGTAAAGTTTGGTTCCCAGTTCACTACATTTATTTTAATCTTGGTTACAGGGGTTTTGTCTGTGCAAAAGCTTTTTAATTTAAATTAATCAAAATCATTTAGTTTGTTTTTAGTGATGTTCTACATCTCTTCCTTATTCATAAATTGCTTCCCTTTCCATAGATCTGATAGGTAAACTAGTCCTTGATATTTGAGTTTGCTTATAATATTGTTTTTTAAGTCTAAATCCTGCATCCATTTTGATCTTATCTTGGTATAAGGTCTGAGGTGTTGGGCTAATCTAACTTTCTTCCATGTTAACTTTCAATTTTCCCAGCAGTTTGTATTGAAGAGAGAGTTTTTATGTCAAGAGCTAGACTCTTTGAGTTTATCAAACAACAGATTCCTATAAGCGTTTCCTACTATTGCACCTCGTCTTTTCCACTGGTTCACCATTCTATTTCTTAATCATTACCAGATTTGATAACTGATACTTTATATTATAATTTTAGTTTAGGTAGGAATAAGCCCCCTTCTTTTGCACTTTTTTCATTGAATCCATGGAATTTCTTGGGTTTTTTTATTTTTTTCATATGAGTTTACTTATAATGTTTTCTCACTCATTAAAGTAATTTTTTTGGCAGTTTATTTGGTAGGCCACTAAACAGGTAGTTTAGTGTTGGAAGAATTGCCATTTTTATTATATTAACTTGACCTATCCATGAGAAGTTGATGTTTGACCAGTTATTTAAATCTGATTTTATTTGAATGAGAAGTGTTTTGTAATTGGTTTCAAAAAGTTTCTGAGTCTGTCTTGGAAAATAGACTCCCAGGTATGATATAGTGTCTGAATGGAATTTCTCTTTCTAGCTCTTCTTGCTGTATCTTGCTAGGCATATATATATATATATATATATATATATATATATATATATATATATATATATATAATTTGATGATTTCTGAGGATTTATTTTATATCCTGCAACTTTTCTAAAGTTCCTAATTGTTTCCAGTAGGTTTTTTTTTTTGGATGATTTCTTGGAATTCTCTAGGTATACCATCATTTCATCTGCAAAGAGTGAGTTTTGTCTCTTCCTTCCCAGTTCTAATTCCTTCAATTTCTTTTTCTTCCTTTATTGCTGAAGCTAATATTTCTAATAGGATATTGAATAGTAGTGGTGATAATGGGCACCCTTGTTTCAACCCTGATCTTATTGGGAATGCCTCTAGCCTATCCCCATTGAAAATAATGCTTGTTGATGGTTTCAGATTGATAGTGCTAATTATTCTAAGGAACAATCCATTCATATCTACACTCTGGTGTTTTTCTTAGTAATGGGTGCTGTATTTTGTCAAAAGCTTTTTCAGTACATATTGATATTATCATATCTTTATGATAGGTTTGCTGTTGATATAATTAATTATACTAACATTTCTAATATTGAACCAACCCTGCATTGCTGGGAAAAATCCTACTTGGTCATAATGTATTATCCTAGTGACAACTAGTTGTAATCATTTTGCTAAGATTTTATTTATGATTTTTGCATCTATATTCATCAGGGAGATAGGATATAATTCTCCTCTGTTTTAACTCTTCCTTGTTTAGGTATCAGCACCATTTTGTCATCATAGGGTTATACGGATCACCTCTACATTTTTTACAGAAATGTTTTTGCAATAATTGGTTTTTCTGTGTGTGTGTATATATTTATAGGTTTTAAAAATATCAATAGCTTCTTTTGCTCATTAAAGATTTTGAGCAGTCTGTCTTCCTTTAATGATCTAATAAGTAATCGATAGGAGAAAATTCATGTGTTTTCTTTTATTAATTGAAGCATCATGCCTATGAATATAACCAGATTAGATGATTGCATAGTTTTTGATTCAATAGGGATACGGGGAATTTTCCTTATTTTCCATCATATTCTTATTTAATGTGAAATCTGGAAATTGAGATAAGTTTTCTCTGGATTTTAAGTTGAAAGGACTTTCTTTATAGTATATTCTCTTACAACCTCTCTTTATTTTTCTAACATGTTACTTTAAATAAATATATTTGTACCATCAAAATAAGAGTTATGCCAACAATATAAAACTTGTACAATAAAACAAAAAATAGTAAATATGTCCTAATCTGATATTTTAAGGATATGCATTTTCATTGGGTTGACTCCTTCTTCCACAAATACAGGTTACTATTTCACTAGTTGGCCACTGGGAGAAAAAAAAAAAATCAATGCATCACTTTGTATAGAGCCTGATAATGAGTCTTCCTGAGCTTAGCTAGTTTCTCTATATACAATATACCTAGAATTCTGATTAGGCTTCAACTGAAAGATGATCCGTTTCCTATATGAAACCATTCGCAGTTACAAATTTACTAAAGCTTCAATTTTAATTCCTACATTTTAGAAACCATATTTTATTTAACTTGTATGTATTTTCTGCTTACATTTCTAAATGTAGTTTTCCTTTATTGAATGCAAATTCTTCAAGGATAAGTATAATATCTTTATTCTGTCTTTTCATCTCCAGCAAAAAGCCTTCACAATGTCTGGACCTTAATTAATCTATTTTCATCTATTAATTATCCATTAATATTTTAAATATTCAGAAATATGTCAATAAATGAAGAAAAAAATTTAATAACATTCAAATAAAATCATAAATTTAGGACAAACATGAAGAACATCTCATTTAATATAACTAGTCGGGAAACCCTTATATTGCGCTCAATGAGGGACTAGTCAGTTTTCATTTTAAGACTTTTAATCATAGGGAGAGATCTAATAATCAAATACCTCTGGTGCATTTTTGACTCTTTCTAATTCTAAGAAAATCTTTTCATACATAGATCTAACATCAACTTTTCTATGGCATTCATTCTTCCTACTTCTTATCTTTAGGGCAAAGAACAAATCTTATTTCTTTTCTGTTTGACAGATCCTCTGCTACATGACAGTTACGATATACTCCCTAGTCTTTTTTTTGAGCCAGCCTAAAACTCCTCAATTCCTTTAATCAATCCACATAGATCACAGTGAATTTTGAATATCTTTGCCATACTGATTCATATCTCCTGGGCATATTTTAGCTTTAAGTGTCCTTAAAATACATTTTCCAGAACTGAAAACGGTATTTAAAAAGTAGTCTTACTGGTCTAAAACATAGTCATAAGGGGTGGCTAGGTTGCACAGTGGATAGAGCACTGGCCCTGGAGTCAGGACTACCTGAGTTCAAATCCGACCTCAAACACTTATTAATTACCTAGCTGTGTGGCCTTGGGCAAGCCACTTACCACAATTTGCCTTGCAAAAAAAAAAAAACTCAAAAATAGTCGTATTAGTTTCTTATTTTATAATTTTGAAAATTATTTTTCAATTAGTACAAATTTAAGTTTTATTACATTTTAAATATCAAGTCATACTATTGCCTCTATTTGACTTTTCAGACCAATAAAGATCTATGTCTAAAATGCATATCCTGCTAATTAGATACATGTTCTCTTTATCATATATGAGGAGTAAAAACATTAGATTTATAGATAAGATTTGTATCCTGCTTTCATTTCTACTTGATCCAGATATACTCTAAAAATGTTTTACATATACAACTTTAGGCATGCTATAACATTTGACAAAGGAACTACTTCTTAAACAAAAGATCATGTTAAAAAGCACAGGAAAAAGTAAAGATATCTTGAATATTATTCTAAATTCTTGACAATATATTGATATCAATATATTAATAGCTACTATTTCTATTGGATTAATCACACAATTCAGATTCATCTTATTATATTTTTGCCCCTATTTATATCTTATCACTTAAAAAAAAACTTTGAGATACTTTGCAAAATGTATCATCAATGAAGTATCAATGGAATATATTAGGTACACAAGAGCCAAGCTTTAGGCATGAGACTATTTCCTCAAACCTACTAGGAAAAGGTAAAAATAAGGTAAAATGGTATGAACCCATAAAAAATACAAGAGCCAAGAAGAATCTACTATTAAATCTATGGTGAAGAGGGAAATTTAGGAAAAAACCAGAGAGAACATTTTTTTTGTCCTTAATTTTCAAAAAAGACTAAAATGGCATTATTATATTAGAGATAAGTTACAGTATGATTAACTGTGGCTCATCAGACTGCATATCCTTGGCAATGCTCTATCATAGATATGGAACTATTTAAATTAGGCCTTTCTTATTCAGCACAGCACCTTTTCTGATGAGGGCAACCTGTCCAGTATCTACCATGCTGCTCAATCAATTCCAAAGTACTTAAGAGAGAGAGAGAGATCTTATTGAGCAGAAAAATGCTTTAAAAAGCAGAACTGGCCAGATGGAAAAGGAGAAGAAAGGAAAACAAATCCTTCAGATATAGAATGAAGGTAAAGGAAGCTGATGGCTTTGTGAGAAATCTAGATACAATAATTCAAGATGAAAAGACTGAAAAACTAGAAGATAATTTGAAATATTTCATTGAAAAAAACAACTGATATGGAAAATAGGTGCAGGAAAAATAAGTTAAAATTATTAGGCTACCTGAAAGCCATGATCAGGAAAAGAGCCTTGACCTCATTTTTAAAGAAGTTCTATAGGAGAAATTGTCTTGGTACCCTAGATGTAGAAGGTAAAATACAAATTGATAGAATCCACTGATCTCCACCAGAAAGAGATCCAAAAACACCCAGGAATATTATAATCAAGTTCCAGAACTCCCAAGTCAAAGAGAAAATATTACAAGCAGTCAGAAGGACACAATTCAAATACCATGGAACTACAGTCAGGATTAAATTACCCAAGACTTAGCAACATATGCATTAAGGGCTCTCAGAGATTGGAATATAATATTCTGGGAAGCAAAGGAGCTTGGAATGCAACTGAGAATCAACTACCCAGAAAAACTGAACATCTTCTTCCAGGGGAAAAGATGGACTTTCAATGAAACAGGGAAATTTCAAATGTTGCTGTTGAAACAACTAGAGCTGAACAGAAAGTTTGATTTTCAAGTACATGATTCACATGAAGCACAGAGAGAGTGGACAAGAAGGCTAAATTATGAGGTACTTAATGATGATGAACTGTGTTAACTTGCATGGAAAAATAATACTGATTATACTCCTCATTCAATATTACAGTTAGATTGAACTTTTATAGATGAGACACAAAGAGAGTGCTGAATTTACAGGTGTAATATATTGTAAAAATGGAGTCAATGGGTAAAAGGTAAACATAGTGGGTGTAAGAGAAAGGAGAGGTAGAATTGGCTAAGATATCTCATACAAAATATATTTCATATAGCTTTTGTAAAGATATGGAAGACAGAAAGGGAGGGGGAATGATGGAGCCTTTATTATCATTGGAACTTGCTAAGAGAGAAAACAACATGTACACTCAATAGGAAATAGAAATGAAGAAAAAGGAGAGAAGCGGGACAGGGGCAGGGGAGGGGGATGTGGGTGATAGAGCAGAGGGTAGATCATAGGAGAGGATAGTCAGATATAACACATTTTTTTTTTACTTTTTGGAAGGTGGTGTAATTGGGTGGCCTGTCCAGGATTACAGGGTTGAGTGATTGCTGGGTCGCAGGGATGGCATGTAGGTTTGGGTCTTCCTGGTCCCAGGGCCAGTGCTATGCCCATTGTGATCCACAGTACATTTTTGAAGAGGGACAGAGTGAAAGGAAAGAGAAAATAGAATAGATAGTAGTGGGGGGAAATGGATGTAGGAATTACAGTCAGCAACAGCAACTGTGGAAAAATATGATAGTAACTTCTATGATGGACTTATGATAAAGGATGTGATCCACCTCAGATAGAGCTGATGGTATCAGAACACAGACTGAAATGCATTTTTTTCTCTTTCTTTCACTTTATTTTCATGAGGTTTTATAGCATTGTGGGGAAAGGGGTATTATGTTTACTCTTAAATAAGACTATTTAGTACTGTGTAAAAAAATTAAAGAAAATAAAAAAATTCAGAAGTAAAAAAAAGATAAGAGCAGAAAATTGCTGAAGAAGGAAGAAGAGAGGCAAGAGAAGGAGAACAGCTTGAAATATGACTTGTCAGCATGATTTGATTACTCAGAAAAAGGAGACAGTAGGAATAGGAATTTCTCTTATGTGAAAATATATTATGCACACAGAAACATTCCAGTAAACATATAGGTGCTATATAACATAGAAACATGAGAAAATCTATCTCATTATTAAATATTTCTTAATAATTACACTTATTTTACTTGGATTTCTTTTATTTGAGGTTTTTACAAGGAAAATGTTTTGCTGGTTCCTGGGGTTTTTGTTCTATTTTTCTTTGCTTAAATGACTCATTTCTCTCTTTTAATGATAATTTTTTTGTTTGTTTTCTTTTATGTTTAGGATTATTGTTGCACAATATGTTATTCTAAGCTACATCTTGAGTTCGTATGATTTTCTGAATATTCTATTTCTACTTTTTGATTTCACTTTACTTTTATGTCATATTTGATTATTCAAATTAAGCCTTCATTTATTAAGGCTTTATTTCTGTATACTTTCAAAATTTGTTTGTTACTCACCTTTTGTAATGTAACCACTATAGCCCTTTTAGTTTTGAATCTGGGTTTTGTTATTTCCCTTCTAGAATATCTATTCAAAAGTTCTTAACAATTGTATTATTTTGTGCATTTTTAGTCAGGATTTTATCTTATGTAATCTTTTTTATATAGAGGGACTGTTGGAGGAGGCTAGGTGGATAGAACATCTGACCTAGAGGCAGGAGTACCTGAGTTCAAATCCAGCCTCATACACTTAATAATTACCTAGCTGTGTGGCCTTGGGCAAGCCACTTAACCTCATTTGCCTTGCCAAAGACTTAAAAATAAATAAAAATAAATAGAGGGAATGTGATCATTAAATGCTTTCTTTAAGGGTTGGCTAGGTGGTACAGTGGATAGAACACCAGTCCTGGAATCAGAAGAACCTGAGTTCAAACAGCCCTCAGATACTTAATAATTACCTAGTTGTGTGACCTTGTACAAGTCACTTAACCCCATTGTCTTGCAAAAAACAAAAAAAAATTTATAATAATGCTTTCTTTTAGTTTTGTCATCCAGGTCAGAAATTTTGGCTAACAAAATTAATATGTTCATTAAGCTACTGTCTTTTGTTTCTTTTCTGCCAAATTTTCTTCTATTTCTGAAGTTTTTGAGCTTCAAATCTGTCATTCTTTAGCGATCCTATCATGCATTTTATATTGTCTTTTCTATCATTTGTTTTTAACACATTTTTGACTCATCATTTCTATTAATTATTTGTATTATACTTTCTCCTAGGAAAAGATTATTTATCCCTCATGAAAAAAAAGATTGATTTTGAAAGTGTCCTTGTATCACTTATTCTGGCTCCAGAGTTGCTCATAAAATAGACTTTTTTGTAAAGTGTATGACTGTCACTTAAAGAACATGGGCAGTACCCTATATTGACCCTCTTTATAGTAATGTTAGAAAGTTTGGCAGTTTAATTCAAGACTTGTGTCTGGTATCTTCTCCTGCCAGGTGATCTTCAGAAGCTTCCTTAGACAATTTAAATGGAAGCAATTCAGTTTCCTGATATGGTAGTGGTAGATTGTCCAAGTTTCACAGGCCTCCAAATATGAGGTCAGCACAGTAGCTTTGTATCCATTTTGGTAAGAAGTTTAATAGTGTATTCTCTCTCACACTTTCTTCCAGAGCTTCAAAATACTGAACTAACTCTGACAATATGTGTGTCAGCTTCATTAGCAACTTGTACGTCCCTGGAAAGCATACAACCAAGGGAAGGGAATTTAGCCACAAAATGTCTCCAATTGCTGTAATCGATGCTTCTCCATATGGAGGCTGTGGTGTTGTGTCATGGAGCACCAATGATTTCTTGATGTTAATTGTTAGGTCAAAATTAATGAAAGTAGCAGAAAATCAATCCATAGTTCAATGCATCTCAGCTCCAGTGGCTGCATTGAGTAAAGAGTCATCTACAAACAGAAAATAAAGCACAAATACATCCTCCACTATTGTCTTGACTTAGAATCTATTTAAGATGAAAAATTCACCAAAATTGCAGAAGCTGACCTTGTTGTCCTGTTCATATTCACTGAAAGTATTTGATAACATGGCTGAAAACATGATGCTAAAAACATGGGAGTAAGGGCAGAGCAAAGATGGCCAACATGGAGGCAGGGATTCCGAGATGATCTCCTCCAGTATACTCTAAATGTCTTAATATTTTGACTCTTACCAAATTCAAGAGTGGTTGAACCCACAGAAAGATTGAGTGAAATAATTTCCTGGCTCAAGACAACTTGGAAGATCTGTGGTAAGAGTTTGTTCCTCTGGGGTTGGAAGGGGCCACAGCACAGTTCCAGTTGTGCCCTGCCCAAATGAACAAACTCCAGCCTGCAAGGAACCTGGGTCCATGGCAGTGGAAGTGGTTTCCAGACCTCTCAGCCCAGAGATAACCAAGGACAAATGAAAATGTCAGTGAGAAAGCTCTGTCACACCAGAGCAAGCACAGAGACCAGTTTTGCACAGGTCTTGGAGCAGTCCTACCAGGAAACAGGGGCAGGTCTGTGGAGTCACACAGAAGGGATCTATCCAGAGTGCTCAGTGCACAAATGGTAAGGGAGCCAGGAGAGATAATCAAGGTCTCTCTGCTATCCCTGGTACAGAACTCTGTTGCTCTGACAATACTCAGATCCAAGTTGCAGTCTGGGACCCTCAAGTGCTATAGCATAGCAGGAAACCTCCTCACAGCTCCAGGGCAGAGAATGCTTATGAACATGCACAGGGCAGAGCACAGGGCAGAGCACAGGGCAGGAAAGCAATCAGAGCCTCTTATAACACTGTGAAGGAATTGAGGTCCCTGGAGAAGTGTTCCAAAAACACTCAAAAGCATGAAAAGTGAATTGGTCATAGACTGAAGTAAGCAAAAGAAAAAAAAAATCTGACCAGGTTTTTATAAAACTTTTCTTTGACTTTATCAGGGTTTAGCATGGTGGAAACATACACATTCCAACTATTCATGATAAGTAGAGTCATCTTTGAAGAAGTTTTTGAATTTTGCATTTTGTATTTTTTCCCAACAGCAAAGTCTGTTTTTGCTGCAGTAATCAAGCCAAGATTGGATGAGCAGACTATATTTGAGTACCAATTCTAGTACCTTCTTTATACCAGGAGGTTAGAAGTGTGATCTTAAAAAACTGCTCAGACATCAATAGGCTGTTGCAACTCACTAATTCTTCCAGTGAGGAGACAACACTATGATCTAGGTTGCCTTTGTAAAGGATTCTGACTACAGGTCCCAGTGTATCCATACCTGCTGCTTCATCCTTTGCTTGTTGCCAGGACTTGGATATAAGAATAGCAAAATGGTAGAGGTGATGACTTTTGAGTCGTACATAAATTAGATTCAGGTGAGACAGAGTGACATAAAGTGATCAAGTTTCACTCTCTTCTGAAGTCATCATGGTCCAGTGCCAAGACAGTCAAGACAACTGGTAATGGCTCTAAATTCAGGGAATGACCTTGGGGTCTTCAATATCTAGTCAAGTTCTAAGTTCATCACAGCTCCTGCTGTTAAATTTAAGTACGTTAGAACAATAGCTTTTCAAACTATTCAAACAGGGTAAGTCTTCACATGTTTTAGGGAAGATACCACCCCACCCCACCCCAATTCAGTGAAAAGTTTGAGATTACCTCAGTTACCCTAAGCCTGGTTTATCCCATTTTTTGATCTGGATTAATGGAGTGTGAATGCTCTGCATGCTACAGGTTCTTGGAGCCACATGTGAAAGTTAGGTAGGTCAGGGCAGCTAGGTGGCACAGTGGATAGAGCTTTGGCCCTGGAAACAGGAAGAACTGAGTTCAAATTGAACCTCAGCCAGTTAAGAATTCCCTGTGTGATCTTGGGCAACTCACTTAAACCCAATGCTTTGCAAAAAAAAAAAAAAAAAAAAAAAAAAAAAAATATATATATATATATATATATATATATATATATATATATATATATATATAATAGCACTCTCTTCGACCTCTGCCGCTGCAGACGCCCGAGAGTGAGAGAAGAGGAGCCGCAGGGAGCCCAGCCCGCGCCAGCCCGCCACATCCCGTCTTCCGCCCGCGCTTGCCCCGGCCGCCCCGAAGATGTTCGCCTGCGCCAAGCTCGCCTGCTCCCCCGCCCTGATCCGTGCTGGATCCAGAATTGCATACAGACCAATTTCTGCAGCAGTGTTGTCTCGACCAGAAGTCAGGACTGGAGAGAGCAACACAGTATCTTATGGGGCCCAGAACAGGGTGTCTCAACTAGCACTAAGGGAGTTCCAGACCAGTGCTATCAGCAGAGACATTGACACTGCTGCCAAATTTATTGGTGCGGGTGCTGCCACAGTAGGAGTGGCTGGTTCTGGTGCTGGTATTGGAACTGTCTTTGGTAGTCTGATTATTGGTTATGCCAGAAACCCTTCACTGAAACAACAGCTGTTCTCATATGCTATCCTAGGATTTGCCTTGTCTGAAGCTATGGGTCTCTTCTGTTTGATGGTTGCTTTCTTGATCTTGTTTGCCATGTAATAAATTGTTGCTTAAAATGTTGACATTTAAATACAAATTACGGATGTAATTCTGTGTGTCTTACTGTGGCTCTGAAAACTGTTGTGTTGGTGTCATGGAAATGTACATTATTTCCAAAGTCATTTCATTAAAGATTATAACTTTTAAAAAAATATATAATAGGTGGCTCAGGAGAACACCAAAGGTGGAAAACAGGTCTGAAAAGGGCTGGACAGACCTCACACTAGAGTTATTGCTTTTCTTGAATAAATGCTACATCCTAATACAGAAAATTATAAAATATAAATATATAATTTTGATTATATTAACTTAGAAAAGTATTTTCACAAAGACAAAATTAAGATCAGAAGGAAATAAGAAAGCTGGGAGAAATTTGTACAGCAAGTATCTTTGCAATTCTCAAGTACATAGAAAATTGCATCAAATTAATATGAATACAAGCAATTTTCCTGTTGATAAATGAAAAAAATCATTACCAAAATATATGAACAGGAAGTTTTCAGATAATAAACTAGTGGCAGGACACTTTTAACTAAAGAATTGAAAATTATAACAACTCTGGCCAACAACCACATATGGCTAAGGTGTCAAAAAAAGGAAAAGAATAAATGTTGGAGAAAATGTGGAAAAATTGGAACTCTGATGCATTTCTGCCAAGTTGTGAACTGATCCAACCATTCTGGCAACATTTTGGGTCTTTGCTCAAAGGGCATCCAAACTGGGTGTAAACTTTCATCTATCAATAACCCTACTAGATTTGTATAACAAAAAAGATCACAAAAATGGGAAAATAAATTACATGTTCAAAAATATTTATTGCAAGCCTTATTGTGGGAGTAAAATTTTGTCAATTGAAGGAATGATCATCATTAAGGGAATGGCTGAAAAAGCTGAGGTACATGCAGATTATGGAAAGCTATTGTGAAATAAAACTAATGAACAGGAAGATTTTAGGGGAAAAACAGGCAAAACATTGTACAGACTAATATACAGAGAAATGAGAAGATCCAGAAGAACAATGTACACAGTATCAGCAGCACACTCTGTGAGGATCAACTATAATTAGGCCAATTCTTCTCAGAAACAAAATGATTGAAGACAAATTCAGTGGACATGAAATAAAATTTTATTCACACCCAAATTCTTATGCTCTTTTATCTGAAGGGCATAAAGAACTGAAGGATTCTTGTTTTGTTATTTGTTTATTTCTAGTGATGTCTTTCTTTTTTCACCACTATGAGTAATATAGAAATGTTTTATATGATAGAGTTAGTTTCACCTATATCAAATTTCCTTTCATTTTCAGAAGAGGAATGAGAGGGATTGAGAAAACTGTGCAACTGACTATTGTGTAAAAGGTAAGCTCTAGGGAAAGCCAGGTGGCACTGTAGATAGAGCACTAAGCCCTGAAGTCAGGAGGGCCTGACTTCAAATTTGACCTCAGACACTTAATAATTCATTACCTATATGTGTGACCTTGGGCAAGTCACCTAACCCCATTGCCTTAGAAATAATTTTTTGTAAAAAGGTAAGTGTAAACAGTTTCCTTACATACAAATGGGAAAAAACAAAATCATACTTTAAAATGCCCAATGAGGAAAAAAATAACCATTACCAAATATTTGTTATCCATTTCATGAGCAGTTCCACAATCTAGATATCAAAAGTGTGATGCAAAATAAAATGTAAAAGTTTCTTCGACAATAGTTACTGAATCTTTCTAACCAGAAAGACAATAGAGTTATAAGCAAATATTTATCTATTGTATACTTTCAATTTGTAGCTTGTAAAAGCAAAAATTGACAAAATTTCTTCAATGACTTGGCTTTTGAAATAAAAAAACAGAAAACTACTGGAAAAAAATAAATTTTAAAAGATCCTGATAGTTCATTCATTTAAGATCTTAGATTTTAATTTATTTGTTAGGTCATTCTCTATTTTCAAAACTTTCCATAAAATTTTAAGAAGACATTAGCGAGGAGCAATATGAATTGCTTAGGAGACATAGATATGTCATTATTAAATTGGACTAAGTTAAGAGAGATATGAGGCCATAAATATTCTGGACTTTAACCTATTAATATCACAATTGAAATAGTCTGCTGTGTTTTGTCTGGAAAATTAAAAAAAATGTTTAGGAACACATTGAGATAAGAGAATTAAGATGATTATAAGAAAGACCTTGATAAAATAAAGCATTCAATCCTATTAAAAAAAAAAAGAGAATATGAGAATAAATGGAGTTTTCCCTAAAATTATAAGCAGTATCTTTCTAAAACCATCAACATGGGGTGGCTGGATTGCACAGTAAATAGAGCACCAGCCCTGGAGTCAGGAGTACCTAAGTTCAAATCCAGTCTCAGACACTTAATAATTACCTAGCTGTGTGGCCTTGGGCAAGCTGCTTAACCCCATTGCCTTAAAAATAAATAAATGAATGAATGAATGAATAAATAAAATAAATAAATAAATAAATAAATAAATACATAGAATCAGCAAATATTAAATGTAATGGGAACAAACTGGGAGCATTTCCAGTAAGATCAGAGGTGAAACAAAGATGCCCATTATCACAACTGCTTTCAATATAGCATTAGAAATATTATCTTTATCAATAAAGAAGAAAGAGAAATTGAAGGAACTAGAATTGACAATGAGGCAGCAAAATTTTCCATCTTTACAGATGTTATGATGTCATTAGAGAACCCTAGAAAATCATCTAAAAAAACTACTTGAAACAATTAAGAATGTCAGCAAAGTAGGAGGATATAAAATAAACCCACATAGATCATCAACCTTTCAATATATATGAAAAACAAAACCTAAGGAAAAGAGAAATTCCACTTTAAGTAACTGCAGAAAGTTACTTGAGAATCTACCTCCTAAGACAAATCCATATACTGCATGAACATATTTGCAAAACATTTTTCACACAAATAAAATCAGATCTAAATAACTGGAAAAGTGTCATGTGCTCATGGTTAAGTCAACTTAATGTAATAAAAATTACATTTCTACTCAAATCATATTACTTATTTAGTGTCATACCAATAAAACTACCAAAATTATTTTTCTGAAATAGAAAAAATAGTTAAAAAAATTCCATCTGGAGCAACAAAAGTCAAAGATATCAAGGGACCTGATGAAAAGAAAAATTGTGAAGAAAGATGTCCTAACTCTACCAGATATAAAACAATACTATACTATAAAGTGGAAGTCATTAAAACTACCTGATACTGGTTAAGAAATGGACTAATGGACCAATGGATTAGGATAGATACAAGACAAATAGCAGTGAATGGCTGTCATAATCTATTGTATGTCAAACCCAAAGACATTAGCTTCTGGGTCAAGAACTTACCATTTGACAAAAATTATTGGAAAAACTGAAAAATAATATAAAAAACTAAAAATAAATCTATTTCTCACATTCTATTCTAAAAAAAAGGTGAAAATTTGTATAGGATTTGGATATAAGGGGTGATACTATAGACCAATTAACAGATCAAAGAATACTCTATCTGCCAAATCTGTGGAAAGGGGAGAAATTAATTGCGAGACAAGAAACATAGAACATTAAAATTGCAAAATGGGTAATTTTAGCTCCATCAAAATAAAAAAGTTTTGCAGTAATAAAATAAATGTTGCCAAGATTGGAATGAAAACGTGAAACTGGGAAACAATTTTCATGCCTAGATTTTCTGATAAAGGTGTCATTTCTAAAAAATATAGAGAGTTGAATCAAATTTATAAGTTTACAAGACATTTCCCAATTGATAAATGATCAAAGGATATAAACACATACTTTTCAAATGAAGAAATTAAAGTTATATTGAATTTCATAAAAAAATACTCCAAATCATTACTGATTAGAGAAATGCAATTAAAAGGTACCATTTCATACTATCAGATTGGCTAAGATGACAAAAAGGGGAAATGATCAAAGTTGGAGAGATTGTGGGAGGATTGGGACATTAATGCATTGTTGGTGGGAGTTAAGAACTAAACCATTTATTCTGCAGAGCAAAATGAAGCCATGCCCAAAGAGCCATAAAAACAGATCATACCCTTTGACCCAGCAATATCAATATTAGACCCATATCCAGAAGAAATCATAAAAAATGAGAAAAGTACCACATGTTCCAAAATATTCATAACAACTCTTTTTGTAGTGGTGAAGAATTCAAAATGAGGGGATTTCCAGCAATTTTGGGGTGGCAGAGCAAATTTATGGTATATGAATATTATGGACTACTATTATTCTTTAATAAATCAAAAATGGTGGGACTCTAGAGAAGCATGGAAAGAATTAAAGAAACCTATGCTTAGCAAAAGGAGCAGAAACAAGGAAATATTGTACATATTTACAACCACATTATGAGTTGATCATCTTTGATGAATGCAGCTCCTTTCAGCAGTTCAGGACAATAATGGGAGACCTGTTATGGACAACACCATCCACCACAGATGAAGAAAATAAAACAAAACAAAACAAAAACAAAAACAAAAAATACAGAATCTGAATGAACACCACGTTCATTTTTTAAAATTTCCCTTTTTTTCCCTATCCTATGATTTTCTTCCTTTTCCCTTATTCCTAATTCCTCTTAAAAAAAGACTAATGTATAAACATGCTAAATACAAATGTACAAGTGCAAAATTGACTTGCTGCTGAGGGAGGAGAGCAGGAAGGGAGGATGGAGGAATACTGAATAACTGTTAGATATTTATGTGGGGAAATTTTGAAAAGCTTTTATAATATACAATTGAAAAAATAAAATAAAATATAAATAAAAAAGAAAGTCTCTAGATGATGTAACATTTTGAATGTCACAAGGGTGGAAAAGTGATAATATGAAACATTTATTTTCATACAGAACATCTATTTTGTCTACAAACTCTGAAATTTCTGTCAAGAAATTATTAATCACTGCATTCAGTTTCTGTAGTGAAAAAACTTTAATATATGATTCTTCTTTATCCAGAAGAAAATTCTTCCAGAGACCCAGTTGATTTTGGTGTTGCTTTGCTCCCTGTGTATTGTGGGGATGGGGGAGTAACAGGGCTCTTTGGGCCCAGGAGATTCAGGTTTTTAGGTTCTCTGGTGTTGCCAGTATTCCCACCAGTCACCCTAGCCTGACTAATCCTTATGCATTTTAGAAGTATTGACACTAATGTTAACTTATCAAATACCTGGATCCATACTAAGAAGGTACTGAGACAGAGATCATGAAATTACAAAGACTGTATGTTTAATCTTTCATTGATATGAGGCTGTACTGGTTCTGCCTGATACTAAATGAAATGTTTTCCTGAAAGGGAGAGACAAGAGGCTGGTTACCTGTCATTTTTTTTTCTTCAGTACTTATGAAAATGACAGTGAGAAATATCTTTATAGCTTAGAATATAAAAGGTTGATCATATTTTTGTTCTGTGAAGTATTACAAATCAACCAAAGGTTTCTCCTGTAACCATAGTACATTGTGTCTGTGATATTCATGACTTCTTTCTGAGTCAGTGTCTACAAATATATATCAAGCACTTACAATGGGCAAGTGCTTACTAGTTAATTAACTTATGCTATTGCTTTTTATTAATTGGATTACTAAACCAAGCATTAAAAATTTGATGCAGACAGTTTTTGATGCCACTTTTGTAATGTGTAAATTCTGGAATACTATAGTAATATTCCAAACAGTATTTCAAAATTTTTAAATTACATTTGAGTAATGCAGGAAATTATAAGCATAGGAGATGTTGTGACTAGAAATAGATTTTGTGGAAGGAAAAATATTGTTTGTGCCTCTCTGGGGTACTATTTTGTAAATCAAGTTGGGAGTGGCTTGGCTGAATTACCTTCCTCCTGCTTCAAGTTTCCAGCTACCTGATGTTGGGTGAAGTTTATGCTGGAGTGACAGGAAATGTCATGTTGGGAGAGGAAGGACCTTGCCTATTGGAGAAAACCAGGAATCAGGTGCTAGATCACTCCCCAAGCACCATTCACTACAAAAGTAAACTGAAGATAATCCAGAAGACAATCACAGTCCCTTTTCCTCTCTTCTTGACTCTACTAGGTCGGTTGGAGAATCATGGACCTCTATGATGCTATGTGGCTGGACTAAGCCAGCCCTTATGACTGTCTATTCTCTCTCTCTCTGTCTCTCTCTCTCTCTCTCTCTCTCTCTCTCTAACTTCAGCTCACTTGTCCTCAAAGTGCTTACTGCTTCTTCAGAAGTAGAAAAGATTTTAATCTGTATACTTTGTAAGCTAATGTAATAAATCCTGAGTAGTTTTTAAATCCCAGGTTTGTATGTGAATTCATTCACTTTCTTTTTTTTATAGGTTTTTTTTGCAAGGCAAATGGGGTTAAGTGGCTTGCCCAAGGCCACATAGCTAGGTAATTATTGTGTCTGAGACTGGATTTGAACCCAGGTACTCCTAACTCCAAGGCCGGTGCTTTTTTCCACTACACCACCTAGCCACCCCGAATTCATTCACTTTCACCAACTCTCAATCAAACCACGAAGGGATACTGAATCTCCTTGGAACTGCTCAGATCTCTAAGAGGTAAAAGAAACTCTGAATCAGGCAACTTATCCAGACCAGGTCAAATTGGATTCTGAGGAAAATCCCTTGTCTTTATTCCCTCTTCTGCTCCTGGGACTTCATGGGGGTCCAATAACTGTGAGGTCCAGTCATTTGAATGAGAGTGCATATTTTGAATTTAACAAGAGGATAACAAGAGACTCCAGTACTGGGGTCACCCTCAGGCCTGGCTTGTAAGGGGTCTACTGTGTTGGGTAAGGTCTCAAGGGGGCCCAGTAAAAGTAGGCTCAGAAATTTAAAGTTGTCTTTTTGAAGCCTTTAGAGTAGGGTAATTTTGTCTTGGGCATCACAAGAGAATGCTTGAGAAGGACCTCATTTTACTAAAAGTTTGATTGACATTTTTACCTATCTTTTTTTGTAAGGTTTTGAATTTTACAATTTTCCCCCACCCTCTTTTCCCTTGGCACTCCCCCATTACAGAAGGCAATCTGATATTCTTTACATAGTGATTGGCATTTCTGAGTAGCAAATTGTTTATTTACAGAATTTCTTTCCCTCCACTCCAGGGAAACATCCCCTTGACTATGGATCAATGATTGTTTCTGCTTGGCTCTCTGTTTCTGTCTCCTCTCTGTAACACTCTCTGGAGCCCCCCCCCCCCCCCCCCTAACCTTGGAGATGGCTGTGGGGAGCGGGGGAAGTAACAAGTTCTTACTACTAAAATCCAGGAACTTGATCCATGTCTCATTTGCAATGTAACCTACATTACTAATCAGATAAGATTTCCCTAAACTTAGTCTAGCCCCATAGCTAGTTTAGAAAACTCCCATACATTCTCTGTGAGTTGGGAAGGAGAGGACTGGGGTAAATGTCCTCTTCCCTAGGCCTCCCATTCCCCATCCCCTTAAGGCTTTACCCCTAAGAGTTTGGGCTGAGGAAATCCCCAATTGACTTCTTTAAAAGAAAATAAAAGTGATATATGAGACTTGATAATCCAAACATTAACTTATGGACTCTTTCTGGGACTGGGAAATCCAGATTCTATTTTAATTAAGATCCGTGTAATAAGCCAAGGTCTCTGCAGCTGGGTAACTGGGTTTTGATCTGTGTAAGGAACTGAAGAGTGCATTAGATCATATCAGAGAATTTTAACTACTGATTGTCTATTTTAAAATCTTAATATACAGAGGAGGTTCCCCCCAAAATTCTAACTGATTATAAAATCATTTTTTCTGACTGGTCTTAACTGATATGATTCAAAATTAATAATATAAACATAAGTGTATGTATGTTTATTATATGCAGATGTGTTGATTATTTAAAAGTATATCTTAAATCAGAGATATCTGTGTAGTTTTCAGACTCTTTTCACATTTCTCCACTGGCCTGGAGAGCCCAGAAAATAACTCTACATTTGGGATCTGATAGAGAAGCCAGAATTCCTAAAGTCTCACTATACAATTGGATCAATGTTTAATCCTTGTTCAGAAAGAGTTATCTGTGTGTATTAATGTGTCTAACTTGTGTGTGTATAATTCAGATCTGAAGTGCTTCCTGATTGTTAAGACTCAGCTAAATATTCCTTTTATTTTGGATTTTGGATTTAATTGTTTTATGAAAGACTAATTTAAAATTAATTAATAGACTTCTGGCCAAGATGGCAGAGAGAACACGGGCACAATTCTAAAAATCTCCTGATCTTCCCCCATATATGATACGAAACAAACCCTCTTAACAGAAATCTGATCAACAAAACCAAGAAATAAAAGCCAAGAGAAAGAACATCTACCTCAGGATTTGTCTTCTGCAATTGTGGGTGAGTCTGGGCACAGAGTTTGGACTCTGTTGGGAGCATGGGACTGGGCAGAGCCTGGGAACCTGGATCAGCCATGGATTAGCCTGATTGGCAGCTGAGCTGGAACCTGTGAGTCTGAGGGTCTGAGAACCAGACGGTTTGATCAGCTGCAGTAGAAGACCCTGGTTGACCATGGGGGCTTGGGTCAACTAGGGAACAGAGCCATTGGAGTTGGTGCTGACCTTTGGGAGCTTGCTAGCAGGGCTAGAGGGAGAATTCCAGTGCAGGAGAGCTGCAGTCATCATCCCTGGGCTCATCTTGTCTGGAGGAACTCAGAGTCCATGATTCCATTGCCCAGAACACACAATTACAGACTACCTCTGGCCCAGGCTAAGGCTCAGCAGCAGAACCACCTCAACTGACAAAAGGGAGAGTCATCACCTCACCCCAGGGTATAGCCCACAATTGATCAAAGACAGATTTAATTACTCTCTCCAGGCCAAGGAAGAGGATCTCAATCAAGATCACAAACACTCCAGATAAAGCAACCAGCACTCACTCCTGGCAAGATGGAGACATTACACCCAGTTACCAAAACCACTACCAGCCCCTCTAGGTCAGCTGGAGATATAACACTCAATGAGTAAAGCCTCAAGGGATCCCAAAACCAAACCTCTGTGAAACAGGCCCTCCCTAATTCAAGGACTTAGTAAAATGAAGAAAGGCCAGAGATAAGGAGGGCCCATAGAAAAATTCTTGTAAGGAAAAGACCCTAACTCAGAGAGACCTAGAACCTCTGAGTAGAATACAATCTGGGCTACAGAACAGGACTTCCTTGAAGAAATTAGGAAGGAATTTAAAAATAAATTGGAAAATTTGGGAAAAGAAACCCAAGAAAAGATTAACACCTTACAACAAGAAAAGAAACCATTGGAAAATGAAATTGGATAAATACAAAATGAGAATAATTCTCTAAGATCCTCAAGTGGACAAATGCAAAAATAAATAATTATCTTAAAATCTTAACTGATCAAATGGAAATCTATTTCAAAAATATACTTGACCAATTGGAAAAGGAGTTGCAAGAGGTAAATGAAGAAAATTCTTCTCTATAAAAAAGAATGGAGACTGTAGAAATGAATGACTTCATGAGGCAGCAAGGATCTGTTAAAGTATACCCAAACATAGAAAAAAACAGAAGAAAATGTGAAATACCTCATCAGCAAAACCACTGACCTCATGAATAGATCAAAGAGGAACAACCTGAGCATTATAGGTCTTCCTGGAAACATTGAAGAGAAAAAAAGCCTCAACTTAATATTACAGTATTTAGTGATGGAAAATTGCCCTGATATCATAGAACCACAGGACAAAATAATTTATGAATGAATACATCACTCCCCTCTGGAAAGAGATCCTAAAATGAAAATGCCAGGGAATGTTGTGGCCAAATTCCAGAACTATCAGATAAAAGAGAAATTCTTGCAAGCAGCAGAAATAAATAATTTAGATACCAAGGAGCCACAGGAAGGATTATGCAGGGACCTGGCCGCATCAACAGTAGGGGATACAAGGACCTGGAACAAGATAGTCCAAAGAGCAAAGGAGCTGGGAATGCAGCCAAGAATCCACTGTAATGCAAAGCTGAACCTTCTCTTTCAGGGGAAAAGATGGACATTTAAGAAATTAGAAGATTTCCAACAATTGCTGATGAAAAAAATCAGAGCTAAATAGAAAATTTGGATATCAAACAGGAGGCTCAAGAGACACATGAAAAGATTTAGAATGGGGGGGGGTAAAGGAAAAAAACTTATATCCAATAAGATGAAACTAGCTATATCCCAGCATGGACAAAAGAGTCTCATAACTCTTAAGAATTGTAACTCTATCAGAGAGAATATATTTAGCCAGAAGTGGTGGATATCAGGATTTTCTATGAATCAGATAGAATGATTTAAAAACACTTCCTCCATAAAAAGAGGTACAGGAAGGAGATGGGAGGAGGTAGGGGACTGAATAGGTAAATCTCATTACCTTAAGACTTACAAAAGATATAATTAATAGAGGAGAAGAAGGGAGGAGAAGGTAAACACCTGAATCTTCCTCTCTTCATACTTGGCTTAACGTTAACTTACGCGCGCACACACACACACACACATACTCATTTAACTTAAAAAAATCTTACCTTTCAAGTATTAAAATGGCAAAAGGAAAGGAAGGGATGGAGACAGGGTGGGGGAAAGGGGAAAACTAACAGAAGGAAGGGAAGGGAAAAGGGAAAAAGGAAAAGGGGAAATAAAGGGGATGGGTGGATATAGGTGGGCAAACACACTGAAAGGGGTGGTATTCAGAAACAAAATACTGGGTAATAAGGATAAAGGGAAAAGAAGGGGGGAAAATACCAACAGAGGGAAGATATCATGGAGGGTGATAAAGAGTTAGTAATTATAACATTGAATGTGAATGGGATGAGCTCTCCCTTAAAATGTAATTAAATAGCAGAGAGGATTAAAAACCAGAATCCTACATTATGTTTTTAATAAGAAACTCATTTGTAGCAGAGAGATACATATAGAATAAAGGTAAAAAGTTGGAGCAAAATATATCTTGCTTCAGCTAAAGTGAAAAAAGTAGGGATAGAAATTCTTATATCAGAAAAAGCAGCTGGATAACAATATAGCATTAAAAGAGATAAGGAAGGAAACTATATCCTCCTAAAAGATACCATAGACAATGAAGTAATTTCAATACTGAATATGGATGCACACAATGGGATAGAATGCAAATTCTTAGAGGAGAAGCTGAAAGAACTATAAGAAGACATAGACAGAAAAACTCAACAAGTGGAAGAACTCAACCACCTGCTCTCAGTTTTAGATAAATCAAATCATATAATAAACAAGAAAGAAGTTAATGAGGTAAATAAATTGTTAGAAAATTCAGATATGATAGACTTATGGAGGAAATTGAATGGGGATAGAAAAGAATATATCCTTTTCTCTACAGTAAATTGCACTTATACAAAAATTGGCCATGTATTAGGGCATAAAAACCTAATAATAAATTGCAGAAAAACAGAAATAGTGAACACAACTGTCCCAGATCACAATGAAATAAAAATCACATACAATATTGGGCCAGGGAGATATATCTAAATATCTATATCTAAATATCTATATCTATATCATCTATATCTATATATCCAGAACTAATTGGAAACTGAATAACCTCATTTTTAAAAATGAGTGGATAAAACAACAAATTATAGAAGGAATTAATTATTTCATCCAACAAAATGATGATAATGAAACAGCATACCAAAAGCTATGGGATTCACTCAAAGCCACTGTCAGGGGATATGTTATATCTTTAAATTCTTATATGAATAAATTAGAGACAGAACAAATTAAAAACCCCCAATTAAATACCCAATTAGAAATTCTAAAAATTAAAGGAGAAATTAAGAAAATCAAAGCCAAAAAATTATTGAATTACTAAAGAAAACCAAGAGTTGGTTTTATGAAAAAAACAAATAAAATTGATAAAACTCTGGTCAATTTTATTTGATTTTATTTAATTTTTTATTGCATTATTATCTGAGAAGTATGTATTCATTACTTCTTCCTTTCTGTAATTATTAGGTTTTTATATGATAGTACATAGTCAAGTTTTCTGTAAATTCCATGGACTTTCTTTTCCCAATCAACTTTTTCCAAAGGTCTATCATGACTAAGTTTTTTAATAATCTATTTACCTCCTTAACTTCCTTCTTGTTTATTTTATCATTAGATGTATCTAAATCTGAGAGCCGGAGGTTGAGGTCCCCACCAGTAGAGTTTTGCTCTAAAAATCTGGATGGTATACCACTTAGTACATACATATTTATTATTGAAATTGCTTCATGGTTTATGGTATATTTTAGGAGGATATAGTTTCCTTCTTTATCTCTTTTAATGAGATCTCATTTTGCACCTGCTTTTTTCTGTGATAAGGATTGCTATCTTTTTTTTACTTCATCTAAAGCAAAATATATTTTGTTCCAACCTTTTACCTTTACTCTATATATCTCTGTGCTTCAAATGAGTTTCTTGAAACTAGGATTCTGGTTTTTAATACACTCTGCTATCAGCACACGTTTTATGGGAGAGTTCCCTCCATTCTCATTCAAAGTTATAATTATTCATTCTTTATTGCCCTCTTTTTATATTTTCCCCTTTTGTCAGTTTATCAATATTCCCCAGTATTTTGTTTCTGCATATCACCACCTACAGTGTGTTTGCCCCCTTGTATCCTTTCACTTTGCCTTTCTTCTTTCCTTCTGTAATTTCCTCTTTTCCTTCCCCCTACCCTTTTCCCCTTTTAATATTTGAATAGTAAGATAAATTTCTCAACTTAACTGATGGCATATGTATGTTAACTTTAGGTCTAATCTGAAGAGAGTAAGAATCAGACAGTTCTCAGCTCTTTCCTTCTTCCTTCTATTGTAATATATCCTTTTTACCTCTTTATGTAATGTTAATCACCCCATTCAATCTCCTCCATCTTCCTGTCTCTTTATTGCCACTCATTTTTGGGAGATATTTTATAATCATGCTATCAGAGTCACAGATAAGTCATGAGTATCCCTACTTCTGGGTAAGTAAATGCTCCCTAATTGAATTACAATTCTTGAAAATTTTGAGAATCTTTCTCCCTGGTGGGGATATAGTCAGTTTTATCTTATTGAATAGCAGGGTTTTTTCCTTTACATTTTCCCCCCTTTTTATGTGTCTCTTGAGTCTCCTGTTTGATGCTCAAATTTCCTTTTTAGCTCTGGTCTTTTCATCAGGAAGAGTTGGAAGTCTTCCATTTCATTAAATGTCCATATTGTCCCCTGGAAGAGAAGGTTCACTTTTGTGGGATAGTGGATTCTTTGCTGGTTTCCAAGCTTCCTTGCTCTTTAGAATATATCATTGCAGGCCCTTTGATCCCTTAATGATGTTAATGCATCCAGGTCCTGTGTAATCCTTACTGTGGATCCTTGGTATCTAAATTGTTTATTTCTGGCTGCTTGCAGAATTTTCTCTTTTATCTGATAGTTTTGGAATTTGGCAACAATTTTGCTTTGAGTTTTCAATTTTGGGATCCTTTTCCAGAGGGGATAAAAGTATTCTTTCAATAATTATTTTACCCTCTGCTTCCATGCTCTCATTGCTGTTTTCCATCATTAAATCCTATAATATTAAGTCCAGGCTTTTTTTCCCCTCTTCAATGTTTTCAAGAAATGCAATGATTCTTAGGTTGTCTCTCTTGGTTCTATTCTTGAGGTCAGTGGTTTGTCCAATGAGGTACTTTTTATTATATTCAATTCTTTTGATTTTTTGATTTTGTTTAACAGATTCTTATTGTCTCATGAAGTCATTAGTTTCCACAGATTCCATTCTTTTTTTTTTAGAGAAGAATTATTTTTTTCTTTTACATTTTGCAACACCTTTTCCAATTGGTCAATTCTATTTTTGAAGGAGTTTTCATTTGCCCAACTGAGGATTTGAGAGAATTATATTTTTTTGTATTTGTCCAAATCTATTTTCCAAGGATTTGTTTTCTTGTTGTGAGATGTTAATTTTCTCTTGCAAGGTGTTAATTTTCTCTTGAGTTTCCTTTGCCAAATTTTCCAAGTGATTTTAAACTCCTTCCTGATTTCTTCTAGGAAGTCTTTCTGGGCTGGAGTTCAAATCATATTCTCCTCAGAACTTCTAGATCTCTCTGTGTTAGGATCTGTGTTTTTGAAGTAGTCAGGACCCATTGGCTCCCCTTTCTGCTTGCCTTTCTTCACTTTCCTAGGACCTTGTGCTACAGGAGGGGGTGGAACACAGAGGTTTGTTATTGAAAACTCTAGAGGCTTTGCTCACTGGGTTTACTAACTCCAAGTGGGTCAGCCTGTAGCAGGTCCTGGTTACTTTCTCTGGATTGTCTGTGGCCTTGATTTGAGGCCATCTCCCTAGGACTGCACTATTTGATAAAAATCAAGAAATAGTCATCCAACATTAATTATTATCTTTTTTGTGCAATTTACAAGATTGATGGATTGATAAATTATAGTAGACAGCACAATTGTTTTGGACATAAGGCTTTGGTTCAAATTCCACATCTGATATTTTGTTGTTGATGTTGTTGAAAAGAGACCATGTCTTTTTTGATAATATAATATACTTCATATTTGATTAAATGGTACACATGATTTGGTTCTTTCTGCCAAACCATTTTAATATTTAATTGCTTTTTTCCTATTTTGAAGTAATTTATCTGCTAAATCATGAGAATAATCATTTAACGGTTGTATAAATTAATTCAACACTGGATGAATAAAATATTGAATCATAAGGAAATTTTATTCTTTCTGAGCTAATATAGTTGTTCAGAGCTTTTTCCACCTGTTGGGAAGTGGAGAAATGAAATTATTTTTCACAAATCACAAACGGAAGAAAGACTTTACATTGTAGCTATTGAAGTTATGCATATGTATTAAAATTTATATATATGTTTATATTTATATGTGCAGACATAAACATATGTACATATATATTACCAATAGGAAACATAGATTAGTATTTCTGATCACTTGGCAAATTATCAAATGATTAATCACTGATATAATTTCTTTATGCTTTCTGAAAGCTTTTTTTAAAATGAATATTAGAAAAATAGGACATTTTTCATATGGATTTCACCTAGATTTTGGCAAAGATTTTTTATTAAAGCCCAGATTATTATTCTTGTGTATAAAATGAAGAAAGAATATATGTGGTAGCAATTACAACTAGTTTAAGATTCCAACCACAAATGTGTCAATCAACATTATGAAATGTAACAATTTAACAAATTGAAAATTGTTAAAAATTGAATGTACCCAGATACACGCCTATAAACCAGCTTTTTCATTGATGTGAATGAACTCATAAATGGCAAGCTCTTCAAATCTGAACACAGAATAAATTTATTGGCCCTATACTGTATAACAGCATTTGTATCCAAACTTCCAATAGGCTAGAATTATAGGATTAAGTTAATAAAAATTAAATTATGATGTAAGAATTATGAATAAAACATAATAAAAACATTGGAGAATCATTAATCCTAAATTTAGAACCTTTGCATAGAAATATTCATTTGAAAAGTGTAACCTGAAGGATGAATGGATAAGTGAATAAAATAAATTTATTTTTTTAAAATGGGATTCCATTGGAATGCAAATTGAAGTATTCAATAGCATGACATTTACTGTCAAAAGATTAATATAAATTTAGGTGAAATTCATTGAAGGCTTATGTGCAGAAAAGAGAAACTATAGTCACAATTTTCTCTTACCTAACTAGAATGGAATTAAAAGATTATATTTATTACTAAACAATGTATATTAAGGATATTTATAATTCCAAACATGTCTACAACATGATTGGGTTGTTAAGGGGACTGAAGTGCCTACCGAATGGGGTAAAATAAGAGTAACTGGGGATATTTAGCTTAGAGAAGTCAAGCCTTGTATATAAAAACTATAGCTGTATTTTTATAATATAAAGAAATTAGATATAAAGTAAATATTGAACAGTTGAAAATTGTTAAAAGAAATTATGAATAAATGAATGCATGGATGCATTTTTGCCTGGATGAATAAAACAATTGTCAGGCATATTTTATCATGTAAAGCAGTATGTGCTAGGAATACAATCCCAGCTTTCAAGTAATTCAAATAGAATTAGAGGAGAAGGCATATTTTCAAGGTTCCAATAGTCATTAAGATGGACAAATTGCAAGAAACTTAGAATCCAGTGACAAAGTTGATGTTAATGCTTCCTCTTTCATGCAATTTCCCTCAAAGAAATACTATTTATTTCTATAAGCACTAAAAATGTTGGTGGCAAGAACTTTCTTTTTCTGGATTTTCAGTAGCTTTGGTTTAATACTTGATATACAACTAGTTACCAAGATATATCTCTAAAGGTGTTGCTTGCCAAGGATAATTGCTGTGTACAGGAAGCAAAGCTACTCCCAAGATTCTGGATTCTTGTTTTAATTTTTTTTTTTCATTTCCCATATTAGACCAGCTGTGGACAATGTAATCCCCATCTAGAGGAAGAAAAAGGAAACAAAACAAAGCAAGCTTTCAGAATCTGATGAACAGTTTATAAAAATTATCTCTTATTTATCTCTTAAAGATAATTCTTCATACCAAAAATGACTTACCTGTAAACATACTTAACAGAAATAGGTATATAAAATATTAACCTGAATGTTCACCACTAATGGTATGGTAGGGGGAAGGGAAAGTGGGAGAAAATTTTATAACTTAAAAATATACATGTACAGATGGACAAAAAATAAATTAAGTTTATTCATTTAAGGTAACTATTAAGTGTCAGAGGCCAGATTTGAACTTAGGTTATTCCTGACTATAGAACCTGTGCTCTCTCCACTGCACCACCTGGCTGCCCCCAACACTTGGATTCTTGTGAAACAGAAATGTAATTGGAAAGACTCTTAACTGTCTGCAACCTCTCTACTAACTGATCATTCTCTTCATTTTGATACTCTCATTGTGCTAGGTTTTCTTAGTGTAACAGTACTCCTTCTTATACTTTTCATTCTTCTCTGACTCCTTGCTCACTTTTTTCTTTTCATATTATTAATTTATGCCATACCAGCTAAATTTAAAAGTATACTAAATTCTATCTCAGGCCTTCTTTTTTTCTTATATACTTTTTCATGTCATGAATTTATTAATGGTTATTACTAATTTTATCTTTTCTATTAATATGACTTTAAGGTCACTGGCTAGCCCTATTTCCTCTCATCCTCTAGTCTTACTTATTAAAATGACTATTAGACATCTCAAAATGGATGTTCTATAGATATTTTTACTCAATGTACCAAAAATAATTCCATTATCTTCCCTAGAAGCCCTATCCTCTTTTTATTTTTTATTTTTTGGTTTTGCAAAGCAGTGGGGTTAAGTGGCTTGCCCAAGGCCACACAGCTAGGTTATTATTAACTGTCTGAGACTGGATCTGAACTCAGGTACTCCTGACTCCAGGACCAGTGCTCTACCCATTGTACCACCTAGATGTCCCCCCTCTCCTCTTCTTAATTTTCATATTATGACTGAGGTACTATTGTTATCACAACCAGGCTCCCCAACTACTAATCAGTCTTGATCTTTCATTATCTTTTATTGTGTATTTATTACATATATTCAAGTAGGTATGAAGTCTTCTCATTTTCATATTTATATTGATTACTCTTCTGTAACAAATGAAGTATGTGAGGAATTCAGGGAAACAGAGTGATGGCATTAATTGATATAAATTGAAATAAGCAAAAAAGAAAGAAAAGATGACTTATTTAATAGGTAAGAACAAATAAAAATTGAAAATAAATATTTTAAATATAGTGATCAATTGTAACCTCAAAAATAGCTAAGGAAATAGACCAATAATTCTGCTGTGGAGAAGTTAGGGCTTCCTGTGTAGAACAAAATATGCAGAAACTCCCGTAGTGCAGACTATCATACTGTTCCTGGTCTGTTGAAATATCCTATTGTCTTAACTGGCTGCTTACTCCAATCCTCTTCATTCCAAAACAATATCCCTTACGTATCAAATTGTTAAAATAAGAGTAAGAATAATGTATATATAACCTCTACTATGTACCAGCTAAGCAATTTAAAATATCTCATTTGATCCTAACAATAAATCTGTAAGGTAAAATCTATTTTTATTCTTATCTTAAAGTGAAGAAACTGAGACAAAAAGAGGTTGTGACTTTCCCAGGGTAACATAGCTACTAATTGTCTAAGGCTGGATTTGATTTCAATTTATTCATTCAATAAATACCAAGTGATTCTCTATTGCCTCCAGAATCAAATGTAAACTCTTCTGATTGCCTTCATAAAACCCTTCATATTCTTCCTCCACATCCTGCCTTTTCAGTTTTATTGTACTTTATTTTTTTGTACTTTATTTTATTGTTCCTACATGTACAGAATCTAAAATTTAAAGAATTTTTAAAATTGTAGAAAACAGCTCCTAAAGAAAACAACACAAGTAAAAGTAGAACTGAATACATGGAAAATAGATAAAAAAGTTAACTGAAGAAAATAGACATCAATTAAATTAGGCAAGTGGAAGCTAATGACTCCAGGATGCATAAGGTACCCATCAAACAAAATTAAAAGATTGGAAAATAGATTTAGGAAAGATATAAGAATTATTGAAACACCTGAAAGTGATGATCCAAAATAGAATTGGACAGAAAATTCAAGAAAATAACAAGGAAAATTGTCCTAATGTCCTAGAAAAGAGGATTAAATTGTCCTTGAAGTAATTTATATATTAACTTCTGTAATAGAAGTAAAATGATAATTTCAAGGGATATTGTAAGAAAATTCCACAATTATCTGGTCAAGGAGAAGATATGCAAGTAGTCAGAATGAAACAATTCAAATATCAAGCAACCATAGACTATATTCATAGGACATAGTTTTAATATTACAGGATTGCTTAGCCTAGAATACAATATTCAAGAAATCAGATAAGATTGAATTACAATCAGGAATCAACTACACAGTAAAATTGAACATAATCTTTCAGTGAAAAAATGGACATTAAATGAAATACAGGCCGTTGAAGTTTCCATGATGAAAAGACTAGACTTAATCAGAAATTTCAGTTTTTAAATGTAAAATTAAAGAGATGAATACAAAGGTACATAGAAAAAAATGATATTGTTTACATACCTACACAGGAGATGATACTTGTAAATCTTTAGAACTATATTTTTATTAGGAGAACAACATGAACTGTAATAGAGCATTAGGGCTTAATTTAGATATGACCTAAAAATCAATTAGAGATTTAAAAAAAATTGTACTGGGAAAAGAGGAAAGGGGGAGGCAGAGTAGGGTAAAACACACCATATAAAGAGTTAGGAAGGGTATATTATAGTAAAGTGAAAGAATGGAAGTGGTGAGTATTTACTGAGGCATTATAATTGGATCAAAGAAGGGATACCATACACACCTAATTACATTTAGAATTTTATCTTATCTTACAAGGAAGAAATAGAGGAAAGGGGAAAGCAAGGATTGGCCCCTGATAGAAGGAGGATAATGTAAAAGGAGAGAGAAAAAGTATAAACAAAGGGAAAGTAGGATTAGAATAGATACCAAAAAAGAGTATTAAGTGATGATAGCAATCTAGTTTGATAAACTCAAGGACTCCAGCTTCTGGGATAAGGATTCACTATTTGACAAAACTTCTGGGAAAACTGGAAATGATAAAATGACAGAAAGACAATGACAGAAAGACAATTTGTAGTAGGAAAGAATTGGAAATCGAGGGGATGTCCATTGATTGGGGAATGGCTGAAAAAATTGTGTTATATGTTTGTGGTGGAACACTATTGTTCTATTAACAATCAGGAGGGATGGGATTTCAGAGAAGCCTGGAAAGAATTGTATGAGTTGATGCTGAGTGAGATGAGCAGAACCAGAAGAACCCTGTACACCCTAACAGCAAGGGGTGGTGATTAATATTGATGGACTTGCTCACTTCATCAGTGCAATAATCAGTCATAATTTGGGGGAATCTATATTGTAGAATACCATCTATATACAGAAAGAGAAATGTGAATTTTAAATGAATACCAAAGATTATTATCTTCAATTAAAAAAAAATCATCATATAAATTACCTAATTTTTCTATCTCTAATAATTTCTTTCTTCCTTAAGGACATGTGTTGTTTTCTCTCAATACATTCAGTTTTTATATATCCATACCAAGTAAACAAATGTAAAGACTCAGACTGCTTTCTGTTGGGGGTAGAGGGAAGGGAAGGAAAGGAGAGGGGGAAAAGTATAAAATTAAAAAACTTGCCAAAAATATTTGGTAGAAACTACTATTGTATATAATTGGAAAACAAAATATTTATATTAACCACAAATTATACTTCCATATTTAAAAAAAATGACTGAGCAATTTCCTCTAAATGAAGGTCTTAGAGGATAGCCTATAGATAACCTTTAAATACATATAGTAAAGAGATGATTCCTGATCAGGTATGAGTTAGACAAAGTACTTTCTTGAGTTGCTTCCAACTCTTAAATATTATTATTTTATTATATTTTAGAACTTGCCTCTTTTTCTAAATATAAAATTTTTTAAATTGGCAACTATGTCAAAAAAGTCATAGAGATATACATCCAATTCTTTTTTGTCTCCATATTGAATGGAATCATTCTCTATTTATTTGTTCTTCCTAATCAAACACCTCACTCACAAGTGGAACTATATAGAACAGATGGCAAAACCCTTGTGCACTAGACTTTCTATCCTAAAAAAAAGAGATGCTTTATTTGGAAATTACCACTTGGGAACATAAAATGTTCTCATGGGGAAAACAGATTTTATACTTTAAATGTAGTCCATAAAATAAAGAACAGATGTCTAAATGACTTCTTAATTAACACAAAGCAAACATTTACCTACACCATGGGGAAGAAGCACTGCAATTAAGATGAACCCTTTAAAACAGACTGTCACATGTTTTATTCAAGGCATCATCAAGCATTTTAATATTTTAGAATATTCACTGTACTGGAAAAAAAGAATAATGACTGGATATATTCTACATTCATTCATTTTAAACTCTCATGAAAATAATGACAGAAACCTGAAGACTGATAAAATGTTGGCTTTATTCAAAGTATATTAAAGTTGAATATGTTATTTTCAGCTACAAATAGATATTATTAAATTTGCAACTCCTCCAATACTGAATTGAATCTTTATCTGAGGGTGCTAATGATGAAAGATAAAGAAGACAACTGTATCTTAGAAATTCCCTTTTTCAAAGAAATTGAAGGAAATACTGTTTTAGAAATGTGATTGCAAATGGCAAATATTTAGGGAAGATTTACTTGGATCTTTTTTTAAAAAGTTAAGAATAAAGCACATTTACTTCTGAATCATTAATTTGCAAGCTCTGCTTTGATTTTTTTTACATATTTTTAAAGGATCAAGCAAGATACTTTAAACTTAGAATACACTTATTAGAATCATTTTAACTAAAGACAATTTTAACTTAGATGAGAGAGAGAGAGAGAGAGAGAGAGAGAATGAGAGAGAATGTTGCATGGTTGTCAAAGTTATGGTTTAGGATTTTATAAGATATGAGATAAAATTTAACAGTTCTGCTTTAATGGTAAAATCATTTACCCTTTCTGAACTTTCTGTTATTTTGTTTCTTTTCTTTGTTTAGATTTTTGAAAGGCAATGGAATTAAGTGACTTGTCCAAGGTCAGAGAGCTAAGTAATTAATAATTGTCTGAGGTCAAATTTGAATTCAGGTCCTCATGACTCTAGGGTCAGTACTCTATCCAATGCACCACCTAGTGGCACCTGGTATTATTTTCTAAGACACAGCTCCTAAATTAGGTATAGGTTGATTTCTCTCCTGGTAGGAGTTCTCACTGATTGATGTTTTTCAATATATATTTGGGACAAAGAGATTCACAAAAAAAGAGATAGATTGTGACTTTTGCTTCCAGAAGTTGAAGTAATGTTAACAGATGGAAGGTCAAAATACTCAACATATGGTCTATGCAGTAGTAGAGGCAGAAAAATAGGAAAATCAACATTAAAACATGAATTTTGTGCATTAAATTATTTTTTTTGAAAAATCATAAGTGATTTATTTTGACAATAATAACTTACATTTATAAAACATTTTACAATCTTTTCAGAATAATCTTATGAAATAAGTAATAGTAGAATTCTTTTGTATTTTTTAAATTTTTATTAAAAGATTTTATTTATTTTGAGTCTTACAATTTTTCCCCTGATCTTAACTCCCTCCCTCCGCCCCCCACAGATGGCAATTTGCATTGTTTCCATGGAATACATTGATCCAAACTGAATGTGATGAGAGAGAAATCATATGCTTAAGGAAGAAACACAAAGTATAAGAGATAGCAAGATCAGACAATAAAATATCATATTTTTTTTCCTAAATTAAAAGCAATAGTCTTTGCTCTTTGTTCAATCTCCACAGTTCTTTCTCTGGATACAGATGGGATTCTTCATTGCAAACAACCCCAAATTTTCCCTGATTGTTGCACGGATGGAATGACCGAATCCATCATGGTTGTTCATCGTCACCATGTTGCTGTTAAGGTGTACAATGTTTTTCTTGTTCTGCTCATCTCTCTCAGCATCAGTTCATGCAAATCCCTTGAGGCTTCCCTGAATTCCCATTCTTCCTGGTTTCTAAAAGAACAATAGTGTTCCATGACATACACATACTCCAGTTTGCTACATCATTCCCCAATTGAAAGACTTTTACTTGATTTCCAATTCTTTACCACCACAAACAGGGCTGCTATAAATATTTTTGTACAAGTGATGTTTTTACCCATTTTCGTTATCTCTTCAGGGTATAGACCCAGTGGTCGTATTGCTGAATTAAATGGTGTGCACATTTTTGTTGCCCTTTGGATGAAGTTCCAAATTTCTCTCCAGAAAAGTTGGATGAGTTCACAGCTCCACCAACAGTGTAATAGTGTCCCAGAACCCTTCCAATAATGGTCATTATCCTTTGTTATCATATTGGCCATTCTGAGAGGTGTGAGGTGTTACCTCAGAGATGCTTTAATTTGCATTTCTCTAATAAATAATGATTTAGAGCAATTTTTCATACGTCTATGTGTTGCTTTTGATTTCCTCATCTGTAAATTGCCTTTGCATGTCCTTTGACCATTTGTCAATTGGAGAATGGCTTTTTTTTAAAAAAATTTGACTCAGGTCTCTCTATATTTTAGAAAGGAGTTCTTTGTTGGAAACATTAGTTCTTAAAGACTATTTCCCAGTTCACTGCATTTCTTTTGATCTTGTTTACAGTGATTTTGTCTGTGCAAAAGATTTTTAATTTAATGTAATTGAAATCATATAGTTTGTTTTTAGTGATATTCTGCATCTCTTCTTTAATCATAAACTACTCCCCTTTCCATAGATCTGACAGGTAAACTAGTCCTTGATCTTCTAGTTTGCTTATAATATTGTTTTTGATGTCTAAATTCTGTAGCCATTTGGATCTTACTTTGGCATAGGGTGTGAGGTGTTGTTGTAATCTAAGTTTCTTCCATGCTAACTTCCAGTTTTCCCAGCAGTTTTTATAGGAGAGCTTTTTTTTCCCCCAATAGATGGATTTTTTGGGTTTTTCAAACAGCAGATTACTATATTCCATTGATCCACCCCTCTATTTCTTAGCCAATACCAGACAGTTTTGATGACTGATGCTTTATAATATAATTTTAGATCCGGCAGAGCTAAGCCACCTTCTTTTGCACTTTTTTTCAATAAGTCTTTGTAAATTCTTGACTTTTTATTTCTCCATATGAATTTATTTACAAATTTTTCTAGCCCATTAAAGAAATTTTTTGAAATTTTGTTTGGCAGGGAACTAAAAAGGAAATTTAGTAGAATTGTCATTTTTACTATATTAGTTCAATCTATCCATGAGCAGTTGATGTTTAGTGGGTTATTTAAATCTGATTTAATTTGTGTGAGAAGTGATGTTTATTATTGTTTTTAAAATGTTTCTGAGTCTGCCTTCGCAAATGGACTCCCAGGTATTTTATATTGTCTGAGGTCACTTTGAATGGGATTTCTCTTTCTAGCTCATGCTAGTCATATATAGAAAAGTTGAGAATTTATGAGGGTTTATTTTATATACTGCAACTTTGCTAAAATTGCTAATTGTTTCCAGTAGTTTTGGGATGATTTCTTGGGATTCTCTAGTTATACCATCATGTCATCTGCAAAGAGAGAGTTTTGTCTCTTGCTTCCCAATTCTGATTCCTTCAATTTGTTTTACTTCTTTAGTGGCTGAAGCAAAAATTTCTAATATGATATTGAAAAGTAGTGGTGATAATGGGCATTCTTGTTTCACCCCTGTTCTTATTGGGAATGCCTCCAGCCACTCCCCAATATTATATAATTCACTTTGAAGTGAAACCATATGAATGCAAGGAGGATTGTGGCAAGACATTCCACCAGAGCATAGGACACAAGGAACACCAGAAAGTTTATACTGGAGAGAAACATTGTGAGTGTAATGAATGTGGGAAGGTTTTCTGTCTGAAAAAAACAACTGATTTAGCATTATAGAACTCACACTGGAAAGAAACCATATAAATGTTATGACTAAGAAGACTTTCTGCCAGGGTACAAAACTTACTCAACACCAGAAAATTCATACTGGATAGAAATCTTATGAATGTGATAAATATGGAAAAGCCTTCCAAAATAGCACATATCTTACTTGATATCAAACAATTCATACTGGAGAGAAACTTTATGGTCTGTATCCCAAAAGAGAGAAAAATATAAGGAAAAGGATCTCTGCAGAATATTTATAGCAGCTCTTTTATGGTGACAAAGAATTGGAAATAGGGATGCCCATCAATCTGTAATTGCTAAACAAGTTAAAGTATGTAATTAAAATGGAATACTATCGTACTGTATGAAATGATAAGCAGGATGAAAAAACCTGGGAAGACTTACATAAGCTATTTTACAGTAAAATATACTGTGAATAAAGTAAACTCAATATTAAATAATGATCTGCTGTGAATGATTTAACTGTATTCAACAATCTAATGACCTAAGGTAACTCTGAAGGACTTATGATGAAAAATGCTATCCATTCCCAGGTGTCTGAAAAATAGATTGAAGCATGCTTATTTTTTACTTTATTTTTCTTGATAATTTTTTTGGTTCTATATGTTCTTTCACAATATGATTTCTATGGACACGTTTAGCCTATATTGAAATGTTTGCTTTATCAATGGGGTATATTTGGGGAATGGGAGAAAGAAAGGGAGAGAATATGCAATTCAAAGTTTTGAAAATGAATGTTAAAAAAATGTTTTTTAAATGTATCCAGGGAAAAATAAAAATGCAAAATAAACAAAAAAATTTTAAAATAAAAAAAAAGATTATTCATCTACCTGAAAGCCATGACTGGAAAAGAGGCTAGACTTCATTTTTCATGAAATAATCCAAAAAAAGTTGTTCTGAAATACCATAATTCAAGAGTAAAACAGAAATTCAGGGAATCCACCAATCACTTCCTGATTCTACCCACCCCAGAAAAAAGTCCCGGGAATATTAAAGCCATATTACAGAACTCCCAATTCAAAGAGAAAATATCTCCTATTATTGTTTCATTTTTCACATAGAAGTAGTTGACTCAATAGATAGAATGCTAGACCCAGAGGAAAGAAAATTAATTTCAAATACTAGACATTTATTAGATTTGTAAAACTAAGTAATTCACTAAACTGTCATCTACCTCAGTTGATACTGTTCCATAATATAGGAATGAAATTTTACCTTTATGGCAGCAGGAGTGACTTTCACAAAACTCGAAATATTATGAAACACCATATACTGCTTTATTTTGCTTTCTATTGGTGCGACTATGCTGCATTTTGAATACAATTTCAATATGGTAATAGGACATCTTTATTAAAGTAAGTTATTGTAAAATATTTTGTAATATTTTGATTTAAATTTTTTCCCAATATAATTTGTTATATACATTATTCTTAGTCTATCCATGAGAGACATCTTTTGCAAAAAAAATAAAGAGAAAGAAATTGGAAGTTCAGAGAGAGGTTTCAGAGGGTTCAGAGAGAATCCAATGAGTGGGGAAAAATTGTTTGAAATATGGAATGTGTGAGGGAAATAATAAATGTGAGATAAATCTGAAAATAAGAGGTTCTGGCAGATATTCCTTAAATTGAAATCTTAGTTTCCACTTATCATCAAAATATTTAGAATCCAATAAAGATTCCTGAGAAGACAGCTGATATAGTCAGGAAGAAAATTGTATTTGCTCTTTTGAATTTCATAATGGATTGTACATTAAAAGGCTTCTGAGTGAGTATAAGGTAAATTTGATGATGATCAGAAAAATTATGGTGACTATGAGAGTCAAAAAAGGAAGTATGGAAATTTGTGTAATGTTGCAGAGGTAAAAATCAACCAAAGCTGATATCTGATTAAAGGTACAACAAAAAACAACAGAGAACCTAGAGTTGAAACACTGTGCTATATTGAAAGAAATGCGAATGTTAAAAAAAGATAGGATTGGAAGTAGTCTCTTTGCAGTTTTTGGAATGAATAAATACATATTTTCACCCACAGAATCAGTAATCTATAATCTTACTCATTCTGTATTCATTGAGAGCAGTGAAGAAAATCTAACTTCAGGTGATTATTGTGGAGTGAAGTAATGTCAAATAAAATTTTGTAGTTTTTTTCTTTATATTTCTCTTCTTACTGGCAAAAATACAATGATCAGTTCTGATTATATTCAATATAATTCCATGTGGAGACTAAATTTAACCCTGCTAATTTTTCTTTAACAACTATTAATCGGTAACTATATCAATCAATGCAACCTTTGATTATTTTATTTGTGACAAAAACTAAAAAGAAACAATCTTTTTCCATGGAAGGTTTTATTTCAATGAAGGAGATAAAATTGGCCCAATATACACATGGTACAATATGCATTTACTCATGTACATATATATGCTTTACATATTTTTATATATGGTCATCCATATATGCAGTGTACATATGCATTATATTTATAATTTATATGAAATATATTTTTAGACAAGTTGTACTAGTCTCAGGGAAGACTAGGATAACTTGGGATAGTGAGTGACACTTGAGATCAGTCTTGAAATAAGTCAGGGATTTCTATAGACACTAGGAATTTTAAGAGGTAAAAGTGTTAAGAGAATAAATTCTAAAGATAAGGGAAAATCCATTTCAAAAGTCCAGAATCTGGGAGTGGAATGTACTAGGCGTGGCATTAAATAGCCAGTATGACAACATAGTTCAGTAAAAGGTAAGGGATATTATATATCATGACTGGACAGGTAATAAGATACTATGGTTTGAACATATTTAAATGGATAACAGAGGAGAATAGATGTGAACCTAGAAGTAACATAAAATCATGGAACTTTTCAGTTTAAGATGGTTTGGCATCACAGCTAGATTGAATGAAGATGTATTTGACAGATATCTAGTGTACGCATTAGAATTATTATGCAAGTAAAAATTGCAATATTTCTGTTGAAAAGTATTGAAATCCTGAACTAAGATGTTTTCTCTGTTGGCCTATGTTCTTGACATATAATATATCTCTTTCTGTCTCTCTCCTCAAATGCTTACCACACTAGTTGATGTTCTAATTCCTTCTTCCTTATACTATCACAATAGTTTTAAAATTGATCTCCTCTCAATTTTCTATCCTTTCTATTCAATATTTCAAACAATTGTTAAAATAAGATTCCTGAAGCACAAATCTGATAACCTCATTACCAGTCTCAAAATCTTCAAATAACTACCTATTTCTAGAATAATACACATGGGCCTTCTTAATCTAACTAAAACTATCTTTTCAGATTTACCATAAATTACTATTCTTTATAAACTGTTGGTTAATTTGATGATTGTTTCTATTTCTTTGATATCCAAGGAGTCAAAAATGACATCACTTATGTTAAAGATAAACTGCAGTCTGTCTGACTATAACTGATCAGACAATTGTGAGTTCAGAATGCAATACCACAGAATGGCAGACCCTATCCATGCGAACACCTGGGGTCATTACACTAAAGTTGCACATCCCACATTTTCTTTGAGCTCCTTCAATTCTGCCTTGCTCATTTAGGACAGCACCCACTTTGATGAGGGCAAAGGATTCTGGGAGTTCCTTTGTCTGTAGCTCCTTTGCTGTCCTATTAATTCCAAAATTATTCTCTTAAATTAACATTTGATTTGTTTTCCAATTATATACAATAGTAACTTCTACCTATCATTTTTGCCAGTTTCTGAATTTTGAAGTTTTCCCCATTCATCCCTTCTCTATCCCCATCTCCCCACAGAAATTCTAAAATTCTTAAGAGAGACCTTCAGATGGGTAGATTCAAGATGGTGACATGGAGGCAGGAATTACCAGAAACTCTTCTCCAAAATGCTCTAAAATCCATTAAAATTATTACTCTACTCAAATTCTAGAGTGACAGATCACACAGACTGAGTGAAACAATTTTCCAGGCCATAATAACTTAGAATATCCATGAAAAGGCTATGTTCCATCAGGATTAGAAGAAGCTACAGCACAGTCAAGGTGATGCTGTCCTGGAGCAAAAGAGATCCAACATTTCAGGTCCCTGAAGGTACCAGGGTTCATGGCAGCAGGAGTGACTTTCAGACATCCCTATCTAGGGATCAGCAAGGATAATTTGGAAGGTCTGCAAGAAAACTCTTCAAGAATGGACTTGGAGCCAAGTGCAGCCTAGACTCAGCACAGACCCAGCACCAGGAAACAGAAACAGGCCTGTGGAGCCATCCAGCAGGGAGCCACCCAGCAGCTGCTTCCAGAGTACTTAGCCCCCAGGTGGTAAGGTGGTGGAGGAGAATGTTGAAGTTTCTAAGCTATCCCTGGGACAGGACTCTGTCACTTTGTCCATATTCAAACTCTGGTAGCACTCTGGGGTAACCTATTGCCATTGTGGAGCAGACTCCCTTCACAGTTCCAGGGCAGAGGGGAAGTATTTGTGGTCATTCACAGAAGAGAGCACAGGACAAAAGCACAGTCAGAGCCTCTTATTAGATTTTGAAGAAATTGAGGTTCTTGGGGGATTTTCCCCAAAACATTATGTTAAAACCAGGTGATAGACTGGGAAAATTAACAAACAGAAAAAAAAAAGAATCTGATCATACATAATTACTTTTTTCCATATAAGATCAAAACACACACTCAGAAGATGACAGTTAACGTTTCTATATCCAGTTGGTCTAGGAATTGGTCTAAGTCTTTGGAAGACTTCAAAAAAGATTTTGAAAATCTAGTAAGGGAGGTTGATGAAAAATTGGGAAGAGAAATGAGAGCGATGCAGGAAAATCATGAAAATCTAATCAGCAGCTTGGTGATGGAGATACCAGAAATTATCAAAGAAAGTAACATGTTAAAAGTCAGCTTAGGTAAAATTGAATAAACAGTTCAAAAGGTCAATGAGAAGAATGCCTTAAAAAGAAAAAATGGCAAGATGGAAAAGAAAATAAGAAAGCTCTCTGAAGAAAATAATTCCTTCAAATGTAGAATGGAGCTAGGGAAAGATGATGATTTTGTGAGAAATCAAGAAACAATAAACAAAACCAAAAGAATGAAAAAGTAGAAGAAATTGCAAAATATTTCATTGAAAAATCAACTGACCTGGAAACCAGATCCAGGAGAGTTCATTAAAAATTATTTGATTAAGGGGCAGCTAGGTGGCTCAGTGGATAGAACATAAGCCTGGAGTCATGAGTACCTGAGATCAAAACTGGTCTCTGACACTTAAGGCTGTGTGGCCTTGGGCAAGCCACTTAACCCTATTTGATTTGCAAAAACCTAAAAAAAATTGGGTTAGCAGAAAGTCATGACTAGGAAAAGAGCCTTGACTTCATTCTTAGAGAATTTTTCCAGGAAAATTGCCCTGATATACTAGAAGCAGAGGATAAGTGGAAATTGATAGAATCTACCAATTGCCTCCTGAAAGAGATCCCCTGAAACACACTGCCAGGAATATTATACCTAAATTCCATAACTCCCAATTCAAAGAGAAAATATTAAGAGCATGCAAAATGAACCAATTCAAATATCATGGCTTTCAGTCAGGATTACACAAGACATAACAATATCTACATCAAGGGATCTTAGGCTTTGAATATGATATTCCAGAAGGGCAAAGGGTTTGGATTATAACCCCAAAATCAACTACCCAGCAGAACTGAATACCCTCTTTCAGAGTAAAAGATGAATATTCAGTTCAACAGGGGAATTTCAAACTTTCCTGGTGAACGACCAGAGCTGAACAGAAAGTTTGATCTCAAAGGACAGGGCTCAGATGATGTAAAGAGAGGGTGGACAAGAATATCAAATTATGAAGGATTTAATTATAATGATCTGCTTATATTTTTGCATAGGATATAACTCATATGATTTTTCTCATTTATTAGAGCAGTTAGATGGAACATATATAGGCAAGGCACAGAAGAGAGATAAATATTACAAGGAATGTATTGGGAGATAGGGAAAGGAGAGGTATTGTGTGCTAAGATATTTCATAGAAGAGTCAAGAAAAAACTTTTGCAATGGAATGTAAGGAGGGAAGGTGAGGGAGAATGAGTGAACCATTGGAGATGGCTCAGAGTTGAAACAATATACACACTCAACAGGGTATAGAAATCTATAGAGGTTCGTTGGTTTTCCCAGGGTCCCATGGCTGTGTGATTATTGCTTGCCTTCATCTCAGGTCCTCTTGACCATACATCTGTTGCTCTGTCCACTGCACCGCTTGTCCCAAAACACACTTTTGAATAGGGTCAAATGGAAAGGAGAGAGAATAGAATAAATAGGAATGAGAAGGAATAGATAGGGAAAAATTCAATTAGTAATATCAACTTGCAAAAAAATATTGAAGCAACTTCTCTGATGGATGTATGATAAAGAATGTGATCCATCTCCGAGGCAGAACTAATGTTATCTGAACACAGACTGAAGTGCTTATTTTTCATGAGGTTTTCTATCTTTGTGGTAACATGGGAGATTATGAGGAGACTGGAAAAAATCCATATAGAAATTTATCTCTCATACAAATAAATCTACTGCTGTTTGAGGACTTCTAGGAAAGTGAATATATTTTTTAATTTTTTTTAACTTTTTTAATATTACAATTTTTCCCCCAGTCTTGCTTCACTTACCCAACCCCCCCACAGAAGGGAGTCTGATAGTCTTTACATTGGAAAAGTGAATATCTTAACAGAATTTTCTTATGTTTTGTCCAAATGGACTCTATACTATAATATATCTGTATGTCCATTAATGTTTACTATAGTTTAATTTCATCAAATATTTCCTAATTATATGTAAATATTTTGACCATCATTTTTTCTAAATATTGCATCCTAAATTCTTTCCCTCTCACCTCTTAATTTAAGAAGGCAAGGGATATGATATCAATTCTACAAATATAGTCATGTAAAATATTAGCCATGTTGCAAAAGAAAACATACAATAACCCCCCAAAAAATTATAAAAGGAGAGAGAGAGAGAGAGAGAGAGAGAGAGAGAGAGAGAGAGAGAGAGAGCTTTCAGGGTATCCCTGTACCTTGCCCTGTGTGAGTTCTCCTTAAGCAATATTTTTGAAAAGCCATATATTTGGTACTTAAACAACAGGGCCAAATTATTATCCCCTCTATAATAATTTAGGAATACTTGGCAATTTAGCTCAATAAATGAACTCAATATCTGGTATATCATTCTGTCACAATTCCAAACACAATTAAAATACAGACAAGTCTGGACTGTACTAGATGATTCACAGGCATACAGCAAAGAAAACAGGACAATGTCTCTGTAGAACTTTATAATATCTCTTATCTCCCACACTTTTAATTTTTCTAGCTAATTTTGTTCCTCTCTCTATTCTCCTCTAAACTTTAAGAAAGAAAGAAATATGAAACTGATAACAATTATTATAATTATATGTAATATTTATCCATATTTACCAAAAAGTATTTTAAAAAAAGAAAGAATAGAAACATATTCTCATTTGGATTCTGAATCAATCAGCTCTACCTGGAGGGAACAGGTTTCAACTTGCATGCTTTGCTATTTATTATTATTATTATTATTATTATTATTATTATTATTATTATTATTAATTTTTAATAGAGTTCCTAATTCTTTTGATGCAATTAATGCTTAAAATATTTTGTTATTGTAATAATTATCATTCTAGTGCTGTTCACTTCATTTTGCCTCGGTTATTAAGGTCTTTCTATGTTTCTCTGAACTTTTCATTTTATTCATCATTTCTTACAGGGCAGTAGCATTCCCGTGCTTTGATAAGCCATTCTCCAATTCATGGATAGACATCTCATTAATTTTAAATTACTTACAACTATGGAAAATGCACATATAAATTATTTTTATTTTCTTTTGATTCACTCAGATTTAAGTGTTCTTCCTATATGGAACAAGATGGTGGAGAGAAGTTAGGAAACTCCCTAAGTTTTTCCATTTCTCTCTGAAACGGCTTTAATGAAATCATTAAACAGAAACCAAGGCAAAAGAACCCACAATTTAGCATTGGCCATCAGATAAGAAAAAAAAGAATTAAATGATTTAGAATAGTCAGGGAGGACATAAAATTCTCAAAATTTGCAGATGATATAATGATTTACGTAAAGAATCCTAGAGAATGCACTTAAAACCTAGTTAATACAACTAACAACTATAACAAAGTACTAGGATATAAAATAAATGCACATAAATCATCAGCATTTCTATGAATTACCAACAAATCCCACAAAAAGAGATAGAGAAATTGGGTTCAGAACAATTGCAGACAACATAAAATGTTTAACAGTCTACCTTCTAAGTAAACCCCAAATGCTATATGACTATCATTACAAACCACTTTTCACATAAATAAATTCAGATAAACAACTGTAAAAATATCAGTTATTCATGGGTAAATCATGCTAACAAAATAAAAATGCCATTTTTGCCCAAGATAATCTTCTTATTTAGTGCCCTATCAATCAAACTCCCAAAATATTACTCTATAGAGTTAGAAAATATAATAATACTTATCTGAAAGAAGAAAAGATCAAGAATATCATAGTAATTAATGAGAAAACACTAAATAAGGTAGAATAGCCATACCAGAGCTAAATGATATTATAAAGCATCAATTGTCAAAGCTATTTTTCATTGACTAGGTAATTGAGTGGCAGATCAGTAGAATATGAAGTTCACAAGAATCATTAGTATATAATTATTCTAGAGTATTGTTTGATATACCCAAAGACTCCAGCTTCTGGGATAAGAAAACACTATTTGACAAAAACTGTTGAGAAAACTGGAAAATAATATGGCAAAAATAAACATAGACTAACATCCCATACCTTATGCATGAGACCATATACAAAGATAAGGTCAAAACTGGAAAATGATTCAGAACAAAAAGGTGATATCACAAGCATTTAGAAAGGGAAGGAACCTGCCATATTTAAAGAGTGAATGAAACTTCAAGATCAAAACAATAAGAAAGCATTATAAAAGAAATAATGGACAATTTTTTTAAAAAAATAAAGTTTTCACACAAAGAAAGTTAATTCAACCAAGATTAGAAGAAAGCAGAAAACTAGGAAACATTTTATATCTAGTTTCTGAAAAGATTTCATTTTGAAAATATAGAGAGAATTGAGGTAAATTCATAAGGATACAAGTCATTACCCAATTGTTAAATATCCCAAGGATATGAACAAGTAGTTTTAAACAAAGAAATTCAGGCTCTTTATGTAAGAAACTGTTGCAACATTGTATAGGAATACAGCTTAAGGGAGTAAACACCTGCTTGATTATAAGAAACTGTTGATTAGCAACATTGTATGGGAGTACTAGCCTGAGAGACTAAACATTGCTTGATTGGCTACTTAAAGAGTTGGGGAGAAACCAGGAACAAGGAGGGGTATTTAAGCACTTGTTTTCTGTGAAATAAAGAAAAAATTTCTCATCTTTGTCTCTCAGGTCTTCAGTGTTCACCTGCAAAAATGATAGGTAAAGAATGAAGTATAATTTAGCCAGCAGGCACCTAACATATGGTGCTCAAGCATGGGGCAAAAAGGCATGAAATAAGCATGTTTGGGGCCATCTGATCAGAGTCCGGGAGAAGGACCAAGCAGAACCAAGCAACAAAGGATTCAGATTTTTATCTGTAATGCAAGTGAGGAGAAAGCTCCCAGGCAACATCCCAGAGTCAAAGACTTTGGAGAAATTAACAGGGAAATTGTTATCATGGGGCAGATATTAAAGATATTTAAAAGGGAGTGAGAGCAGGCAAGTATGGAGGGAACAGAAAGTGCTGAAGGAAAACAAATAAATAAATATTATCAAGAAAGACCTAGGATTAGTCTGACAGCACCATCTAGTAAAGAAACTTCAGCATTGCAAAAAACCATTGAAAGGGCCCAAAATGAGGGTGAGCATTGGGAGACTTAGGAGCTGAATTTCAGTCATATCCTGTTATTGAGGAGCAAGATCCTTTTAATCCAGGAAGCCTTAGGTGATGGCATGAGCCAGTAAACATAAAGGCAGTCAGAGATTTAAAGAATGCAGTGGTGGAATACAGGTCAAGATCACCCTTGTCCAGTTACAATTGGACATTCTTGCAACTCCATATTAACACCTAATTATTGTAAACAAATAGTTACGGCATGTTCATCACCTGGACAATCTGTCTTTTGGATGAGGGGGTTTGCAGAACAACGTAGACCGATGGTTTTGAGGCATATGCAAGGTCCCAATGCTGCCACATATTATGAACAAGAGGTACAGGTAAATTTAACAACAAATAAATTATGGGTTAGAAACATATGAAAGAATTGACACCTGTGTAAAGAATGCTTGGGGACATATTCAAAACAAAAGGAAAGGAAAACCTTTTGCGTATATCCAATAAAGAGACTTTTGGAGATTTCTTTGCCCAATTGCAGGAGCCATTAGGAAGAATTTTAGGAGATGTAGCAGGAACAGATGTATTAATAAAAACAATTGGCATGTGCTAATGTAAATGCTGATTGTCAGAAAGCAATGATTGACTGAAGAAGTAACGCCTTCATTGGAGGAAATGATTCAAAGTTGTGACACAGTAGGTCTCAAGTGTATCATACAGAATTAATGACAGAGGCATTTACTAATATGTACATGGAGAAATGAAGAGAAATGGATGTGCTTTATTTTGTGGAAAAGCTGGAAATTTAAAGAAAGATTGTTGGAGTGCCCTAAGAGCTAAACCCAGAAAAGTCAGGGCACATCATCCTCAACTCTGTGCCCAGAGTAAAAAGGACACTGGGCATCAGAATATGGACAAAGAAATTTAAACAGGGAAAGGGGCCCTCTCCCAGGGCCCCCAACAAAGTAATCCTGGGGTACAATAGTTCAGGTGCAGCAGGGGATGGAATGGAAAAACCAGTATGCAACTTTGACAACAAACCAACCCATACAAAAATATTGATAGTAAAAAGTGTTGGGAAATTTAGGTTTCCTCCACATGCTTCCACTAAAGTGCCTATTCATCCTTTAAAATTAATGGATAAGAAATGCACAATCATTTTGGCTCCACTAAATCCGGAATATACTCACATCCTACCTGTAGTAAGGCACATGAGTGGGGAAGTTTTCTCAATTGCAATAATGAATGCTAATGATGATGATAGATAGATAGATAAATGAGAATCAATGTATAGCTCAATTACTTGGTTTTTTTTTCAGGATCTTGTATAAATTGTAAGAAAAAAGAGTTGACAAAGGGCCCAAAACTGAGAAACAAAAATGAAACAATGTAGACTACTATAATTTCTTCAGAGAAACCTCTTTGTGTTATCCAAGTAGAGGGAATTGTTTTTCTAGGTTTGATTGACACTGGGGCAAATCGGACTATATTCCCTATATAGAACTGGCCACAAGCTTAGCCTAAATAAGCTGCCTATGCTAACCTAGTAGGTATTGGAGGTCGAGAGGAAACAAATTTCTTGTCAACACTTGAAATGGAGAAAAGAAGATAAAGGAGGGAATGTCAAACCTAGTTGAAGGACTCCCTACAATATTATGGGGAAGAGATATAGTGGGTCAATTAGGGGCAAAAATTAGTATGGATATTTTGATTGGGGCTGCTTTGAGTTGGAAAGGATTAATGTACAGATTATAAAATTAAAATGGAAGAATCCACAACCTATATGGTTGGAACAGTGATCCCTTATAGAAGGAAAGATTTTAATGGTACAAGATATAATTAAGTAAAAATTAGGCAAGATGAGGAGAGAAGATAGGCACTGTGATAGGTGCTCTCTCTTTCCCCTCAGAAATAACATGAGAGAAACTTCTCAACCCAAATTCGATCAGCAAAACCCAGAAAGAGAAGCTAGGAGAAGAACACCTACCAAGAAGGTCTGTCTCAGGGGATGGTGGGTGACCTAGGAGGTGAGCGCAGAGGATCAGTACTGGGGATGGCAGCTGGGGGAAGCCAGAGTGTCAGCCTCAGCCATAGAGACTTTGGTGAGTGGTGGGTGCAAGATCCAACTTTAGCTGCAACATCTTTGGCTGGGGCGGAGTGTGGGAGAGGAGCTAATGGAGGGTGAGTTCCAGCACAGTCTCAGAGCACACCTGGGACCAGGACCTGAGCTCCATAATTTCAGCAGAGCCCTTTGCCCAGAACAAACAATAAATAACACCCCCCATCCCCTCAGGGCAACAGAGTTCACTCAACAAAAAGAGATTAACTCCTTCCCCCAGGGCTCAGCCCAGTGTCCAAGATCAACTCATACCCTGCTGCTGAAGACCTCACTCCAGAGAAAGCAACCAGCATCCCCTACTGGCTGCCCTTGGAATTACTAAGCCAAGTGAACAAAACTTCTAAGATTTTCAAAAGCAAACCACTGAGAGCCAGCTCCCCCCCGCCCCAAAACAAGAGAGATTTAGCAATGCTGAGGAGAATATGAATTGGTCTCCAGCCCAGAAAAGATTTCCTTGAGGAAATCATGAAGGAGTTTAAAAATCAATTGGAAAAATTGTGAAAAGAAACTCAAGAGAATATTAACATGTTGCAAGAGAAAATTAACATCATGCAAAAAGAAAACAAATCCTTGGAAAATACAATTGGACAAGTACAAAATGAGACTAAGTCTCTCAGATCTTCAATTGAGCAAATGCAAAAAGAAAATGATTCTTTTAAAACTACATTTGGGCAAATAGAAAAGTCCTTCAAAAATAGAATGGATCAAATAGAAAAGGAGTTGAAAAAGATAAATGAATAAAATTCTTCTCTAAAATAAAAGAATGGAATTGGTGGAAACAAATGACTTCAGGAGACAACAAGATTGTGTTAAACAAAACAAAAAGATGGAAAAAATAGGAAAAAAATGTAAAATACTTAATCAGCAAAACCACTGACCTCGAGAACAAATCAAGATGGGAGAATCTGGAATTATCGGCCTTCCTGAAAACATTGAGATGGAAAATTGCCCTGATGTTATGGAGCCAGAGGGCAAAATAGTTATTGAAAGAATACACTGATCCCCTCTGAAAAAGAGATCCTAAAATGAAAACACAAAGTAATGTTGTGTTCAAATTCCAGGACTATCAGATAAAAGAAAAAATCCTACAAGCAGCCAGAAAGAAAAAATTAAATACCAAGGAGCCATAGTAAGAATTATGCAGGACCTGGCCACAACAAAATTAAGGGATCGAAGGGCATGGCATGAGACATTCTGAAGAGCAGGGGAGCTTGGAATACAGCCAAAAATATATTACCCAGCAAAGCTGAGTCTTCCCTTACAGGGAAAAAAGTGGACATTTAATGAAATATTAGACTTCCAAGATTTCATGATGAAAAAACCAGAGCTAAATAGAAAATTTGGACATGAAATTGAAGTCTCAAGAGACACATGAAAAGGTAAAAAAAAAATGATATCCAATAAGATGAAACTGACTATATACCCACTTGGGAGAAAGAGTCGCATAAATCTTGAGACTCGTAACTCTATTAGAGAGAATATACATAGTCGGAAGTGATGGACACTTATACCTTTTCTGTGACTCAGATAGAATAATTTAAAAACAATATCTCCTTATAAAGTGGGGCAGCAAGGAGAAGGGAGGTTGGAGGGAGACTGAATGGGGTAAATCTCATTACATCAAGAGGTACAAAAGACCTATTGTAATTGAGGAGAAGTAGGGAGGAGGTGAGAATCACCTGAATCTTCATCTTAGACTTAGACACATTTAATCAAGTTAAGAAATTCAAAGGGGAAAAAGGAAGGGGGGTACAGGGAGGGGGAGAAAAGGGGGAACTAACAGAAGGGAGGCAAGAAAGGGAAAAGGGAAAGGGGACAAAAGGGGAAGGTGGTTGATATGAGGGCACGACAATGAAGGTGGCAGATTCAGAAATAAAATACTGGAGAATACAGACAAAAGGAAAAGAAGGGGGAAAATACCAACAGAGGATAAGATGCCAAAGAAGGCAATAGAGAGTTAGTAATTATAACTTTGAATGTGAATGGGATGAACTCTTCCTTAAAACATAAGTGGATAACAGAGTAGATTAAAAACCAGAATCCTACAATATGCTGCTTATAGAAAATCATTTGAAGCAGAGAGATACATATACAGTAAAAGTAAAAGGTTGGAGCAAAATATATTTTTCTTCAACTGAAGAAAAAAAGCAGGGGTAGTAATCCTTATCTCAGACAAAGCAGCTGCAAAAAAATAGTTATTGTTAAAAGAGATAAGGAAGAAAACTATATCCTCCTAAAAGATACTATAGATAATAAAGTAATTTCAATATGAAATATATATGCACCCAATAGGACAATATCCAAAATTTTAGAGAAGTTGAAAGAACTACAGAAAGACATAGATAGCAAAACTTTCCTAGTGGGAGACCTCAATCACCAGCTCTCAGATTTATATAAATAGAATCATAAAATAAACAAGAATGAAGTTAAGAAGGTAAATAGCTTGTTAGAAAATGTAGACATGATAGACCTATGAAGGAAATTGAATGGGGATACAAAGGAATGTACTTTTTTGCCCTGATGTACATGGCACTTACTCAAAAATTGACCATGTAATGGGACATAAAAAAACTAATGATCAATTACAAAAATGCAGAAATAGTGAATACATTTTCTCAGATCATAGTGCAGTAAAAATCATATGCAATACTGGGCAAGGGATATACAGACCCCAGAATTATTTGGAAACTACATAACCTCATTTTAAAGAATGAGTAGATCAAGCAACAAATCTTAGAAAGGATTAATTATGGCATACTACATAATGACAATAATGATACAACATACCAAAACCTATGGGATCCACTCAAGAAAGCTGTCAGGAAATATATCTTTAAATTCTTACAGGGATTAATTAGCAAAAGAAGAAATCATTGAACTAAATATGCAACTAAAAAAAATTAGAGAAAGAAAAATTTTAAAACCCCCAATTAAATAAAAAATTAGAAATTCAAAAATTAAAGGAGAAATTAATAAAATTGAAAGCAAGAAAATTATTTAACTAATAAATAAAACCAAGAGCTAGTTTTATGAAAAAAACAAAAAAATGATAAAACTCTGGTCAATTTGATTAAAAAATGAAAGAAGAAATCCAAATTGTTCATATCATAAATGAAAAAGGTGAACTCACCACCAATGAGGAAGGGATTAAAGTAATAATTTGATATTATTTTGCCTAACTCTATGCCAATAAATTTGACAATCTAAGTGAAATGGATGAATATTTACAAAAATATAAGTTGTCCAGATAAATTGAAGAGGAAATTAAAAATCTAAATAACCTTATCTCAGAAAAAGAAACTCAACAAGCCATTATTGAACTCCCTAAGAAAAAATCTCCAGGGCCAGATGGATTCACAAGTGAATTCTATCAAATATTTAAGAAACAATTGGTTCCAATTCTATATAAAATCCTTGGAAAAATGGGTGAAGACAGAACTCTTGCCAACTCTATAAACCAGGAAAAGTTAAAACAGAGAAAGAAAATTATATCCTATCTCCCTGATGAATATAGAAGCAAAAAACCTAAATAAAATATTAGCAAAATTATTACCACAAGTTGTCACTAGGATAATACATTATAATCAAGTAGTATTTATCCCAGAAATGCAGGGTTGGTTCAATATTAGAAAAACTGTTACCATAATTAATTATATCAATAACATACCTATCAGAAATTTTATGATCATATCAATAGATACTGCAACAGCCTTTAACAAAATACAGCACCGATTCCTAATAAAAATATTAGAGAGTATAGGAATAAATGGTTTGTTCCTTACAATAATAAGCAGTATCTATCTGAAATCATCAACAATCATTATATACAATGGAGATAAGCAAGAGGCATTCACAATAAAATCAGGGGTGAAACAAGGATGTTTATTATAACAACTACTATTCAATATCATATTAGAAATGTTAACCTCAGCATTTAAGAGAAAAAAAAGGAATTGAAAGAATGAGAATAGGGAACTAGGAAACAAAAATCTCACTCTTTGCAGATGACATGATGGTATCCCTAAAGAATCCTCAAAATTCATCTAAAACACTACTAGAAATATTTGGAAAATTTAGCAATGTAGCAGGATACCCTCATAAAACCTCAACATTTCTGTATATGACTAGCAAGATAGAGCAAAAAGAACTAGAAAGAGAAACCCCATTCAAAGCAACCTTAAACAAAATAAAATACCTGGGAGGCTACTTGCCAAGGCAGACTCAAACACTTTTTGAAAGTAATTAAAAATCTCTTCTCAGGCAAATAAAATCAGATTTAAATTCCTGGTCAAACATCAACTGTACATGTATAGGTAGAGTTAATATAATAAAAATGTCAATTCTACCAAAACAAAGGTACTGGTTTAGTGCCCTACCAATCAAAATTCAAAAAAAATTACTTTAATGTGTTAGAAAAAGTTGTAAGTAAATTTAAAGGAAAAGAGTCATTTTCAGCGATTCAATGAATAAAAAAATTGCAAAACAAGTAGGTTTAGCCTTACCAGTTCTAAAATTATATTATAAAGCATCAGTCCCCAAAACTGTCTAGTACTGGATAAACAACAGAGTTGTAGATCAATGGAATAGACTAGGTGCAATAGCAGGAAATGATTATAGTAATCTGCTCTTTGATAAACCCAAAGAGTTCAGCTATTGGGATAAAAATTCTCTCTTTGATAAAAACTATTGGGAAAGTTGGAAGTTAGTGTGGAAGAAACTTAGGTTAGGCCAATACCTCCCACCCTATACCAAGATAAGATGAAAATGGATACACAATTTAGATATAAAAAAAAAATTATAAGCAAACTAGCAGATCAAGGAGTAGTTTACCTGTCAGATCTATGGAAAGACAAACAGTTTATGACCAAGGAAGAGATAGAGAACATCATGCAAAACAAACTAGATAATTTTGACTACATTAAATTAAAAAGCTTTTGCAGAGACAAAACCACTGTAACCAAGATCAAAAGAAATGTAGTAAATTGGGAAACAATTCTTACAACTAGTATTTCTGTCAAAGGACTCTTTTTCTGAAATATACAGAGAACTGTGTCAAATTTTCAAAAAAAAAACCAGCCATTCCCCATTTGAAAAATGGTCAAAGGATATGCAAAGGCAATTTTCAGATGAGGAAATCAAAGCAATCCAATCCATAGTCATATGAAAAATTGCTCTAAATCATTGCTTACTAAAGAAATGCAATTTAACGCATCTCTAGGGTACCACCTCACACCTCACATACTAGCCAATATGACCTGAATGGACAATGATCATTGTTGGAAGAGATGTGAGAAATCTGGGACACTAATTCATGGTTAGTGGTGCTGTACGCTCATCTAACCTTTCTGGGAAGAAGTTTGGGACTATGCCCAAAGGGCAAGAAAGATGTGCATACCCTTTGATCCATCAATACTACTACTGGGTCTATGCCCTATTATGAAAAAGAGGAAAAACATCACTTAAAACAATAATATTTATAGTATCACTGTTTGTGGTGGCAAAAAACTGGAAATTAAGTGAACATCCTTCCATTGGGGAAGGGCTTAACAAAGTGTGGTATATGTATGTCATGGAACACTATTGTTCTACTAGAAACCAGGGGGGATGGGACTTCAGGGAAGCCTGAAGGGATTTGCATGAACTGATGCTGAGCAAGATGAGCAGAACCAGAAAAATTTTGTACACCCTCACAACAACATTTGGTTGATGATCAACCTTGATGCACTTGCTCATCCCTTCAGTGTAACTACCAGGTACAACTTTGGATTACCTGCAATGGAAAATACCATCTGTATCCAGACAAAGAATTATGGGCTTTGAACAAAGGCCAAAGACTATTACCCTCAAATTAGAAAAAAAAAACATTATAGTATTATGTAATTTTACTATCTCATACTTTATTTTTCTTCCTTGAGGTTATGCTTTCTCTGTAATTACATTCAACTGAGATCAATGTATAACATGGAACCAATGTAAAGACTAACATAATGCTTTCTATGGGGAGTGGGGGGAGGGAAACAAGATTGGGGGGAAAATTGTAAAAGTCAAAATATATAAAATCTATCTTAAAAAAGGAAGAATTAGAACAAGGTCTTGTGGAAAAAGATTCACAGATCTTGGAACTCCCCTGTGTTTGCTACCAAAAGGAAATCAGGCAAATGGTGGTTTGTTAACAGATTTAAGAAAAATCAATGAGGTTATGGAAGACATGGGTGCTTTACAGCTGGGATAACTTCTCTTAAAATGATTCCCAAAGAGCAAGCATTGTGGGTGATTGACATTAAAGATTGTTTTTATTCTATTCCCATTCACCCACAAGACTATGAGAAATTTGTCTTTTCCATTCCCAACACAAACCTTGCAGATTCTCATGATGCATACCATTGGAAAGTGTTGCCACAAGGAATGAAAAATAGTTTAATTATATGTCAATATTTTGTACATGAAGCATTAAAGGGTGTTAGGAATAAATATAAATATATACATTTTTACATTATATGGATGACATCTTGAAAATAGTGAAGTATTGGAAGAAATATTACAAGATACCATAGCTGATCTTAAGGAATATGGGTTAGTGAAAGCTCTACTCAAAATACAAAAATACCCTCCATTTCATTTTTAGGTTTCAAGGTAGATTACACCATAATAAAAATCAACCCTCCTGCACTGAAAATAGACAAAGTACAGACATTAAAGGATGTACAGAGGTTAATAGGTGATATATAGTGGATAAGACCTCAGGTTGGGATTTCCAATGATCTTATGAAACCATTGTATAAAATGCTGAGAGAAGACAAGAATTTGTTGTCAAAGAGGGAATGGACTGCAGAAGCAAAGTCTAGCATTCAGACCATTATGCAATTGATTCATGTCCAACACAGTATGAGAGTACTTCATTTGCAGGGCATTGAGATAACTATTTTGGATGCTGTAGAGTGTCCTACTGGGATTATACATCAGGGACAAGACATTGTGGAATGTTTATATTTAAGTGTGCAGGGAAATAATGTGTTCATTACATACTTGCAAATGCTTGCACTTTTGATTAAAAAGGCTAGAAACAGAGTGCTTATAGCTAAAGGCAATGATATTGCTGTTGCTATATTAAACTTTACTATTTTTGAAGCTATGAAGGCTCATGATAAATTACATCTGTTGGTGCAATCATTACGAGGTTTGCATGGGATTACCAAAGAACAAGCTAGGAAAATTGTGCTACAGTGTACTCATTGTGTGCCTTTTCTCCCCAAAACATCAAGGGATTCCGTGAATCCAAAGGGGATGGGTCCGAATTCTCTATGGCAGATTGATGTCACTCATGTATCTGAGTTTGGCAGACTGAAGTATGCTCATGTCTGCATTGATACCTATTCGGGTTTCATCTGGGTGACTCCACAACCAGGGAGATTTTTAAACATGTGAGAACTCATTTATTAAGTTGCTTTTTTCTTGGTGGACTTTCCAATACTTTGAAGACTGATAATGGTCTTGCCTATCTGGCTCAATCATTTAAAAACTTTTGTGCAGAATTTGCTATCACATATATTACGGGAATTCCTTACAAACCTCAAGATCAAGGGATGGTTGAAAGAATGAACCAGATGATTAAAATGGTTCAAAAACAAAAAGGGCAAATATATGATAAGCCCACCAATAGATTGAATTATGTGATTTATACTACAAATTTTTTGATATTTGATTCCAATTGACTTACTCTGGCAATGAAATTCTGGGGAACTGAACAATGCAAACAAATTAAGTAGGTATTTCAAGAGGGTCAGTATGAACACCCTATGTAAGGAAAAAGTAATGTGGGAAAATAGGGAAAGAAAATGGAAAGAACCCGACCAGGTAATAATCCAAGGGCCAGGATATGTTTGTATTTCCGTAGGAAATGGAAAAATCTGGGTTCCTGAAAGGAATGTCCACATTATCACTAAAGGAGAGAATCAATATCTCTGTAATAGAGCAGTTAACTTTCAATTTTGTGAAGTTGATTTAGAATGCATTCAATTCTTTTCATTGGCTATTTCAAAAATCTTAAGAGGTTCCTCAAGAAATCCTGAAATATTCCAAAGGTTATTTTTCTTGATGCATCAAAATATAAATATATGTATGTTTATATGTGTTCATGTGTATTTCATCATCTATAGGACATTTGATATCTCTCTACTGGCTTGGAGAGGTGGGAAAATGTTTTTTTATTCTGAGATCTGGTAATGGCCAGGGTATCCAGTAATCTCACCTTGGTAAATTTGAAATCTGATATAAAACATTGTGTATGTTTCTAAACTCCTGTGGCTTTGTGTGTGTGTGTTTGTGTGTGTGTGTGTGTGTGTGTGTGTGTGTGTGTGTGTGTGTGTGTAATTCAGATCTGATGTAGCTACAGTTACCTGAGTTAATATTGCTCCTTTTGGTTTGGGTTTTGAATTTAATTGCTTAAAAAGTTCAATTTAAAATTAAATAATTAATGGAGTTGGGATATGAGCATATCACCTTATGCCATTTGAAGGATTGTAAGTGCTACAGTTTGAAATGATTTCAGCTGTGAGCTAGGCTTTTGTTGACCTAGTATTGATTGAGAGCTGTGTTCAACTGAGGTTAATTGAGAATTTAGTTTATTAATGTTTAGTATATATTACAAAATTTAATATTGGAAGCTGATTTGTTTTTATGTTAATTCAATATTGATAACTGTCAACAATATCACAAGGTCTTTTGTTGATAAAAGAAGAAAGTTTATAATCTTTATCTCATCATCTATGTTCATATGTTTATGGAAGTGAATATGTATGTATTTATCAGTTATGTGTTCTGTTGTAACTTCAAAGAAATACTGTTTGTGAACATGTAAGCTATTTGAATAATGTAAATGTTAAAACATAGAAATTAACATGCAATTGCTTTGAAGGGGTAGTAAGAGAAATATGACCCCCTTCTGGGATGAATCTGTGAATTCATGCATAATATTATGGAAATATTATTGTAAAATTTAATAACTCATGTTTATTGGCTTGAATTCTTGGTTTGCTTTTTGCCATTGTTTTATTGCACTGGAATCAATAATACATATTATAAATTCAAAGTTACCTAAGATGTCCTAATGTTTTTTTAAAAACTCTGAAAATAATATTTTGTTTGTATTTTTAAAGATGGCTGGTATTTAAAAGTTTATGTATGGATATTTATAGCCAATTGTTACATGAAAAGTTTGGGAATAATGGGTAACCTCCTAGCCAAGAAGGAGATGTTTAGTTATTTTAAACAGTTAATAACTAAATAGGTTATGTACTTAGCCATATGAGCAGCACATTGAATTATGATTTTTTCCCTGGATCTCTTAATACCAAGTTACAGCCTGGCACACTCTTGGTCCTCCTTAGAGCTCAAGTCACCTGAAGCTCTGGTAATATTATTGCTATTATTACAACCTGTTGATCTGTCTGACATCAGGTATCATAGAAAGATAATGTGCCAATTTAGCCCTATGGGGTTGATGTTCAGACCTTTGAAAGAATGACACTAGTCTCAACTAGGGTAGTATTGTTTTCTAGGTTCCCTCACCTGGCTCATTGAAATTCTGTAATATCGTATTGCCATGATCGTTCCAGGTGCATCATAATTAGAGAGCCAATGGATCAGGATAATTTCTATTGACATATTTGATGGCTTTAAAGGAGAGATCCATTCTTCTGCTAGAATTTTTGTTCTTTTTGCTACAAATTACTTTCGGGTAGTTTTAAAATACTTTTTTCAATCAGGATCATAAAGTATAATTTTTGCCCTTTATAGACCTTTTATTTTTTTCTAATTATTGCACCTTTGTTAAATAGCTGCTGCTACAATGTCTTTGGTTTTTGCTTACTCAATTTTTCCCTTGAGCTTGGCTTCTCTTAACTGTATAGCTCCCAAACCAGCTTCTGCAGGATGCCAACCAGCTATGTCAGTCAATAATTCACCAGGACTGGGGGGGGGGGTGGTGGTGGAAAAAAGCCATGGCCTTAGCAAAGCACAGCCCAGCCCAGTCCAGAGATCACTGGCCACAGCTTGAAGGGGTGGTGAGAGAACTCGGCTACAGCAGAATATTCAAGTGTGGAGTGAGGAGCACAGGATGCAGAATCTGCAGTGAGAATCTGGAGAAAGCAGCCTGCACCACCACAGTAAAGCTCACAGATGGTGAGGGGGTCAGGGAAGACTGCAGAAATTCCTCTGCTCTCCCTCAGGGTAGGACTCTGCTGTTCACCTACACTAAGATCCAGGTTGCAGGTGGGCCTTCCATACTAAAATAGCAGCATTCCTCCTTACAGCTCCAGGGCATAGGGAAGTGAGGTGGTCATCTACATATCAAAGCACAGGCAAGAGAACAAGGGACCTTGGAGGAATCAAGTTCCCAGTGGGGTGTGCACCTCCTAAAAAACTCCAAAGCCTTGGAAGATGTGGCTTGGGCTGAGGAAATAAGTAAACAGCAGGAAAAAAAAAAGAATCTGATCACAGACAATTATTTAGTCCCATGGAAGATAAAAACACATACTCAGATGATGACAAAATCGAGGCTTACATATCCAAAACCTTCAAGAGAAATAGAAAATGGGCTCAGACTATGGATGAACTCAAAAAAGACTTTGAAAAGCAGTTAAGGGAGATGGAGGAAAAATTAGGAGGAGAAATAAGAGTGATGCAGAAAAATCATAGGAAACCAAATCAACAGCTTGGTGAAAAATATATACACAAAATACTGAAGAAAATAATGTGTGAAAAACCAGTTTAGGCCTAGTGGAAAAAAGCAAAACAAAAGGCAAATTAGGAGAAGAATGCATTAAAAAGCAGAATTGGCCAGCTGGAAAAGGAGATACAAAAGTTCACTGAAGAAAATAACACCTTTAGATACAGAAAGGAAGCTGATGACTTTGCAAAAAATCAAGAAGAAATAAAACTCTTTCCAAAAATGCAAAAATTAGAAGAAAATGTGAAATATCTCATTGGAAAAACAACCGACCTCAAAAAAAAGCTCCAGAAGAAATAATTTAAAAGTTATTGGGATATCTGAAAGCCACAATCAGGAAAAGAACCTAGACTTCATTTTTCAAGAAATAATAAAATGAAATTGCCCTGAGATCCTAGAAACAGAGGGCAAAATAGAAATAGAGAGATTTCTCTAGTCACCTCCTGAAAGAGATCCCAAAAGAAAAACTTCCAGGAATATTATAGCCAAATTCCAAAACTCCCAAATCAAAGAGAAAATTCTAAAAGCTGCCAGAAACAAACAATTCAACTACCGAGACCCCACAGTCAGGATTACACAGGATCTGGCAGCATCTACATTAAGGGTTTGTAGTGATTGGAATATGATATTCCAGAAGGAAAGAGATCCTCTTTCAGGGCAAAAGACAGACTTTCAATAAAACAGGGGACTTTAAAATTTTCCTATTGAAACAACCAGAGGTAAACAGAAAGTTTGATCTCCACATATAGGACTCTCGTGAACCATAGAGGGAGTGGAAGAGAAGGGCTAACTATGAGGAATTTAATAATACTGAACTGTTTGTATTCATGCATGGGAAGAAGATATTGATAACTCACATGAACCTTTCTCATTTATAAGAGCTGGTAGAAAGAGCTTATATAGACAAGACCTAGGAAGGAGCGGAATATAATGGTATAATATAGTAAAAAGATGAAGGCAAGGGGTAATAAAGGAAAGTACTGGGAGGAAGGGAAAGAAGAGGAAGCTAAGACATTTCACGAGTCAAGAAAAAAAACTTTTTCAATGGAGTGGAAACAGGGAAGGCAAGGGGGAATGAGTGAGCCTTCATTCCCATTAGAAATGGCTCAAAGAGGAAATAATATACACACTTAATAGGGTGAGGAGATCTATCTTACATTAGAGAAAAATGAGAAGAAAGGTATGGGATAAGGTGGAATGGGGGAGAGGGAAGGGGGAAATAGGTGATAGAAGACAAGGAAGATGCAGGGAAAGGGTATTCAGATACAACATAATTTTGAACAGGGCCAGGGTGAAAAGAGAGATTAGAATAAATGAGTGTGGGGAGGAATAGAGTGGAAGTACAGCTAGTAATAGCAATTGTGGGAAAAATATTGAAGCAACTTCTCTGGTAGTCTTATGATAAAGAAAGCAACTCATCTCAGAGACAGAGCCATTGGAATTTGAACACAGACTGAATTACATTTTTTTCTCTCTCTATTCTTGAAGTTTCTCATCTTCTTGGGTGGGGGTAGGGGGGTATATGTTTACTCTTATGACACATTCAATCTTGATCAATGTATAGCATGGAAAAAATGTAAAGACTATCTGACCACCAGTGGGGCAGAGCAGGAAGGGAGGGAGGAGGGGAACTGTAAAATTTAAAACCTTACAAAATGATATATGTATACACACACACACACATATATGTGTGTGTGTGTGTGTGTGTGTGTGTATACTATTGTATATAATTGGAAAACAAAATGTCAAAAAATTAAAATAAACTAAATTAAATTTACAAAAAAAACATATTTGATGTAGCATCTCAGAAATATGAGATAGACTAATAAAGCAGTAAAGGCAAATGATAAATATTTGGAGGATGCAGAAAAACCTGTACACATGAAGTATTGGTAGAACTGCAAACTGATTCAAGCATTGTGGAGAGCAATTTGAAATTATATTCAAAGGGTAATAAAACTGCATACCCTTTTGAGCTGGAATTAGGTAGCTCTATATCATAAAGAGATCACAAAATGTACAAGAATATTCATAGTAGTTCTTTTTATGATGTCAAAGAATTGTATATTGAGAGGATCTTTATAAATTGAGCAATGCCTGAACACTTTAGGGCATATGGATAAAATGTATTATTATTATTGCTCTATAAGAAACAATGAGTCTGCAGATTTTAGAAAAACTTGAAAATGCTTCCTTAACTGATGCTAAGTGAAACGACAGAATCAGGAGAACACTGTATACCTTTACAGCAATGATGATTAAGTATGAAGGTCTTAGCTCTTCTCAGCAATACAGTGATTAAAAATAATTCTAAACAATCTGCAATAGAAAGGGTCATCCCCAGAGAAAGAACTATGAAGTCTGAATGCAGATCAAAGTGTACTACCTTCAAACTTTTTAATTTTCTTTTTCCTTTTCTGTTGTCTTGTTTTTGCCCCTTTTTGTTTAGATTATTCTTTCACAGCATGACCAATATGCAATAAAGGGTAACATGCTAATAGATTTTTAACCAAAACCAGATTGTTTTGCTATCTTAGTGTAGGGCAAGCAGGACAAAACTTTTTTTTTTCCTCTTAAAGATTTTTTTTTATTTTGAGTTTTACAATTTTCCCCTAATCTTATTTCCAGGCCCCCCACAGAAGGCAATTTTCCAGTCTTTATATTGTTTCCTTGATATGCATTGATCCAAATTGAATGTGATGAGAGAGAAACCATATCCTTAAGAAAGAAAAAAAAATATAAGAGATAGCAAGATCAGACAATAAGATAGAAGTTTTAGGATTTTGCAAGGTAAATGGGGTCAAGTGGCTTGCCCAAGGCCACAAAGCTAAGTAATTATTAAGTGTCTGAGATCTAATTTAAACTCAAGTACTCCTGACTCCATGGCTGGTGCTGTATCCACTGCACCACTTAGCCACTCCAGGGGGCATATTTTTGAATCAATTTAAATAATGACTTAATAGGATGTTCAAAGCAAAAAAAAAAAAAAAAAAAAAAAATGGTAGAGTGAATCTAGCATGCTCCCAAAACTTTTCCTTAAACAAATTTAAATGAAGCCTCTACACATTAATTAAAGCTATAAATCCTATCTTAAAAGACAAGGTTGTAAGAAATTTTCAGCTGTGGACATCTTGGAGGATCCTCATTGAAGGTTTGTCTCTGCAGTGGAAAAGTAAAGTCCAGCTAGGTGGGAGAGCAAGAAAATACGCAGGAAGCTTTTATCTGCAGTGCAGTTCAGGCCCCAATAGCTAAGCAACAGTATATACCTGGTAACTAGAGAGCAAGCCAACAGAGAGGGTCCCAACCCCAATCAAAATCTGAACTCTGGGAACCCTGGACCAAACGATAGGACTGGGTTGGTAACAAATCTCTGCATAGACAGAACCTGGACATAAAATAGGAAACAAACCTTTGGATAAGCAACACTTGGCCAGCACAGGCAATGTGTTGACCAGAGATAAACCAGGGATCAGACAATATCCCCAGCACAAGAAGCTTGGGTTGATACTCCCTATTCCCATGAGTAGAGCACAAACAATCAAAGTGAGAAAAAATACCTAAAAGAGCACTACCCATAGAAAACTACTATATAGACAGAGATTATGAAACTATCACCAGAGAAGAAAGCAAAAATTTCTTTCACAGGATGACTTAAAATTGTCATAAATTGGACTCAAATCCAATATCTCATGAAGACCTTAAAAAGAATATAAAAACTAAAGAACAGAAGAAGGAAAAATGTAAAAAAGAAATGAGAGACATGCAGGACAATTAGGAAAAATGGACTAAAATCCTTTCCTTTTAAAGTAAAAATAGCCTACTGGAAAATGAATGGAACTCTTCCAAAAAAATCAGCCAACTGGAAAAGGTATGTAAGTCATATAAAACTCAAATCAATCAAATGGAAAGGGAATGTAAATCAGTTAGAAGTAAAATTAACCAACTGGAAAAGAAAACACAAAAGCTTACTTAAGAAAATAATACCCTAAAAAATTATTATTGGGCAAAGAGAAATCAGGAATCTATGAGACATGATTCCATCAAATAAAGTAAAAAGGAATGAAGAGGAACTGAATTCAAATCTGGTTTCAGATACTTAATAATTACTAAGTGTGTAATAATTAGTAATTAATAAGTGACCTTGGGCAAGTCACTTACCCCCATGGCCTTGAAAAAAAGCAAACAAAAAAGTAAAGTAAAAAGACTGAAAAATATTGAAGAAAATGTAAAGTACATCTTAGGAAAAACAAAGGGCCTGGCAAATAGATTCAGAAAAGAGGATTTACAAATTATTGGTCTACCAGAATGCTTAGATGAAAGAAAGTACCTGGAAATTATATTTCAGGAACTTTTAGGGAAAACTCTCCTAATATGCTAGATGAAGAAGGCAAAAATAACCAATGAAACAATTCATAGAACTCTTCCAGAAAGTGACTCCAAGATAAAAACTCCAAGGACTACCATAGCCAAATTTTATAATTCTCAAATAAAAGAGATAATACTTCATGCAGCCAAAAAAGAAACAATTTAAATACACAGGAATCACAATAAAACTTACACAAGACTTATCAGCTTCAAAACTGAAAGTGCAGAAGACGTGGAATATGGTATTTCTGAGAGCAAAGACCATGGATTATAATCAGGCTTTACTACACTGCAAAATTCAACATATTGTGTTGGGGGGGGAAATGGATGTTCAATGCAATAGAGAACTTTCAATATTTCCTGATAAAAAGACAATAACTGATCAGAGAATTCCATTTTCAAATACAAGATTCAAGAGATGCATAAAAAAGTAATTGTGTAGTGGGAAAAACAAAACAAAACAAAACAAATGTCTGTCAAAAACATTGAATTGTATACAACTCTACAACATTTGTAGCTCTTGAGAATTGTATTTCTCTTAGGCTAGCTAAAGGGTTGAATATAGTTGAAGAGACTGTAGTTAGAGGATATGGGTATAGTTGGTTCTTATCTTCTGGAAGAAGACAAAATTGACATCTTCTATGTTTGAGCCTAATAACTAGGTGTCCACTTGTGACTGATCAGACCAATAAGTACTCAGAATGCTCTTCCATAGGCCATGCACCAACTGTCCAAGTGAAAAGTTGTGATGTGTACTCTAAACTTATGTGTCTCATGTTTTCTTTGACCTATATTAATTCTCATAGAGTTCAGCTCTTTCTCTGATGAGGTTCATCATACCTTACAATCAATTGTTAAGTTCTTAAGAGACATTCAGAGTGTCCCAGTACTTAGAGGATCTATATTTAATTATATCGGAATTGACTTTACAAGACACTTAGAGTTTTGTATTACTACATGGGCAGAGGGTGGGAATCTATTTAGAAGGGCTGGACTAAAGAGATTAGGAAGTGATTTTATCTAAGCCATACTTAAACTAGAATTTAAGTACTATCTTGAGATGCTAAAGGAAGGGGATTCAGGGGAAGAGGCTTAAAGGGGTGGGGACAAAAATACTTCAGGAAATGATTGGGTTTTGCATGATGCTTTGATTCATGAGCATTTGTGTGTTCATGGAGGATAACTAAAAAGACCCCAACTAAAAAGTGTGCTTGTGTTGGAGGGAAGAAAGTAAAATAAGAAATTCCAGATAAAAGGGAAGACAAAGGTATAAGTGAAAGTAAACTGAAAGGTTAAAAATTTAAAAGTTAAAGGGGAAAGGGAGCAAAATATGGGTGAGGAAGAATAAGAAGAAAGAGAAAAGTACAAATGGGGAAAGTTAACATGGAGGGAAACATAAAATTAGTAATCAACTGTAAATGTGAACAGGATGAACTTTTCCATAAAATGGATGCTGATAACAGAGTGGAACACAAACCAGAATTCTACAATAAAATTGTTACAAGAAGTACATTTAAAGCAGTGATACACGCAGAGTAAATGTAAAAGACAGGAACAATATATATTATGCTTCAACTGAAGTAAAAACAATATCAGGGGTAGTGATTTTCATTCCAGACAAATCAAAAGAGAAAGCAAAAGATCTCATGAAAAGGGATAAAGAACAAAACTACATATTCTTAGAAGAGACCATAAGTAATGAAGTTATATCATTATTAAACATGTATGCACCTAGTGGTACAGCTACCAAATTCATAGAGGAGAAGCTGAATGAATTACAAGGAGATATCGACAGCAAATTTATAATAGTGTGGGGGTCTCAATCTCCCTCCTTCAGAACTACATATATCTAATCACAAAATAAAAAAGAAGGAATATAAGGTGAATAAAATCTTTTTTATTTTACTTTTTTGCTTTTTGTTTTCTTAGTTTTTGCTAGGCAATGGGGTTAAGTGGCTTGCCCACGGCCACACAGCCAAGTAATTATTAAGTGTCTGAGGCTGGATTTGAACTCTGGTACTCCTGACTCCAAGGCCGGTACTCTATCCACTGCGCCACCTAGCTGCACCAAAGTGAATAAAATCTTACAAATCTTATATATAATCCACTTTCTGGAGAAAACTAATAGAGAAAAATATACCATTTTCTTTGCAGTTCATGGTACCTGTACCAAAATTGTGTATGTAGTAGGGCATAAAAACTTTACAATAAAATGTAGAATGGAGAAATAACAAATGGATACTTTTCAGATAAAGCAGGAATCATCAGAACTGGTACTGGCTAAGGAAAAGAGAAGTGGATAAGTGCGATAACTTAGGATCAAAAAAAAAGTCATAGTAGATGGTTATAGTCACCTATCAGATTGGCTAAGATAACAAAAAGGGAAAATGGAAAATCTTAAAAAGGTTCTGATTGAATTGGTACATTAATACATTTTTGGTGGAGTTGTGAACTGATCCACCCATTCTGGAGAGCAATATGGAACCAAGTCTCATGTGAAATAAAAACTAATTAGATCCTGTGACACAGCAATATTATTATAAACCTATATCCAGAAGAAAACAAAAAAATGGGAAAGTGTCACATTTTTCCAATTATATATGCCACCTCTTTTTTACTGGCAAAGATTTGGAAATTGAGAAGATGCTTATCAATTGGAGAATTACTGAACAAGTTATGTTATATAAATGTTTTGGAGTACTACTCTTCTTTAAGAAGCCATGAATGGTTGAACTCTAGAGAAACAAGAAATTAATTACAGGAACTGATACTGAGCAAAGGGACTAGAACTAAGGAAACTGTGTATGTATTACCAAAAATGTTGTTAGCTTATCAATCAATGTAGATGGATGCAGTTCCTCTCAGCAGCTCAGAGATTTAGGACAACCCTGGGAGACCTATTATGGACAATGTTATACACATTCAAAGGAAGAAAAACAAAACAAAGCAAAGTATAGAATCTATGTTCACTTTTAAAAAAATTTATCTAAATTTATCTTATATTTTCTTTTCCTATGCTGTGGCTCTCTTTCTTTTCCCTTAGTTCTAATACCTCACACAGAAAATTACTCTATTGTTATCATGTTAACCACAAATGTTTATGTAGAATGTTAACCAAACTGTCCACCATTGTGAAAAGTGGGGTGGGAAGGGAGGGTGGAAGGAAATTATACAACTTATAAATAGGCTTATACTTGTGAATGAATGATGAAAATCTTTCATAATATTTAATTGGAAAAATAAAATGAAATATGAATTGTGAAACAAAGAATGACTATATAAATTCAAAAATCCACTAAATATGTATTAATATATGCATTTTTCCACACCTCCTCCAGCATTTGTCATTTTTTTCTTTTAAAATTTGTCAATATAATCTATATGAAAAGGCACCTAAGAAATTTTTTAATTGCATTCCTCTAATTATTTGTGATTTAGAACAATATACAGTTAGTTTGAATTCCTTTCGAAAATGATCTCCTCAAATCCTGTGATCATTTATGTTTGGGAAATAGCTAGTATTTTTAAAATTCAGATTATTTCTCTATATATCTTACAAATTGGTTTTTTATAATAAGGAAAAAAAAACTGCTACAGTGATTTCCCTCCCAATTTTTAACTTCTCCTGTGGTTTAAGATGGACTGGCTTTATTTGCATATAAAAATCTGGAATCGAAACTGTTTATTTTACTTCTTCTGTAACTATCACTTTTTATTATATAGATATGATACATTGTTGCTCTGTATCTATGATTATGATATTGCCCTTTATGTCTAAATCATGTACTTATACTAACTTGTCCTGATATATAATGGGAGATGTTAATCTATTTTTGGTTTTTACGAACTCTGTCCGTCTCCCAGCTTTTTAAAAAAATTATTCCATTTTGTTCATTTCTTTCTCCATATTGTATACCTTATCTGTTTCACTGATCAGCCTCACTTTCAAATATTTTATGCTATTTTTAGTTATTTTAAATGGAATTTAAGTATTTCTTTCTGTTGGATTTTGTTGGTAATAGAGAGAAATGCTTATGATTTGTGTGAATTTCTTTTATGTTCTGCAGGTTTGCTAAATTTATTAATTGCTTAAATTAGTATTTTGTTGATTCTATAGACTTCTCAAAGTATAACATATGCAACAATTTATGGCTTTGTTTCTTCTTTGCTGTGTTTATTCCTGTCCTCATTTTTGGTTTCAGAAATCATTTAGTGCATAGGCACTGCTGGAATATTCTTTATGAGCTTTGAGGCTTGAATATCACCAGAACTTTTAATCTTTCTCCCAAATATTTCTGGACTAGAAAAATTACTGTTTTTTTCCTTAGGTTTTCCAATCAGAATGAGAATTAATACATTTTCAAGATCTTTGTGGAGAAAGTATGTTAAGGAAACTAACTAACTTTGGTTCTTTTTTAATCTGCAATTGTGAGTGCTTTCTGCTGCTGAATAAACATCTCTTTTTTTCTCATTGCTTTCCTATTCCATATATTTGAGACAGTTCTGTCTATGAATTCTTCAGAACTCTCTTTGATCTCAGCATTGCTGAGAAAAGGTTTATGATTCATAGCTGATCATCCTGTAATATTGTTGTTACTTTATTTAAGTACACATTCCATTGCATCTATTCATGTTTCAATGTTCAAAACTCAAATTCATAAAAAAATATATTATGCAGAATCCAATACTATATTTCTTATACCAAATACCCAGAAGAGGACATGTCATGGGTCATATGTGCTTTATCTCCTTTGTTTTGTCTAAATTTATGAAGTCTACATTCACATTAACTTTTTGCGTGACACAATTGTCGCTTATAAAGATCTCTTGGACTTGTCTTTCAATGTAAAATTATTTCTTGCTTCATTTTTATTTCAGCAAAAGATAGTGGATCATTCAAATCGTTCCTTACCAAAATTAAAACAAATAAAAAATCATAATCATGGCTATGATTCCATAAAGATTGTTAATACATGCTTGTGTATATGTATGTGTGTGTGTGTGTGTGTGTGTGTGTGTGTGTGTGTGTGTGTCCTACTGAAGCATTTCTCTTTGAAGGTTACTCTAATTTTCTTTATTTTTTAAATCAAAAAAGCATGACATGATGATGGTTCCTAGAAAGCATATTAAGAAACATCAAAATCAAGTCACATATAAATATAAATACATACATATATTTATATAAATTCAGAGGTAATAATAAGATCTAACAGTAGAATCATTATATTCTGTTTCCAGTTCCTTTGAAATCTTTACGAGTGAAAATTGTGATATGGCAGGCAATAAACTAATGTGAATGTAGACTTCATTAAATTAGATAAAACAAAGGAGATAAAGTACATATAGCCCTACAGGACAAAACAAAGGAGATAAAGCACATGTAGCTCTATGGACTTAACAATGCAATCATTATATTAAACAATTATTTCAACTTACTAAAAGAAATTACCATCTCAAATCTTTTCTTCTTCAAAACCATTTCTCATCTTACTTCCAGATAAGATAAATGATATGATAAAACCACTTCTATGTTCAAAAACACCTTTTTGCCTACAAAGGCAAATAAATTCCTTCTTTTCATTTCCTCCCCTTCTCTGGAAAACAGACAACATAGATTGCTGTCAATCCCCTAACTAAACCTAAAATATCTCCTTTTATTCTTAGGAAAAATTATTTATTCCTGATTTCTTTTTCTCCCATCCTCAACTTATCAAATTGTTACACCTTTTCTAATTTAATTTTTCCCCTGATTGTATTGAAAAAAACAAGTTTCAACATTCACTTCCAAACCTGGAGCTCTAATTTCTCTCCCTTTCATCCACCACAGTCCCATTCATAAAGAAAGCATTACTTGGTATAGGATAAAAATGTGTAGTCATGAAAGCTATTACTACAGTAGTCATGTTTTAAAAGTAAATGTATTAGGGGTGACTAGATGGCTCAGTAGATAGAGCACCGGCCCTGAAGTTGGGAGTAACTGAGTTCAAATTCAGCCTCAGACACTCAATAATTACCTAGCTGTGTGGCCTTGGGCAAACCACTTAACCCCATTGCCTTGCAAAAAACCTAAAAAAAATAAATATATTACAACAACAGTGAGGTATCATCTCACACCTATCAGATTGACCAAGATGAGTAAAAGGGGAAATGATCAATGTTAGAGAGGTTGTGGGAAGATTGGGACATTGAGGCACTGCTGGTGGTGTTGTGAATAGATCCAATCTTTCTGGAAAACAATGTGGAACTATCCCTAAAGAGTAATAAAACTGTTCATACCCTTTGACCCAGCAATTCCAATTCTAATTCTATATCCAGAAGAAATTGTAGAAAAAAGGAAAAGTCCTACATGTTCCAAAATATTCATAGAAGCCCTTTTTGTACTGGCAAAGTATTGGAAATTGAGGGGATACCCATCAATTGAGGAATGGCTAAACAAATTATGGTACGTGAATACTATGGATTACTATTGGTCAGAGTCTAGATAAACATGGAATGACTTATAGGATCTGATGGTGATTGAAGGTATTAGAACCAAGAGAACTATTTACACAACAACAACATTGTGAGTTGAATAAACTTGATGGAAGCAGGTCCTTTCAGCAGTTCAGAGAGCTAGGACAACTATATCAGACTGACTATGAACTATGTTATCCCCATCCAGAGGATGAAAACAAAACAAAACACACACACACACACACACACACACACAAACACACACACACACACACACAAACTCTCCAGAATGTGATGAAATTATTTCTTATGTAACTTTTCCCCTTAATACAAATGCCTCATGCTGAAAATAATACTAATCTGTAAACATGTTTATCAAAATATGTATGTGCAATGCTAACCTTACTGTTCACTGCTGAAGGGGAGTATTGTGGGGAGGGAGGGTAGAAGAAAATGCTGAAACTTGAAAGTATGTACATGCAAATGGATGAAAATAAATAAATATTTTTTTTAAAAAATTAAATAAAGCTCCCTCTTGAAAAAAAAAAGAGAAACCTCAAGAAAAATAAAATGAAAAAAAAAAGCATGCTTCTGTCTGTGTTCAGAAATTATCAGTTCTGTCTATGGGATGGATAGCATTCTTTAGCATGAATTCTTCAGAATTCTCTTTGATCTCAGCATTACTGAGAAAATGTTTGTGATTCACAGCTGATCATCCTGTAATATCGTTTTTACTTTATATAAAGTACACATCCCATTGCATCTATTCATGTAAGCTTTTTTACTGACAGCATCCTATTCTTCATTTCTCTTAAACAAACAACATTTCATCTCAGTCATATACCACTGCAGTCATTACTCAGTCACTGGGCATCCCCTCCAGCTCCCTGCCACTATAAAAAATATAAATTTTCCTATACATATTCATTTATTCCTATATTTCATCTCTTCTGGAATATAGAGCTAGCAATAGCCCTGCTAGGTCAAAGGGTAGACATAATTTTATAACACTTTAGGCATAGTTCCAAATTGCTCTAAAAAATTGTTGAATCATTTCACAATTCCTGCAACAATACAACAATGTCTCTATGTCCCTATATCACTTCCAATATAGATCATTTTCTCCTGTCCTATTAGTCAATCCAATAGGTGTAAGGTAGTATCTCAGAATTGCTCCTGCATTTCTTCTATCAATAGTCAGGACATTTTATTAAAAAAATTAAATAAATTGCATTGATAGCCTCATCTGAAAATTGTTTATATCTCTGGATCATCTGTCAAGCTTTTATTTTATTTTATTTTTTTGTAATTTGGCTTAGCTATCTATGCTTGAGAAATGAGGTCTTTTTCAGAGAAGATTGTTTCAATAGTCTGTTCTTTCTCTCTCTCTTCTTTTACTCTACCATTCCTCAAAGGAGTTTGTTATCTGACTAGTGCCTCCCACAATCTTCTCTTCCTTCTATCACCTATACCCACCACTCCTCATCCCCTTGCTCCCATCCCTTTCTTCTCTTACTTTCCTCTAGGGTAGGAAAGATTCCTTTACCCAATTGAATGTGTTAATTCCAATGAGAGAAAGGCTCACTCACTCCCCCTGAACTTCCCCATTTTCCTTTTCACTGATAAAGGTTTTTCTTGCCTTTTTTATATGAAATGACTAACCCCATTTACCTCTCCTTTCCCTTTCTCCTAGTACATTTATCTTTTGCCCATTAACTCCATCTTTTTAAAAAAATAGATTACCCCTTCAAATTCAACTCCTACCTGTTCCTTGTGAATATATGCTCTAATAATTGAGAAAATTCATATGTTGTCAGTATCATCTTCACATTTATTAATATAAGCAATTCAAGAACATTAAATCCCTTATGATTTGCCTTTCCTGTTTACCTTTTTATTCTTTACTTGAGATTTGTATTTGAATATGAAATTTTCTGTTCAAGTCTCATCATTTCATCAGGACAGCTTGAAAGTTTCCTATTTTATTGAATGTCTATCTTTTCCCCTGAATGTGTATGTACAGTTTTGCTGGGTAGTTGATTCTTGGTAGTAATCCAAGCTCTTTTCCATTCTGGAAGACCATATTCCAAGTCTGATGATCCATTATTGTGGAAGCTACTAAATCATGTATTATCCTGATTATGGCTACACAATATCTGAATTATTTATTTCTGTCTCCTTTTAATGTTTTCTCCATGACTTGGGAGTTCTGAAATTTGGCTATAATAATCTTGGCAGCTTTCATCTTTTAATTTATATGTTACTTCCTGCTTTTGTATAACTGGGTAATTTTCCTTCATAATTTCTTGAAAAATAATGTCTAGGTTCTTTGGATCTCTTTTCCAGATCAATCATTTTTTCAATGAGTTATTTCACAATTTCTTCAAGTTTTTTCATTACTTTTTTTTATTTCTGACAGTCATCATCTTCTCTTAGCTCCATTCTAGACTTTAAGGAATTAATTTCTTCCATGAGCTATTGTTTCTTCTTTTTCATTTGGCCAATTCTGCTTTTTTAAAACATTCTTCTCCTCATTGGCCTTTTGAATCTTTTTTATTTTTTTGCATTTGTCCCATACTGGTTATAAAGGGCTGTTTTCTTCAGTAATTTTGAACCCTTTGCCAAGTTGCTGACTCAGTTTTCAACATATTCCCACAACTTCTCATTTCTCTCCTCAATTTTCCCTCTGTCTCTCTTACTTGATTTTCAAAATTTTTTTGAGCTCTCCTATGTCCTGATACCATATCAAATCATATTTTTCCTGGAGACTTTGGATGAAGAAGCATTGAATTTGTTATCTTCTTCTGAGTATGTATGTTGATCTCCCATATACCAAAATAATTGTCTATGGTCAGATTTTTTTTTCCTTCTTTTGTTTGCTCATATCCCCAGCCTATGACTTCATTTTGACTCTTTGTTAAGGTGTGATTCTGCTTTCTGGGTGAGGACACAGTGTCTCAAGCTTTTGAGGATTTTTGTAGTTGTTTTCAGAGCTACCTCTAGAAACTTACACGTTTTCCACTCCGCCAAGGTCTTATGAGAAGCTCTGACTTCTCTTGTGGCCTGTGCTCTTGCCTGTGCATGGTCACAGCCACTCCCCTTTACCCTGGAACTGGGAAAAGAGATCTGACTCTAAGAGAAAAAACTTTGTTGTATTTCTTCTTTTGCAGATTCTGGGGCCCCAGACTGAAATTCAGATCTGAGTAAGGGCAAACCAAAAGAGTCCTGTCTCAGGGGTAGTAATTAGATGTCTTTAATCTTTCCCAACCCCCTTATCATCCCTTTTATTCACCTTTTCCAAATCATCTATGAAAAATATTTCTAAAATGTCTTCTATGTTGTCATGAAGAAAAAAATCTGCTTTCCCCAGAAAAAACACAAAACACACACAAAATAGTCACACAATTAGAGAGTAGTGTTTTTAATCTGCCTAGTTTCCTAAGTGTGAAGTTGATTTTTAAAGATTTAAAAACTATAATATTTTTGGTGAAACTAATTTTAATAAATTTAATATAATCTGTTGGTGGAAAGGATATTTTTGGATTCTAATTCTATTCTCTATTGTGTTAAATATGCTCTCCAACATTGTTTCCCATCACCTAGTGCCACTTATATATTTGATTACCAATATACATCTTTATCTTAATGGAAAGGGATGGAAGGATAAATGTCAATGTTGTCTATAATTTGTGCCAGATATTGTGCTTAGAACTTTACAACCATTGCCTATAATATAGTCCATCAAAATATGTCTGGTTGTAAGTGATCTTTTACAATTAAGGGAATCAAGGCAGATGGAAATTAAATGACTTGCCCGAGGTTATCTAGTTTGAGGCTAGATTTAAATCCCATTTTTCCAGATCCCCAGACCCAGAACTCTATTTCTTGAACCACAAAACTATTTCAAAGTCATTGCTAAATATTTTAACCAGCATATGGTCAAACACAAGTTTTTATTTACTCAACGTGAAACTTGTTCTCTTCAAAATGAAACTGAATATTTTATTTTTTTCTGATTATCCAAATATTTCCAAAATGATTTAAGTGGTATCATTTACTCAATTCTTCTATATTTATTTTTCTACAATTTGTACAATTAATTTTGTACATATGAGACACTATGTCAAATGAATATATAAAATCTAGATACACTACAATTGTATTATTCCATGATCTACATGCTAAAAAAATTCAATAAAAAATTTTATCAATTCTAAGTTACAAAGTTTTCAAAATAAATGTTAAATTTTTTTTAAACTGAAACTGAAGATAATAAAAATAAAATACTAAAAAGATTAATTTTTGTTCATAGAATCCTACTTATTCTTTCTCTGCAATCTTTGAATTATGCTTTCCCAAAATAGGGCATACATATCAGAATATGTAACATTAGCATCATCTTATCTATAATAATATCCAGTTCAAAGTAACAACTTCAACTTAATATCTTATCATTGCCAAGGCAGCAATCAGTTCCATTATGTTAGAATCAGATCCAGAAAAAAAAATCTCATTTTTTCTTCACTTTTTTGGGGATGAAGTTATTGCATTATGAATTTATGAACAACTGATTTTGGGAGGTGGAGAGAGAGAGAGAGAGAGAGAGAGAGAGAGAGAGAGAGAGAAAGAGAGAGAATGAGGAAGGGGAAACTGAAAGGAAAAGGGAAGGGGACTTGTATAAGGGGAGCAGATTATTGAGGGATGTGGTATTCAGAAACAACACTGATGAGGAGGAAAAGAGTGAAAAAAGAAAGAAAAGAATAAATGGAGGGGAGATAGTGTAGATGGCAAAAGAGTTAGTAATTATAGCTGTGAATGTGAATGGGATAAACACTTCCAGAAAATAGAAGCAACAAGGATTATAAACAAAACTCTACCACATGCTGTTTACAAGAAATACATTTGAAACAGAGACATACACACAGATTAAAAATGATAGGCTGGAGGAGAATATATTATGCTTCTCCTAGAGTGAAAGAAATAGGAGTAACAATCCTTATCTCAGATAAAAAAAAAGCAAAAATAGATCACATGCAAAAGGAAAAGGAGGCAAATCACATTTTCCTAAAATGTACCATGTATAATAAATTAATTCCATTACTGAATATGTATACACCAAGTGGTATAGTAACCAGATTCTTAGAAGAGAAGTTAAGGGAATTACAGGAAGTCATAGATAGCAAAATTATACTACTTGAGGACCTAAACCTCCATCTCTGAAAACTGGATAAATTTAACTCCAAAATAAGAAAGAACTAAGTTAAGAAGGTGAATAAAATTTTAGAAAACATAGATATGATGAACCTGTGGAGAAAACTGAATGGGGATATAAAGGAATATACTTTTTTTCCTCTGTAGGAAAAATGGATACCTAAAAACCAATTAGACATGTATTAGGGCATGAAATTCTCATTATCAAATGCAGAAAAGCAGAAATATTGATTCTAATATTTTCAGATAATGATACAATAAAAATCATAATAATAGGAATCGGAAAGATGATCCAAATCAATTGGAAACTAAATAATCAAATAGCAAATCATAGAAATAATTAAAGGTTTCATTTAGGGCAATAATAATAATAAGGAGACATGATATCTAAATATATGGGATTCAATTAAAGCAATTACTAGAAGACATTTTATACCCCCTAAATATTTATATGAATAAAATAGAGAAAGAGATGAACAATGACTTGGACTTGAAATTAAAACAATACTAGAAAATGAACAGATTTAAAATAATCAATTGAATACCAAATTAGCAAATCAGAAAATCAAAGGAAAGCATAATAAAATTGAAAGAAAATGATTGAACTAATTAATAAAACTAGGAGTTGATTTTGTGAACAATTATCTAAACCTTGCATTTATCAATCAAAAAAAATAAGAGAACCAAATTATCAGCATCAAGAGTGAAAAATGTGAAATTACTAACAATGAGGAAGAAATTAAAATAATAATTTGGTGTTATTTTATACAGCTGCATGCCAATAAATTTAACAATATAAGTAAAATGAATGAATATTTATAAAAATATAAGCTACCCATATAAAAAGAAGAAGAAATTACTTAGTTAAATAATCCATTTCACAAAAAAGAAATTGAAAAAAAATCAATAAATTCCCTAAGAAAAAAATCTCCATGTCCAGATGGAGTCACAAGTGAAGTACATCAAACATGTAGAAAACAATTAATTCCAATTCTATATAAACTATTTGGAAAAATAGGTGGAGGAGTTTTGCCAAATGCTTTCTAAGTGGGCAATGAATATTTTGCATCTAAGCACTTTTCACTTCACAGACAGTGTTTCTATCTTTGGTTTTTGCAAGGCACTGGGGTTAAGTAACCAAATTCCTTCTATAACACCACTATGCTGAAATCTAAACCAGGAAAAGTCAAAAGAAAGACAATGACAGAATAAACACCCTTATACATAGTGATTCAAAATTTTAAAAATAGCCAAATGATTATATAGTAAGTCACCACTAAAATAATACAATATAATCAGGTGTGTTTTATATCAGAGAATCAGTGTTAGACTCAGGTTAATATTAGACAAACTATAAACATAATTGATAATATCAATAAAGAAAACTAAAAGAAATCAAATGATTCTTTCAATAGATGCTCAAAAAAACCTTTGGAAAATATAGCATCCATTCCTCTTAAAACCATTAGAAAGCATAGGACTGGATTGAGATCTTCTTAAAATGATAACCATCATCTATCTAAAATCACCAGCAAGCATTATATGGGGAGAAGCATTCCCAGCAAAACCAGGGATGAAACAAGGATGCCTTCTATCAGTACTATTACTCAACATTCTATCAGAAATTTTAACTTTGGCAATGAGATGAAAAAAATGAAGAAAATGGGATAGGTTAAGATACAAAATTCTTGGGGGCATCTAGGTGGCACAGTGGATAGAGCAATGGCCCAGGAGTCAGTTCGAATCCAGCCCCAGACACTTATTAATTACCTAACTGTGTGGCTTTGGGCAAGCCACTTAACCCCATTGCCTTGCAAAAAAAAAAAACCCATCCTAAATAAAATGATACAAAACTCTCATTCTTTTCAGATGATATAACAGTATATTTAGAGAACCCTATAAAATACATTTGAAAATACTTGAGGGCCAGTTAGGTGGTACAAGGAATAGATCATCAGACCTGGGGTCAGGAGAACCTGAGATCAAATCCAATTTCAGACACATAATAATGAACTAATTTTGTGACCTTGGGCACGTCACTTAACCCCTTGCCTTGCAAAACAAAAAAAAAAAAAAAAGAAAAAAATAATTGAAACAATTAACAGCTTTAGCAAAATAACAGTATATAAAATAAACCCACATCTGTGTTTCTCTATCTGAACAAGACATAACAGCAACAAAAAGACAGATAAAAGTAACTATAAGGAGTCCTCACAGAATCTGGGCTAGAAATGCCAGAGGTTCTCCCTGGGTAATCAGGCCTAAGAAAGATCTAAAGTAACCTAAACTTGGATGTTGGGGAGAGATATGAACACTGTTCACATCTGACACTCTTCTTGTGTTTATACTGGAGAAAGTCAGGTTCTCTGATAGGAGTTCTGAGAACTCCCCTAAAATCATGGGGGCTTAAAGTAGAGGTCTTCCAGATCAGCCAAACTGGCCAGATTGGTGTTGGGGCAGCTGTTCTGTAGCTCTTTCAAGTCATCCAAACCTGTACACCATTCAGTTGCTGCTGTTCTCAGCAGTTGCTGCTGTCCACATGTGGGGATTCTGTTCTCGGCTCAGGGCATATCCATGTTATTCCCATGACTGACAATACAGGAATATATTCCCTTCTGTTCTTTTGTGGGTTTGCCAATTCAAACTCTGTTAAGAGGCTTCATTCATGTCAGTTCTGAGAGAAAACCAGGAAGGCTTTTGACCTCTTCACATTGGCCAATATGACTAGAAAAAATAAGGATCAATGTTGGAAGGGACGTGGGAAATCTGGGACACTAGTACATTGTTGATGGAGTTGTGAATTGATCCAATCTTTCTGGAGAGCAATTTGGAATTATGCCCAAAGGGCAATAAAAATGTGCATCCCTTTGATCCAGTAATAACTCTATTGGGTCTATATCCTGAAGAGATCATGAAAGATAAAAATCTCACATGTTTCAAAAGCACTGGCAAAGAATTATAGTGACAAAAAAGTGGAATTGAGTAAATGACCATCAATAGGGGAATGGTTGAACAAATTGTCATATATGTATGTGATGGAATACTATAGCTCTATAAGAAGTGGTGAGGGATGAAATTTTAGAAAAAACCTAGAAAGACCTGCCTGAATTGATGCTGAGTGAAATAAGTAGAACCACAAGAACAATGTGCACACTGGCAGCAACACTGGGTGATAATCAACCGTGATGGACTTGTTCATTCCAGCAGTGTAGTAATCAGGGACAATTTTAGGGGATTTGTGATAGAGAATGTCATCCATATTCTGAGATGGTTTAAATAAAAGTTTAAATGAAATCAAAGTTTATTATCTTCAATTTTCCAATGAAAGTGAAGTTCAAATGTAATAAAAGATTATTATCTCCAATTTTTAAATGTTGTCATATATTATGCAATTTTTTATTTCTAATATTTTCTCTCTTTCTTCTTGATCTAATTCTTCTCTCACAACACATTCAATTTTGATCTAAGTTTTTTAGCATGGTTACAAATATAAAGCCTACATCAGTTTTTTTTTCTTTCAGGAGAGGGGGAGGAAAGGGAGGGAGAGAGAAAAATTGTAAAACTGAAAACCTTGCAAAAAAATGTAATTGGTATATCTGTCAGAGAGAGACAAGGACTAATTACAAAATGGAAACATGAGAAGAGCAGAGCTTACATTCAGGGACAAATTCAAATATGGCTTCAATATGTCACTAGAGAGGAAAAACTAGAGTGAACTAGAGTAAACATGTCAAATACAAATGTGAAAAATATTTATATTAAGGTGGTTAATTGTACATAAGGATGAAATGAAGAACATTTTTAATGAAAAAAATGATTGGTAGAAACTCATATTGTTTGTAGATAGAAAAAGAAAAAATATTTATTTACTAAAAAAGCTAACTATAGACAATATAAAGTATAAGAATTTACCTGAGGGGTGGCTAGGTGGCATAGTGGATAAAGCACCAGCCTTGGAGTCAGGAGTACCTGGGTTCAAATCTGGTCTCAGACACTTAATAATTACCTAGCTGTGTGGCATTGGGCAAGCCAATTAACCCCATTTGTCTTGCAAAAAAAAAAAAAAACCCCTAAAAAATAAAAAAATAAAAAAGAATTTACCTGTCAAGAGAAATCAATTATAAAATACTTTTTACACAAATAAAATTATATCTAAATAATTAGTCCTATGTCAATTTGTCAATTGCTCAAGGGTAGATATAACTAATAAAATTAAAATTAAAATTTTACCTAAACTGAATTACTTATTCAGTGCCAATTCAATCATACCAAAATATTTCTTTATTAATATAGAAAAAAGAACAATTCAAATGCAAGAAGAAAATGTCAAGAATATGAAGCAAAGTTGACTTCTAGCCAAGAGGGCAGAGAGAAGACAGACACTGCATTAACTGCTCCTGATGTCCCCTCAAAAATAGCATGAAAGAAACTTCTTAACAGAAACTCAATCCATAATACCCAGAAAAAGAAGCTGGGAGAACATTTACCAACAAGACCTGTCTCAGGGGTCCCTGGGTCCCTGGGTGAACTGGGATCAGAGACCAGAGGGTCAGTGCAGGGACAGCAGGTGGATAGGAGCCAGAGAACTCACATTAGCTGCAAAGAATTTGGTAAGAGGACCTGCTTTAGCTGAAAAGATTTTTTGTGAGAGGTGGGTTGAGAATCAATTTTAGCTGCAGTCTTTGGCCTGTGTGTGGGGGGGATGTCTGCATGCCTGGAAATCATCCAGTTCTGTGGAGACCAGAGCTCCATACTTTTAGGGAGCATTCTTCCAGGAACAAAGGATAGCTGCCACACCCCCTACCCCCTCAGGCTCAGGTGTGGACTACAGAGTACATTCAACTGAAAGGGAAATTGGCTTCCAGCCCATTGTTCAAGGTCAACTCAAACACTGCCTCACCTCTTCACTCCCTCCTCACCTGCACCCCCCACCCACCCCTTCCAGGATTGGGAGCCGGCTTCAATCACTTCAGAAAAAGCAACCTTAGTGGCTGAACCTTGTGATTACTAAACCAAGTGAACAAAGCCTCTAGGGTTTTCAAAAGCAAACTTCTGAGAGTCAGCCCCCCCCCCCCAAGATTCTAGAAAAATTAAGAAAAATCTGCTTAAAGGGAGAAACATGGAGAAATACTTAGAAGTACCATATTCTAACCCAGAGAGATCTAGCACTTCTGAGGAGGAGAATATTAATTTGTCTCCAGCCTAGAAAGACTTCCTGGGAGAAATCAGGAAGGAGTTTAAAAATCAACTGAAAAGGTTGGGAAAAGAAACTCAAGAGAAAATTAGCATATTGCAAGAGAAAATTAACATCTCACAACAAAGAAACAAATCTTTCAAAAATACAAGTGGACAAATACAGAATGAGAATTATTCTCTCAGATCCTCAATTGGGCAAATGCAAAAAGAAAACAATTCTCTCAGATCCTCAATTGGGCAAATGCAAAAAGAAAGTAATTCTTTTAAACTACACTTGGACAAATGGAAAACACCTTCAAAAATAGAACTGATCAGTTAGAAAAGGAGTTTCAAAAGGTAAATGAAGAAGATTCTTCTTTAAAAAAAATGAATGGAATCTGTGGAACCGAATGGCTTCATGAGACAAGAAGATTCAGTTAAACAAAATCAAAAGATTGAAAAAAATAGAAGAAAATGAAAAATACCTCATCAGCAAAACCACTGACCTCCAGAACCGATTGAGAAGGGACAACCTGAGAATGATAGGAGGACTTAATGAAAACATTGAAGAGAAAAAAAAAATCCTGGACTTAATATTACAGGATTTAGTGATGGAAAACTTCCCTGACATCATGCAACCAGAGGGCAAAATGATTATTGAAAGAATACATGCATCCCCTCTGGAAAGAGATCTTAAAATGAAAACACTAAGGAATGTTATGGTCAAATTCCAGAACTATCAGAAAAAAAGAGGAAATCCTGCAAGCAACCAGAAAAATACAATTTTAATACCAAGGAGCCACAGAAAGGATCCTGTAAGCCCTGGTTGCATCAACATTGAAGGACTGAACTTCCTGGAATGAGATATTGTGAAGAGCAAGGGAGCTTGGAGTACAGCCAAGAATCCACTATCCAGCAAAGCTGAGCTTTCTCTTCCAGGGGAAAAGATGGACCATTTATGAAATGGGAGACTTACAACATTTCCTGATGAAAAGACCAGAGCTGAAAAGAAAATTTGGACATCAAACAGGAGGCCTAAGAGACACATGAAAAGGTAAAAAAAAAAAAAATAGGGGGGGGCATAAAGAAAAAAACAGCTATCAGTTAAGATGAAACTGGCTAAATTGTCACTTCGGAGAAAGATTCTAATAACTCTTGAGAATGGTAACTCTATTAGAGAGAATCTACTTTGCTAGAAGTGATGTGGACTCTCATGACTTATCCATGAGACTGCTATCCAATGAGATAAAAATGACTGTATCTCTACCTGGGAGAAAGAATTGCAACTCTATTAGAGATATACCCTTAGCCAGAAGTGATGGATACTCATGACTTTTCTGTGTCTCAGATGGAATGATTTAAATAAAATATTTCCTTAAAAGGGGGGGGGGCAGTAATGAGATGGGTGGACAGAGGAGAATGAATGGGGTAAATCACATTACATTAAGAAGTACAAAAGATCTATTGCAATAAAGGGGAAGAAGGGAGGGGAGAACCACCTGAGTCTTCTCATCAGACTTATACAAACACTCAATTAATTTAAGAAACACATCTTACTTTTCAAGTATTAAAAGGGGACGGGAAGGGAGAGAAAAAGGCAAATTAACAGAAGGAAGGGAAGGAGGAAGGGGGAAAAAGGAAAAGGGAAAGGAAGGGGAGGGTGTTGATATAGGAGGCCAAACAAACTGAAAGTGGCAGTATTCAGAAACAAAATACTGGGGAATATTGATAAAGGGAAATATAGGAAAAATACAAACAAAGGGAAGATAGCATGGAGGGTAATAAATAATAGTTATAAGTCTGAATGTGAATGGGATGAAGTCTCCCTTAAAATGTAAGCAAATAGAAGAGTGGATTAAAAACAAGAATCCTATAATATGCTGCTTATAAGAAACTCATTTGAAGCAGAGAGATGCATATAGAGTAAAATTTAATTTAAAGATTAGACCAAAATATATTTTGCTTTGGCTGAAGTGAAAAAGGCAGGGGATGCAATCCTTGTCTCAAAAAAAGCAGCTACAAAAGTAATTATCGTTAAAAGAGATGAAGGAAATTATATCTCCCTAAAAGGTACCATAGACAACAAAGTAATTTCAATATTGAATATATATGTATATATATACATATATGTATATATACATATATGTATATATATACCAAGTGGTATAGCATCCAAATTCTTAGAGCAGAATTGGAAAGAGCTATAGGAAGACATAGACAACAAAACCACTATTGGGAGATCTCAACTTCCTGCTCTATGATTTAGATAAATCTAATCATAAAATAAACAAGAATTAAGTTAAGGAGGCAAATAGACTGTCAGAAAACTTAGATATGATAGACTTATGGAGGAAATGGAATGGGGATAGAAAATAATGTACTATTTTTTATGCAGTATATGGTACTTACACAGAAATTGACCATGTACTAGGACATAAAAACCTAATGATCAATTGCAGAAAAGCAAAAATAGTGAATACTTCTTTCTCAGATCATAATGCAATAAAAACCATATGCAATATTGGGCTAGGCAGATATAGAACCAAAATTAATTGGAAACTGAATAACCTCACTTTAAGGAATGAGTAGATCAAACAACAAATTATAGAAAGAATTAACTATTTTATCCTAGATAATGACAATAACAAAACAACATACCTAAACCAATGGGATGCACTCAAGGTGACTAAAGGGATATATTATATCTTTAAATGCTTGCATGAATAAATTAAAGAAACAGAAAATCAATAAACCAAATAGGCAACTAAAATAAATTAGAGAAAGAATAAATTAAAACCCCCCAATTAAATACCAAATTAGAAATTATAAAAATTAAAGGAGAAATTAATAAAATTGCAAGGGAGAAAGGAGACAAAACTCTCTCTCTTTGCAGATTCCATAATGGTATATCTAGAGAATCCCAAATATCATCTAAAAAACTACTAGAAATAATGATCAACTTTACCAAAGTAGCAGGATATAAAATAAACCCACATAAACCCTCAACATTTCTATATATGACTAGCAAGATACAACAGAAAGAGCTAGAAAGTGAAATCGCATTCAAGGTAACATCAGACATCAGTCTGCCAAGGCAGACTCAAAAACTTTTTTTGAAAACAAGTAAAAAACACTTCTGACACAAATAAAATCAGTTTGAAATAACTGGGCAAATATCAACTGCTCATGCATAGGTCTAACTACTATAATAAAAATGACAATTCTTTCTATCAAAACTAAACTACTTGTTTAGTGCCCTAGCAATCAGAATTCCAAAAAAAAAAATTAATGACTTAGAAGAAAACATAAGTAAATTCATATAGAGAAATAAAAAGTCAACAATTTCTAAGGACTCGAAAAAAAGTGCAAAAGAATGTGGTTTAGCCTTAACATATCTAAAATTCTATTATAAAACATCAGTCATCAAAACTGTTTGGTATTGCTAAGAAATAGAGTGGTGGATCATTGCAATAGACTAGGTGCAATAGGAGGAAACAATTATAGTAATCAGCTATTTGATAAACCTAAAGAGTCCAGCCATTGGGGTAAAAACTCTCTCTAAAAATAAAAACTGTTGGGAAAATTGGAAGTTAGTACAGAAGAAACTTGGACCAGATCAACACCTCACACTCTATACCAAGATAAAATCAAAACTGATATAGGATTTCGACATAAAAAACAATATTATAAGCAAACTAGATAATCAAGCTATAGTACACCTGTCAGATCTATGAAAGGGCAGCAGTTTAAGACCAAGGAAAAGATGGAGAACATCCTTAAAAATATTAGATAATTTTGACTGCACCAAATTAAATATCCTTAACACAGACAAAATCACTGTAACCAAGATCAAAAGAAATGTAGTAAATTGGGAAACAATTTTTAAAACTAGTATTTCTGACAAATGACTCACTTCTAAAATATACAGAGAACTGATTCAAATTTTAAAAAAACACAGCTATTCCCCAATTGACAAATGGTCAAAGGATATGCAAAGACATTTTACACATGAGGAAATCAAAGCTATCCTTAGTCATATTAAAAATGGCTCTAAATCATTACTAATTAGAGAAATGTAAATTAAAGCATTTCTGAGGTACCACTTCACTTCTCTCAGACTGATCAATATGCGCAGAAAGGACAATGATCAATCTTGGAAGGGATGTGGGAAATCTGGGACACTAATACATTGTTGGTGGAGCTGTGAACTCATCCAATCTTTCTGTAGATCAATTTGGAATTATATTCAAAAGCCAACAAAAATTTGCATACTCCTTGATCCAGCAAAACTATTACTGGGTCTATACCCTGAAGATTTTATGAAAAAGGGTAAGAACTTCACATAAAAAATATTCATAGTAGCCCTGTTTGTGGTGGCAAAGCAATGGAAATTAGGTGAATGTCCTTCAATTGGGGAAAGGCTTTACAAACTGTGGTATATGTATTTCATGAAATGCTATAGAACCCAAAAGGGATGGAAATTCAGGGAAGCATGGAAGGATTTGCATGAACTGATGCTGAGTGAGATGAACAGAACAAAAAAACTTTGTACACCCTAACAGCAACATGGGGGTGAGGATCAATTTTTATGGACTTGCTCATTCTATCAGTGCAGCAATAAGGGACAATTTTGTGCTATCTGTGATGGAGAATACCATCTGTATCCAGAGAAAGAAGTGTGGAGTTTGAACAAAGACCAAAGACTATTACCTTTTATTTCCGAAAAAAAGAAGGTATCTCATTATGTAATTTTGCCATTTCTTATACTTTATTTTTCGTGCTTAAGGATAGGATTTCTCTCATCACACTCATCTTGAGTCAATGTATACCATGGAAACAATGTAAAGACTAGCAGACTACCTTCTGTCAGGGGTGGAGGGAGAGATATAAGAATGGGGGGGGATTGTAAAACTCAAAATAAATAAAATCTTTCTTTTAAAAAAGAATATCAAGGTAAGTAATGAAAAAAACTTTGGGGCAACTTGGTCAAACTGTATCAATTGTCAAATTATTTTGTAAAGCAGCAATCATCAAAAGTGTTTAATACTGTCTAAGGAAAAGAATGCTAGATCAGTTGAATAGATTTGGTACAAAAGTAAATTATTTTTGATAATTGCAAAACTCCAGCTTATGGTATAAGCACATTCTCTTTGATAAAAATTTTGGCAAAAACTGGAAAATGGTATGGCAGAAACTAGGCATAAACCAATATTTCACTCCCTGTCCCAAGATAAGCTTGAAATGGTTACAGGATTTAGACATAAAAGGTGATATCATAAGTCAATTAGGAGAACAAGGAATAGTTTTTCTTTCAGATCTATGGAAGGAGGAGAACTTTAAGATGAAGGAAGTGATAGAAAACTTTATAGAATTCTAAATGAATAGTTTTAATTATATTAAATTGAAAAGTTTTGCCCAACTAAAACAATGCAATGCAAGACTAAATGGAAGAGGGGTTGAAACCAAGATGACACAGTAAAGGCAGAGAATCACCCTAACTCTTCCACAAACCGTTCCAAATACCTGTAAATAATACATGGAAATAATGGGTCTAATACAATTTTAGAGTGACAGAACCCACATAAATACTGAGTGCAATTTTCCGAAGCAAAATAACTTGGGAGATCAGTGGGAAGGGTCCATTGTATCCAGGTGAGAGAGGAGTACAGAATCACATAGAGCCACATGGGAGGCATCAGAGTGTACTTCTTCCAGCTATCCAGGAACAGACTTCGGGTGCCTGGGTCAGCAGCACCAGCAGTTTCCAGAGCTCTCAGTCCAGGGTTTGCCAGGTACAAGCTTGAAGGTCAGCAGAAAAACTGCCATACCCTACTGAGAAAGAAGCTCAGTCTAGTGAAGACCTCAGTAATGCAGCCTTTACCCCACATCAGTGAATCACCAGCATTGGCTGATTCTTTAATTCTCAGCCCAGAGGTGGTAAGGAGGCCAGAAGGATATTTTAGTTATGTCTTTGCTATTCCTGAAACAGGAATCTATTGGTTTACTCCTATTCAGACCTGGTCATTGTCATGATCCCAATCCCAGGAAGAGGAACTGAAGTGAAGAAGTGTTTATGGCCCAGACAGAGCAGGGTCTCTTCTCACAGTTACAGGACAGGAAGGAGTGGTTGTTTTTATTTCCCACAGACCTGAGCAGAGATCAGGATAGAAGTCACAAGTATCATAAAACTTTGGAAGGAATTGAGAACTTGTAGGTCCCTGGGGCCTGAAAGCAGCTGAAAAAACGCTACATTACTATTCAACATAGTATTAGAAATTCCAGTTGTAGCAAAAAGAAAAGAAAAAGAAATTAAAGGAATCAGAATTGGCAATGAAGAAGGAAAGCTTTCACTCTTTGGAGATGATATGATAGTATGCTTAGAGAACCTGAGAAAATCACTTCAAAAACTCCTTGAAACAATGAATAAATTTAGCAAAGTAGTAGGATATAAAACAAACCCTCAATCATCATCAACATTTCTATCTAAGAACAACAAAACCCAAGAGAAAGAGATAGAAAGAGAAATTTCATTTAATTACATATAATGTTAAATACTTAGGAATCTGCCTCCCAAGATAGAACCTGTGTGAACAAAATGATAAAACACTTCTAATTCAAATAATGTCAGATCTAAATCATTTGAAAACTATCAATTTTTCATGGTTAGATTATTCAGTGCCATACCAATTAAAGTACCAAGTTATTATTTAACTGACCTAGAAAAAACAGTAACAAAATTCATCTGGAGTCACAAGAGGTCAATGATGAAAAAAATGTAAAGGAAGGTGACCTATAAAGTGGCAGTTATCAAAACTGCATGGTAATGGTTAAGAAATAGAAAAGTGGTTAGCAAATTAGGATAGGTTCAAAAGAAACTACAATAAATGACTAAAACAATCAACTGTTTGACAAACCTAGAAACATCAACCTTTGGGATAAGAAGTCACTATTTGATAAAAATTGTGAGAAAACTGGAAACTTGTATGGATTCATAGGCATGAATTCATATCTTTCACCCTATCCCAAAATAAGGTCAAATTGGGTACAGAATTTAAACATAAAAGGTGAAACCATAGATAAATTAATAGACCAAGAAATACTCTATCAGATCTATGAATATGGGATAAGTTTATGACCAAATAAGAAATAGAATACATTATAAACTTCAAGATGAATGATTTTGACTAAATTGTTTAACACTAATAAAATCAATGCTGTCAAAAATTAGAAGAAAAACAGAAAGCTGGGAAACAATTTTCACAATTAGGAGTTCTGATGAAGGCCTCGTTTATAAAATATATAGAGAACTACATCAAATTTTTTAAGGTTGCAAGTCATTCCCCAATTGAAAAATGGTCAAAGGATATGAATAAACAGTTTTCAAATGAAAAAAAATTAAAGTTTTATATAATCATAAACTGTTCCAAATCATTAACTGATTGGAGAAATGTAAAATAGAACACAAATGAGGTATCACTTCACTCTGATCAGATTGACTAAGATGAGAAAAAGGAAAAATGCTCAATGTTGGAGAGATTATGGGAGGATTGGACATTGATGCATTGCTGATGGAGTTGTGAATGGATCTAACCATTCTGGAGAGCAATAAGGAACTATGTCGAAAGAGAAATAAAAATATTAATTCACTTCAACCCTGCAATTCCAATTCTAGGCCTAAATCCAGAAGAAATCATTAAAAAAAATGGGAAATGTCCCACATGTTCCAAAATATTCATAGCAACTCTTTGTGTAGTTGCAAAGAATTAGAAATTGATCAGATGTCCATCAATTGGAGAATGCCTAAACTAGTTATGGTACATGAATGCCATAAAATATTATTGTTTTATAAGAAACCAAAAATGAGCTAAGGGAGCATAACCAAGAGAATAATGAACACATTAACAGCAACACTGTGAGATGATCAATCTTTTTCTCTAACTTTCTTTTTTGCAAGGCAAAGGGGTTACATGACTTGCCCAAGGACACACACAGCTAGGTAATTATTAAGTGTCTGAGGCCACATTTGAATTCAGGTACTCCTGAATCCAGGGCCAGTTCTCTATCCACTGCACCTCTTAGCCACCCCTGAGATGATCAATCTTCATGGAAGCAGCTTCTCTCAACAGTTCAGAGAGTTAGGACAACCTTATTGAACCATTTTTGGACAATATTATCCTCATCCAGAGGAAGAAAAACAAAACAAAACAAAACAAAACAAAACAAAACAAAACAAAAAAACAGAACAAAACAAAAATAACTTTTCATAATATGATGAACATTTTGTAAAAATTATATCATATACCTCTTTCTTTTAATCTTACATCTTCATACCAAAAATGATTAATCTGTAAACATATTTATCAAATATAATGTATATACAATGTTAGCTTGATTATTCACTGCTGAGGGGATGTGGGTGGGAAGAGAGGGTGGAAGGAAATTTTGTAACTTAAAAATATTAATGTACATGAAAAAATAAACAATAATTTTAAAAATTTCTCAAAAATTTGGGACAGTATATCTTCCAAACTGGAAGCAGAGTCCAATCTTAGCAAAGAGTTAAATTCGAGTCATAGTCTGAAGAAATTAGCAAGCAACAGAAAATAATCCAACTCTAGACACTTGCTATACTAAATTTGCAAAGCCTCCAAGAAAAATATAAATTGGTCCCAGGCTATGGAAGAGCTAAAAAAGGAATTTGAAAATCTTGTAAACTTAGGAAGATGAAAAATTGGAAGAGAAATTAGTGGGATGCAGGAAAATCAAGAAAAGTGATTTAGAACCTTGGCAAAGGAGAAAGCAAAAAATACTGATGAAAATTACAATCTTAAAAACCAGATGAGACCAAATGGAAAAAAAGAAGTTCAAAGAAGTCAATGAAAAGAATAATACTTTTAAAAGTAGAAGTGGTCAAATAGAGAAGGAAATACAAAAGCTCACTGAAGAAAATAATTCCTTAAAATATAGAAAGGGGCTAAAGAAAGTGGATGGCTTTCTCAGAAACCAAGAAGAAATAAAACAAATTGTAAAGAATAAAAAATCAGAAGAAAATTGGAAAATAGACCCAGGTAAGATAATTTTAAAATTTCTACACTATTTAAAATCATGACTAAAAAAACCTGGACATCATTTTTAAGAAATTATATAGGAATCTGCCCTCATATCCTAGAAACTGGTGGTAAAATAAAAATTTAAAGAATGCACTGATCACCTCCTGAACCTGCAAGGAATATTATCACATTATATTGTAAACAAATTTCAGATCCCTTAAATCAAGGGAAAAAATGTCACAAGACTCCAGAAAGAAAAATTTCTAATATCATGGAGACACAGTAAAGACAACAAGATTTAACAGTTATCCACAGTCAGAATAACAAGATTTAACAGATCCCATAAGGAATCATAGAACTTGGAATATGATATTCTGGAAGACAAAAGACAGTGTATGATATTCAAAAATCATCTAGCCAGCAAAATACAAACTACTCTTTTAGGGAAGAAATGGATTTTCAATGAAAAAAGCAGGCTTTCAAACTTTTCTGATATAAAGAACAGAGCTGAACATAAAATTTGATTTTTTTAAATACAGACATAATGAAAGAATAAGATAATTAACAGGAAAGGCAAGTCATAACAGACGTAATTATGTGAACTGCATGTGTTATATAATGGGAAGATAAAACAACTTTTATGAACTTTCTCATTTTAGGGCATTTAGAAAGAGCATATATAGACAAGGCACAGGTGGGAGTTGAATTTGAAGGGATAATGTATAACAAGATGGAGTTAACATGTGTGAGAGAGGAATGTACTGGAAGAAAAGGAAAGAAGGAGATAGAATGGGTTAAGTGATTTCACATAAAATAAGCAAGAAAAACCTTTTGCAGTGGAGTGGAAGAAGGGGAAGATGAGGGGGAGTTAGTGAGCCTTACTCTCATCGAAATTGGTTCAGAGAGTACCCTTTGAGGAGAGGAAAGGGATGGGAGAAAGGGCATGGTGCAGTGTTAAATGATAACAGGGAGAGAAGATTTTGGGAGGAGGTAATGAGATATGAAACACTTTTGAGGAGGGAATACATAAAAGGAAAGGCAGAATAGAATAAATGGAGGTAGGAGAATAGGACAGAGAAAATACAGTTAGTAATAGTGACTTGGGAAAAATAATGAAACAAGTTTCTCTCATAAAGACCTTATTTCTCAAATCAAGAACTGAGTCAAATTTATAAAAATTGGAGCCCTTTCCAATTGCTGAAAGATCAAGAAATATAGAATGTTTTCAGTTGAGGATATCATTTTTATCTAATGAAACCATTAAAAAATGTCCTAAATTACTTTCAATTGGAGGAATTCAATTTGGAATAATTCTTTGCTATTATTTCCTACCTAATGAATTAGTTATTAGGATGGAAATGGAGGATGTGTAGAAAGTATGAGACATTAATACACTGTTGGAGGAATTGTACAGGGATTCAACAAATCTATTGAGCAATGTGTAACTAGGTTCAAGGGGCTATAGAACCATGCTTTCCCTTTGACCCAGCAATGCCACTATCAGGTCTATACCAGAAGAGATAAAAAAACTGGATGGAAAAAGAATCTATATTTATAAGGATGTTTGCAGCAATTCTTTTCTGGAGGCAAGGGACTGGAAATTGAGAAGATGTACATTAGTTGGGGAATGACTACACTAATTGTAGCATGTGATTAAGGTGAAATGCTATCCTGCTATAAGAAATGGTGAACAGGATGCTCTCAATAAAAAAAGAAAAAATACAATTTGTATAGGCAGATACAATGGAAAATGTACCATAAACAAAGTAACAACAGTTATGTAGAATGATCATCTATGAAGGACTGACCTATTTTCATCAATGCTGTCAGCCAAGAGACCTGAAATACACATGATAATGAAGGCTATTCATCCCACAGACAGAGTTGATCATCACTGAATACATTGCAGCACATTTTTTATTTTACTTTTGAGGTTTCTTTTTTTTAGGGGGTGAAGTTTATGTTTATTTTTACAATATGAATATTTTGGTAATGATTTTCATGACTACAAGTTTTTATCTTAAATCCAATACCTTGTTTTCTCAATATGGCATATTGGGGTGGGAAGAAGGGAGAGAATTCAGAACTCAAGATTTAAAAGTGAATGTTGAAATTTTTTTTTTTATGAAACCATGGAAAATAAAATAATTGAAAAAATAAAACATTAAAATAAATGTACTAAGTTGTGGAACAATTTTCATAGCTAATGTTTCAGATAAAGTACTTGTTTCTAAAATTTATTGAAAATTGAGTAAAATTTATAAGAAAGCAAGTCATTCTCCAAATGATAAGTGGTCAAAATATTAACAGGCAATTCTCAGATGAAGAAATAAAAGTTATTTATAGTCAAATAAAAATGTTCTAAATCATTATAGAATAGAGATTTGCAAATTAAAAATACTTCTGAGGTACTACCTTAAACCTAATAGATTAGCCACTATGACAAAAAAGGAAAATGATCAATGTTGGAGGTGATGTGGGAAAAGTCCAACACTTTATTATTGAAGTGTTTGCTTTGAATTGATCCAGCCATTCTGGTTAGCAATATGGTACTACATTCATAGGGGAAAAAAATAAATACCACCAATATAAAACAGTTGGAATTCTATGAAAACAAGAACATACTTAAACAACTCTTTTCACACAATAAACTCAGATCTAAACAACAGGAAAAAATTAATTACTTATGACTTTTGAATTAATTTACTAAATTAATTTACTAAATTTACTAAAAATTACTCAAATTGAATTACTTAGTATCAAACTCTCCAAAATAAAACTATTTTAAAGAGCTGAAAAAACTAATAATACAATTAATTTGGAAGAATAAAAAAATCAAGAATACTAAAATAATTAATAAAAAATTCAAAGAAAGTTCACCTAATCATATCAGATATAAAACCATATTATGAAGTAACCCCTGTTTCAAGCTAAATTTTTCTTTTATTATTAGAAAAATGTCTTTAGGGTTCATAATTTTAAATTCTATGAGGTCTTTTGCCTTTTGGAATATAGTATTTCCTTCTACTGACATTTCACATGGGTTTTTTATTAAGAGATGGGCTATTAATCATAAATATATAATAAGTAGCTTCAATTCCTGTTTCTGATGCTGTTTGTTAAAGAAATTAGCTATACTAAAGAATTGAGCATACTTCCCAATGTGGGATATGAAAATTACCCATTGTTTGACCTTTTTGAATTGTTTAGTCACTAAAGACAACGTATGAATACTCTATTGATATATAGATTGTCCTTAATATCTATACCATCAAACAATTTTCCTTGTAATTATTGCTTTTACAATTTAAGATACTTTGACATGTTTCTTCTTTTCCTCAAAAATCAAAGTTGATGCTCTTTTTTGTCAGATATATGACTATTTTATTATTCTTTCTGTTCAGTTTCCCTGTTGATGCTACTTGTTCCTCTAGTTACCTTGGTAACAAAAACGAGGTCTGAATTTAAACACTAGGAAGTAGAATTACTTGAGATTAAAAAAAAATTACTTGAGATATGGTAATCTCTGCAGCCTATTTTTACTAGTTCTCCCATTAATAGCCATCATTCTTAGGTGAGTTCTGTACATTAAAACTTAAAATAATTTATTTCTCTGATTGATGTGGTATTTGAAAACAAAGATGTTTCATCTGAAAGAAGGATAAGGTGAGGAATTATCAAGGTCAAAGATAAAAAGAGAAATATATATATAATTATATTATATTGTACCTCCTAAAATGGGAGGAATTAAAGCAATTCAAACTTCTCATGTATATACTATAATTAAAGTAACTGACCCTGAGTGAAATATTTACTCTAAATCTTTTCAGAATTATAATATCTGCTCCTTCAGAAGTGATTTTTACAATGGTAAGACTACCTTAATCTACCTTAATCAGGATACTCTAGTAAAATCCTTGAAGGACTTACATGAGCTAATGGAATATTATATGTATACAAAGAAATAGCAATATTTACAGATGATCAACTATGAATAAGATAGTTTTCATGACAATCCAATAACCTAAGACAACTTTGAAGGGGTTTTGATGAAAAATACTATCCACCCTAAGAAAAAAGAACTGTGTCAGAATGTAAATTGAAACATTCTATTTTTACTTCACTTTCTTGTGTTTTTGTTTGTTTGTATCTTTGATAAGGAAGAAATACAATATTAGAGATAGCAAAATTAACCTGAGATTGTGGGAGTGCTGAGATGTGGAGAAATTTCATATGTAAAAGGTCTAGAGGTGATTAATTATCCAATTAAAAGAAATAGGATCATTGGGAGGAGTATTATCTACTCCTCAATAAAATGGAGAATATAAGTGACTAAAACCTGGACAGGAAGTTGTTTGCTGAGTGATCAACAAGCATTTATTAGGACCTATTGGGTGCCAGATTCTGAGTGTACACAAGCAGAAAAAAAATTCAAATTAGAATTAAGTCAAGTAGCAGAGAATTTTCAGTCACAGTTATGAGTGAGGATAACTTCAGAGTACAAAGATGCAATGTGGTATATAAGGAATAGCAGGGATTCCCAAGTCAGTGGATCATAGACAAAATGAAACAACTAAAATTTTGCAGAATTTAGAAGTCTAAGAGTTGTCAAAGAGAGATCCTACACCAAGATAAGATCAAAATGGGTGCAGGATATGGGCATAAAAGACAACATTATAGGCAAACTAGGAGGTCAAGGAATAGTTTACTTTTCAGATCTATGGAAAGAAGAGAAGATAATGACCAAGGAAGAAATAGAGGGTATGATAAAACAAAACAACTGGATAATGTTGATTACATTAAATCACAAAGCTTTTGCACAAACAAAACCACTCTAACCAAGATAAAAAAATTATTAAATGGGAAGCAATTATTACAACTAGTTTTTCTGACAAATGACGCATTTCTAAAATATATAGAGAATTGAGTCAAATTTCTAAAAAAACAAAACAAAACAAGCCATTCCTCAATTGACAAATGGTCAATGGATATGGCAATTTGAAGATGAGGAAAACAAAACTATTTAATAGTCATATGAAAAACTGTTTTAAATAATCATTGCTTAAGGAAGTGCAAATTAAAACTAACGTGAGGTACCACCTCATACCCCTCAGATTGACCAATATGACCAGAAAAGACAAGGATCAATGTTGGAAGCAATGTGGGAAATCAGGTACACTAATACACTTTCAGTGGAGTTGTGAACTGGATCAAATCTTTCTGGAGAGCAATTTGGAATTATGGCCAAAGGGCAATTATACAGTGCATGCCCTTTAATGTAACAATACCTAAAGAGATCATGAAAAGAGGTAAAAACATCTCTTGTACAAAAATATCCATAGCCACTGTTTGCTTGGATTAGAAAGTAAAGGGATATCCATCAAATGTGGAATGGCTAAACAAATTGTGGTATATGTATGGTATGGAACACTATTGTTCAATTAGAAATCAGGAGGAAAGGGATTTCAGAGAAGTCTGGGAAAACTTACATGAATTGATGCTCAGTGAGATCAGCATAACCAGAGAAACATTATATACCATACAGCAATATGGTGGGGATGATCAACTTTAATGAACTTACTGATTCCATCAGTGCAATAATCAGGGACAATTTTAGGGTATTTGTGATGGAGAATACCATCTCTCTCCAAAGAAAGAATTTTGCAGTTTAAACAAAGACAAAATATTATTACTGTTAATTATTTTCAAAAAAGTTGTCTAGGTACTATATAATTTTGCTATCTCTAATATTGTATTTCTTCCTTAACAAGCATACAAACAAAAAAAACTCAAGAAATTGAAATAGAAAAAGAGTGTTTCAATTTACATTCTGACACAGAGTTCTTTTTCTCAGGATGGATACTATTTTTCATCAAAAAGATTGTTGTGAAAACTAGCTCATTCACAATTGATCATCTGTAAATATTGCTGTTTCTTTGTATACATTACATGTAATATTGCATCAGCTCATGAAAGTCCTTCAAGGTTTTTACATGAGTATCCTGATTATAATTTTTAATAGCATAACAGTATAGCATCATAATTATGTAATATAATATATTTAGTCATTTGCAATTGATATTACTTCTGTGTCTAATTCTTTGCCACCAGAAAAGAATTGTTATAAATAGTATTGTGCATATAAGTGCTTTTATTGCCCCCCCCCATTTTTGCTTAACTCTTTTGGGAAACAAAAATTTTTATTGCTAGATCAAAAGGCATACATGGTTTCATAACACTTTGGATATAGCTCCAAATGACTCTAATGAAAGGTTAAAGCAGCTCCAACTTCACAACAGTATAGTAATGTGTTTTTTTCCCCCACATCCCTACCAACATTTTAAATTTTCCTATTAGTCAACCCTTTTAGTCAATCTGATAAGTAAGAAGAAGTACATAAGCATTGTTTTTAATTTGCATTTCCCCACTTAATAGTGTTAGAATATGTTTTTAGATGCCTTGAGATAAATTTGAATATTCATCTAAAAACAGTTCATGTCTTTTGATCATTCATAAATTGAGGAATGACTATTATTTTTATGTTTGCCTCAGTTCACTGTATGATTGAGAAATGAGACCATTATCAGAGAAACTTGATTTAAAATTGTTTTCATGGTTACTATTGCTAACTGTATTTCCCTCAAGCCTATTCTCTAATCCCATTAATTGTATTCTTTCTCTTCTTTCACTCAATCCCTCTTCAAAGAGTTTTGCTTCTGATGATTACCCCTTCCTGCAATCTTTCTCTTCCATCCCCCTTCTCTTATCCCATTCCCATTCTACTTTCTGGTAGGGAAATTTAGTATGTATGATATTTGTTCTTTGAGCCAAGTTCTGGTGGTAGCAGTGTTCACTTTATCTCCCTAAAGACTCCCATTTTCCTCTCCATTGTGAAAATTTTTTTTTTGTCTCTTTATATAACATAATCTACCCCATTCTACTTTTCCCTTTCCCTTTCTCTCAGTATAGTTCTCTCTCCATCATTAAATTTAAGTTTAGATAATATATAATTTATAATATAATTATAATATAATATAATTTATAATATAATTTAGATAATATAACATTAAACTCCATCCTATTTATTGTGTGTTTAACTGCTCCTTCTAACTGCCCTAATAATGAGAATGTTCTTGAGTTACCTATATCATCTTCCCATGTAAGAATGTAAGCAATTTAATTTTATTTAGTCCCTATTATTCCCATGGGCAAATAGATAAATAAAATAATGCCATTTAATGGAATTGGACAGCAAGGACCTAAGATGGTGGCATGGAGACAGAAATTCCCAGGTTTCCTCAAGAACACTTCAAATGCCTTACAATTATGCCTATAATCAAACTCTCGACTAGTGGAATCCACAGAAAGACCAAATGAATCAATTTTCCTACTCAAGAGAACTTGAAATATACAAGGGCAGGTTTTTTTTTTTCCATTGGGACTGGAAAAGCCTGCAGCACAGCTTTGTCTGCACTGTGCAAAGCAAATGAGCTCCAATCTTGCAAAAATAGACTGCAGGATGTCTAGGTCCCTGGCAGTGAGAATGGTTTCCAAACCTCTCAGTCTAAGGGTCTGGAAGGACTACTTGGAAGGTCAGCAGGAAAAATCTGTTGCAGCAGAGTGAGTGCAGAACCCAAAAGAGCCCAGACCTCAGTGCAGTCCTGACAGAACCTGGGAAGCAGGCCTGAGGAGTCAAGCAGGAGAGAATAACATGGGAGCTGCTTCCAGACTGCTCAGCCCACAGACAGTAATTGATGTCTCTTTACTGTCTCCAGAGCAGGACTCTTTGCCTTCTGTTGGGAGGAGGAGGGAGAGAAAAAATTTTAAAATGTTTAAAATGTTAACTTTGCTAAAATATATGACTGGTATTTATAATCAGAAAATAAGTAAAATAATTATATAAATAAAAATAAGAAAATAGCATTTTAAAAAGCAGTTTTGGTTAAATGGGAAAAAAAAGTCCAAAAGGTCAATGACAAGATGAATGGTTTATAAAGCTAAATTGACCAGATGAAAAATGACATAAGTTCTCTAAGGGAAATAATCACTTCAAATATAGAATAGAGCTAAGGAAAGCTGATGGCTTTGTGAGAAATCAAGAAACAATAAAACAAAATCAAATGAATGAAAAACCAAAAGAAAAGATGAAATATCTCATTGGAAAAAACAACTGACCTGGAAAACAGATCCAGGAGAATTAATTTTATAATTATTGTACTGCCCAAAAGGCATGACCAGAAAAAAGAGCCTTGACTTTATTTTTTAGTGAAATTCTCTAGAAAAATTGCCCTGATATCCTAGAAGCAAAGGGTAAAATAAAATTCTTTTTTCCACTGTGAGAATCTACTGGACACCTCCTGAAAAAGATTCCTTCACTCCCAAAATCTCTCAGGAATATTATAACCAAATTCCAGAACTTCCCAGTCAGAGTGAAGAAAATGTTTTTGCAATGGAGTGTAAGGGGGGAAGGTGAGGAGGAATGAGTGAGCCTTTAATCTCATTGAAAATGTTTCAGAGGGACAGCTAGATGGCACAGTGGATAGAGCACCAGCCCTGGAATCAGAAAGAACAGAGTTCAAATCTGCTCTCAGACACTTAATGATTACACAGCTGTGTGACCTTGGGCTAGTCAACCCAATTGCTTTGCAAAAGACAAAAAATAATGACACAGAGAGGAAACAACATTCACACTCAGTAGGGTAAAGAATTCTATATCATCATAGTGGGGAAAAGGAGAAGAAAGGGATGGGAGAAAAGAATAGGGATGGGAAGTGGTGTGTAGGCAATAAAAGAGAGGGAAGGTCATGGGTGAGAGTAGCCAGATGTGACCCATATTTGAGGAGGGCCCAAGTGAAAGGAGAGAGAGAATATAATAAATAATAGTGGGGAGGAATAGAATGAATGGAAATATAGTTAGCAATAGCAACTATGGGAAAAATATTGAAGCAATTTCTCTGATGACCTTATGATAAATTATGTGTCCCATAAAAGAGACAGAGCTGATGGTACCTAAACTCAGACTGTAGTTCAATCTTTTACTTTTTTCTCTCACTTTATTTTTCAAGATGTTTCTCAATCCTTGTGTGGGGAAGAGGGATTATATTTATTTTTAGAGCGAAATTATTATAGTAATGTGAAAATACATACATACATACATAATATCACAAAAAAGAAGTTATCAACTCTCAAAAATATAAATAGAACTGTAGAAATGGAAAAAACTCCCTTAAAAATAAAATTGAGCAAATGAAAATAGAAAACAACTTTTTAAAAATATTATTTACCAAATGGAAAAAGAGATGCAAAAGCTAACCAAAGAAAATAATTCCTTGAAAATTGGAAGTGGGCCAGTGGAAGGCATTGACTGTATGAGACAACAAAGATAAATCTAGTAAAATCAAAAAAAAATAGGAAAAATGCAAAAGACTTCATTGTAAAAGCAACATTACACCTGGAAAATGGACCTTGGAGAGAAAATGTAATAATTATTGGATTAGCTAAAAGCCATGATCAAAAAAAACCAAAACAAAATTGGAAAACATCTTTCAAGAAAACATCAAAGAAAACTGATCGTAATACTAAGAACAGAGAGTGAAATAGGAATTGAAAAAATCTATAGATCACCTTTTGAAGGGGATCCAAAAATTAAATTGCTAGGGAATATTTAGTTGATTTCCAGAATTATCAGGTCAAGGAGAAAATAATGCATGAAGTCAAGAAGAAACAATCCAAATACCAAGAAGTCACACTCAGGAATAAACAGGTAAGAGCTTCAACATTAAAAGATCAGAGGGCCTGGAATATGACATTCTGGAGGGGAAAGGAGCTTGGATTTCAACCAAGAAGTCTCTACCTTATAAAATTGAGCATAATCTTTCATGGAAAAATAAGGGCATTTAACTAAATAGGGGAAATTAAAAATTTCATATGAAAACCAGAACTAAGCAGAAAGCTTGAATTTCAAATATAACACTCAACTGATGCAGAAAAAGATAGATGGAAAGGGAATTAATAAGTTATTCAATAAGACTAAATTGTTTGTTAACTTTTCAATTGAAGACATTTATAACTCTTGAGAATTATATGTTGATTAAAAGAAATATATTTAGATAGACATTGTGGGCATATGTTTATTATATGGTGATTTAAAATTTAATTAAGGTATGACAAAAAGATCCAAGTAGCAAAAAAGAGAGACAGAAAAGGCTAAATTTCATCGCATGAAGAAGCACAAAGAATCTATTACAGTAAAGAGAAATAAGAGAGGGCATTAGAACTATTGATTATTACTCTCACTCAATGTAGTTGAAAGCAGGAATAACATTCACCCTTAGTTGGCTTTAGAAATTTACATTATCAGGGGCGGCTAGGTGGTGTATATAAAGCACCAGCTCTGGAGTCAGGAGTACCTGGGTTCAAATCCGGTCTCAGACACTTAATAATTACCTAGCTGTGTAGCCTTGGGCAAGACACTTATCCCCATTTCCTTTGTAAAAACCTAAAAAAAAGAAATTTACATTATCATATGGGAATTATATAAAAATATTCATAGTACCTTCTTTTGAAGTAACAGAGAATTGGACATTGAGGGGATGCCCATCAGTTAGGGAATGATTCCACAAATTGTGGTAAATATTTGATAGAACATAATTCTATAAGAAATCATGAGGGACAGAATTTCAGAAAGTCCTGTAAAGACTTACATGAATTGATTTAGTGAGATAAATAGAATCAGAAGAATATTATTCACATTAACAGCAACAGGTACTGGTGATCAAACATGATGAGTTTATTCATTCAATCAGTGTAATAATCAGGGACAATATTAAGGAATCTGTGGTGGAGAATGCTGTCTATATGTATAGAAGGAATTGTGGAGTTTAAACAAAAACTAAAGCTTATTATTTTCAATTTTTTAAATTATCATATATAATCTAATTTTGCTATCTCCAATTTTTTTCTTTTTTCCTTTTGGAAATGATTCTTCTCTCAAAACACATTCAATTTAAATCTATGCTCATCATGAATGCAAATACAAAGCCTATGTCAATTTTCCTTCTGTTGGCAGGATTAGGGAGGGAAGGGAGAAAAATTGTAAAACTCAAAACCTTGCAAGAAATGATTGGTAGAAACTACCATTATATGTAACTGATAACAAATAAAAAATACATAATAAAAAAAGAACTTTGGAATAGTTTGTGCACTTGCACAGGATTTCCCAGCATGAATGTCTTTATCAGAAAGTGTGCTGTGGTCTATGAGCAAGTTGGAATCAAATCATTTTAAAAGAAACATGAGATAAATAAGTTTAAGGTAACAAGGAAATCACATGGACTATTTGTACCCTCTTAGGGTAAAGCTTTTAGAATTCATATTATTCTAATCATCTTATTATAGAGATTTTCAAATTCATATTGGTCTGATCAGCTGCAGTTGGACACACTGTAATTTGTCTCTAAAATAGTGATTTCATTTTGTTCTTCTGTAATAAAGGACAAGGATAAGGTCATAAATTTACTGACTCTTTTTTTGATCTGATAGGTAAACTATTCCTTGTTCTCCTAATTGACTTATGGCATTGCTTATTATGTCTAACTATTGCACACATTTCTATGTTTTCTTGATATAGTTTATGAGAAACTGTCCTATCCCTTATTTCTTCCAAATATTTTCTTTTTGTCCAACATTTTTGGTCTAATTGTGAATTTTTAACCCAGAAATTGGAGTCTTTGATTTTATCAAGCAGTAACTATTTACATGTTTCCTTTGTTCCTAACCTATTCCACTGATCTAACATTCTTTTCCTTAGCCAGCAACAATTTTGTTGACTGTTGCTTTATAACTTTAGAATTATTATGACTAGAGCATAATTTGCATTTTTTCAATAATTACCTTGGTATACTTGATGTTTTGTTCCATTACATGAATATTTTTATGATTTTTTCTAATTCTATAAAGTATTTTAATATGTTTATTGCTATTGCACTTAATAAATACTTTAATGTGGGTGGAATTGTCATTTTTATTTTGTTAGATCAGTCTCCCATGAGAAATTGATATTGTTCTAATTATTTATAACTGATTTTATTTGTGTGAAAAGTATTTTGTAATGATTTTCATGCAGTTTCTGGGTTTGTCTGGTCAGGTAGAATCTCAAATATTTTATGCTATCTATAGTTACTTTAATTGGAATTTTTCATTTTTTATCTCTTTCATTCGGCATTGCTATTCTTATATAAAATGCTGATAATATATGTGGGTATATTTTATATCCTCTTGCTATGCTAAAGTTGTTAATTGTTTCAAGTAGTTTTAAATATGATTTTTTTTAGGATTCTCTATTATGCTATCATATCTGTAAAGAGTGTAAGTGTTAACAATGCCTCATAATTCCTTCTTTGTCTTTTTCTATTCTTATTGCTAAAGGTAACACTTTAAATTTATATTTATTTGTTTTTATCTACATTTTAAGATAGTTTTCAACAATCATTTTTTGGTAAGATTTTGAATTCCACATTTTTTCCCTCCATCCTTCCCTAAGAGAGAGAGAGAGAGAGAGAGAGAGAGAGAGAGAGAGAGAGTAATCTAATATTTAATCCTCAAGTATAGTTATGTGAAACAAATTTCCATATTAAGCAAACTGTGAAAGGAGAATCAAAATGAAAAGGAAACAAGAAATCCATGAGAGAAAAATACATAAAATATGTAATAGATCTGAAAAATGGAAAATAGTAAGTTTTGGTTTGCATGCAGTCTCCAATTCTCATTAGCTCGATTTGAATACAGTTTTCCATCACAAGTACTTTAGAATTCATTTTGACTACTGTATTGTTAAGAAGAGCAAGTTCATCATATGTGATCATCACATAGTATGGTGTTAATGTACAGAATGGTTTCTTGGTACTGTTCACTCAGTTCATGCAAGTATGTCCAGTCTTTTCTGAAGTCTGACTGCTCATGATATATTTTAGAAGAATAGTACTATCATATTCTTTTCCCATAACTTTTCCAGCCATGCTACAATTGATGAGTATTCTCTCAATTTCCATTTCTCTACCATAACGAAAAGGATTGTTACAAATATTTTGATGAAATAGAACTTTTCCTATTTTTTATGATCTTTATGGGATATAGACCTCGTAATGGTATTGCTGGATAAAGGGGAATGCACAGTTTTATTGCCCTTTGGTCATAGTTCCAAATTGATCTCCAGAATGTTTGGCTCAGTTCACATGTTGATCAATAGTACATCAAAATTTTTCTATATCCACTTCAACACTGATCATTTTCCTTTTTTCCGGAAAAATGTGAGATTGCATCCCAGGTTTCTTTTAATTTGCATTTACCTAATCAATAATAAGTAAGAGATATTTTCATTTAACTGTATCTTTAATTTCTTCATCTGAGAATTAATTACCTGTTGATATCATTTAGCTATTTATTAATTGAGGAATGACTAATATTTCTATGAGTTCTCTACATATTTTAGAAATGAGACCTTTATCATGCAAATTAGAAAATCTGTTTACATTAAATTAACAAATGTTTTCAAAAATAAAATCAGTGATGAAAAATGTAATGTAATAAGTTGGGAAACAAGTTTTGTACCACATTTTGTACCAATTTTTTCCCAACTTATTACATTACATTTTTCATCACTGGTTTTATTTTTGAAAACATTTGTTAATTTAATGTAAACAAATTTTCTAATTTGCATTTTATTACATTTTCTATCATTTTCACAGACAAACTATTCTTTGTTCTCCTAACTGAATTATGCTATTATCCTTGCACTATTTTCAATCTTTTCTTCATGTGGAATATTTATGCCTTGTTTTGGCCATGCTATTTTTGTTTTTTTTTCTTCACTTTTTTTTGTCTAATTGTGAATTTTTAACCAAGAAGTTAATGTCTTTGGGTTTATCAAACAGTAGATTACCATAGACTTTAACTACTAGTTCCTTTATACCTAAACTATTAAGCTGGTGTACCATTCTATTTCTTAGTCAATAATAAATGGCTTTGATGACTTTTACTTTAAAATAAAACTTTAGATCTGATATGGATAGGTCATCTTGCATTACATTTTACTTTTTCATTATTTTCTTTGTTATACGTGACATTCTGTTTTTCCAGGTGAATTTTGTAAATAAATTTTCTAGCTCTGTAAAATAATTTCTTTGTAGTTCGATTGCTTTGGCACTAAGTAGTTTAATTTAGATAGAATTATCACTATTATTATATTAGCTCAATCTACTCAGGAGAAATTGGCATTGTTCTAATTATTTAAATCTGTTTTTATTTGCATGAGAAGTGTTTTGTAATTGTTTTCATAAAGTTTCTGGGTTTGTCTTGTCAGGTAGATTTCCAAGTATTTTATGTTGTCTACAATTATTTTAAATCGAATTTCTCTTTTTTTTTATCAATTGTTGATGAAACTTTTTGTTTATATATAAAAATACTAACAATATACATGGGGTTATTTTATATCCAACTACTTTTAATAAAGGTATTATTTCAAGAATATTTTAGTTGATTTTTTAGGTTTCTTTAAGAATTATTTTTCTTTCCTTTTTGCCTAGTCTAATCCAATCAGTGTCACCTTGTTTCTTTTCTTATTGCTAAAGCTAACATTTCTAAAACAAAATCGAATAATAGTGGAGACAATGAGCATCTGTGTTTCACCCCTGAAATTACTGAATATTCTGCTAGTTTGTCCTGATTACATATAATGATGACTGATTGTGTCAGAGAGTTACTGCTTATAATTTAAAAAACCCTTTATTTTTTATTTATTGCATTGTTCTTTAGTATTTGTAACAGGAAGGGGTGTTGTATTTTGTCAAATGATTTTTAGCACCAAGATAATAATATTATATCTGAAGATTTTGTTATTCATATGATCATTTAAGGTGATTTTGTTCCTTATGTTGTGTACTTGATTCAAATCTGACCCAATCATGGCATTTTATGCTAGTAATAACTTGCTGTAATCATTTTTTAAAAATGTTATTTAAAATTTTTGCATCAATATACATTGGGGAGAATTGTCTATAATTTTCTTTCTTTTGACTCTACTTGGTGTATCAGCATCATGTTGCATCATAAAAGGAAGTTGGTAGAGCCCTTTATTTAAAAAAAAAACTTTTGTAAAGTTAGAATTAATTATTCTTTCAATGTTCGGTAGAATTGCATTGCAAAGCCAGTTGGATTTGGTTATTTTTTTCCCCCAGGAGTTCCTTGATGCTTTGTTCAATTTACTTTTTTAGAATGGGGTAATTTTTTGTATTTTTGTATTTTGTTTCCTCTCCTGGGCAGTTTATATTTGCATAAATATTCACCCATTTCACTTATATTGTCAGATTTGTTGGCATACAGCTGGACAAAATAGTTCCAAATTATTTGTTTAATTTTGTCTCCATTGATGGTAATTTCTCCCATTTCATTTTTGTTGCTGGTAATTTGATTTCCCTATAATTTTTTAATTAAATTAATCAAAGGTTTAGTTCCTTTATTGCTGTTTTCCTGAAACCAACACTGAGTTTTATTTATTTGTTCAATAAATTCCTTACTTAATATGTAATTTCTCCTTTATTTTTTCAGATTTTCCAATTTGAAATTTAATTGGTTTATAAATTTTTAAAATTCTTTTTATTTCCATGCCCAATTTATTGAGCTCCTTTTCCTCTATTTTATTTATATAATTATTTAGAAACATAAAATTCACCTAATAATGTTTTTGACTGCATTTCACAAGTTTTTGAATACTGTCTCAACATTGTCATTGTCTTAGATGAAATTGCTTCTATCTCTTGTTCTTGAATTTTGTCAGTAGTAAAAGAAATGCTGATGATTTGTGTGAGTTTATTTTATATCATGCAACTTTCTTTAAATTGATAATTTTTTCAAAGATAAAATATTTTTTGTTTATTCTTAGGACTCTCTTAGTGTATCATCAAATCAATAGCAAAGAATGAAAGTTTTGTTTCCTTATTGTCTATTTTAGTTAGTTCTATTTTTTTCTCTTCTATTATTGCCAAAACCAAAACTTGCATTACATTATTGAGTAGTAATCATGATTATAGGATATTTTCCCTTCTAATCTTATTGAGAATGCTTATATTTTGTACCAATTGCATGTAATTGTTGTGATCATTTAGTTTAATAATAATTATCACTTTAAGGAAAACTTTATTTATTTGTATATTCTACACTTTTAAAAAGAATAGGTGCCTTATTTTGTCAATTTTGAACATATGTTGAGGTAATGAAATGATTACTTCTTTGTTATTTATATTTTCAAGTATACTGTTATGTATAATAATGGATTGTTAGTATAAATTCAATTTGGGCATAATAATTCTGTTGAATATATATTTTTGGTAAAAATTCATATATTTAACTTAATTGACAGATCTTCTAGTCTACAATTGGGCAAAATAACTCTGAATTATTACTCACCTTTCTCTCTATCCCTCCTCAAAAGCATTTTGCTTCTGACTAACCTCTACATCAATCTGCACTCCCTTCCATCAACTTCCCCTCCTTCTTCTATCCCCTTCCCCTTCAACATTATTGTGGGATAAGATAAATTTCTATACCCAAATCATTTTTCATGTTATTCCCCCTTTGAATCAATTTTTATTATATAATTTTTTTTTGTTTTCTAATTATATACAATGTTAGTTTCTACCAAACTTTTTTGTAAGATTTTGAATTTTGCAATTTTCCTCCCACTCTGTTTCCCCTTCCCCTCCCCCATACACTCTGAAATAGTCTTTACATTTGTTAACATGATATCCATAATTCCAAATTGAAAGTGTTGAGAGCAGAAACTGATCCAAAAAGAAGAAAGAAAACATTAGAGTTAGCAAAATTACATACCACACACAACTTTTAAAAACTGAATATAATAATCTTTGGTCTTAATTTAAACTCCAATTTCTTCTCTGGGTACAGATGGTATTTTCTATCATAGATCCCCTAAAATTTATCCTGATTATTGCACTGATGGAGTGAGCAAGTCCATCAGAGTTCATCATCACCCCAAGTTGTTGTTAAGATGTATAATATTCTTCTGCTTCTGCTCATCTCACTCAATATCAATTCATACAAGTCTTTCCAATCTTTTCTGAAACCCATCCCTCATGATTTCTTATAGAACTAGAGTATTCCATCAGGTACATTTAACACAATTGATGGTAATCCTCTCAGTTTCCACTTCTTTGCCACCACAAACAGAATTTTTGAACATGTGGGATTTTTGCCCCTTTTCATGATCTCTTCAGTATACTCAGTAGTGGTATTTGCTAAATCAAAGGGTATGCACATTTTATTGGCCTTTGGACACAGTTCCAAATTACTCTCCATAAAGGCTGGATCAGTTCAAGCTCCACCAACAATGCATTAGCCTCCCAGATTCCCTACCATTACCTCCAACATTGATCATTATCCTTTCTAGTCATATAGGCCCATCTGATAGGTGTAAGGTGGTACCCCAGAGATGGTATGATTTTATTTTTCTAATCAATAATGATTTATGGAAATTTTTCATATGACTATAGACAGTCTTGATTTTATTGTCCAAGAATTGTCTTTGCATATCCTTTGATTTTTTTGTGAATTGTGGAAACACTTGATATTTTATGAATTTGACTTAGTTCCCTATATATTTTAGAAATGAGTCCTTTGTAAGAAACACTACTTGTATAAATTGTTTCCCAATCTGCTACATTCATTTTGATCTTGGTTACAGTGGTTTTTAATCTGAAAAATGTTTTTAATTTAATGTAATCAAAATTAATAGTAATAAATAGAAATGGTGAGGATTATGGGAGTTAATTTTATATCCTTCATCTTTGCTAAAGTTTCTAATTATTTCCAGTAGTTTTTAGATGACTTTTTTTAGAGTTCTCTATGTAGAGAAAATGAGAGTTTTGTTTCTTCAATGAAAATTCTAATTACTTCAATTACTTTTTCTTCTCTTGTTGTTAAATGACAGACATCCTTGTTTCACTCATGGATCATATTGGGAATGCTTCTAACTTCTGGTTTATCCCCATTGCTTGTTGATTATTTCAGATAGATACTGCTTATCATTCTATTCCTATGCTCTCTAGTATTTTTTAGCAGTAATGGGGACTGTATTTTGTCAAAGGATTTTTCAGCATCTTTTGAGATAATCGTGATTTATGTTAGGTTTATTATTGATATAGTCAATTATAATGACAATTTTTCTAATATTAAACCAACCCTGCATTCCTGGAATAAATCCTGCTTGTTCATAATATATTATCTTAGTGATAGCCTGCTGTAATTGCTTTGCTAAGATTTTATTTAATATTTTTGCATCCTAGGGCAGTTGGGTGGTACAGTGGATAGAGTACCAGCTCTTAAGTAAGAAAGACCTGAGTTCAAATCTGACCTCAGGTACTTAATAATTGCCTAGCTGTGTGACATTGTAGAAGTCATTTAACCCTATTGCTTTAAATAAATAAAATTTAAAAAATCTTTTCATCTATATTCATTAGGGAAATTGGTTGATAAATTTCTTTCTTTGTTTTGACTTTTCCTGGATTAGGTATCAGAACCATATCAGTGAAGTAAAAGGAATTACACAGACTTCTGTCTTCACCTATTTTTTGAAATCACTTACATAGAATTGTAATCAATTGTTTCTTGGATAGTTGATGGAATTTTCTTGTGAATTCATCTTATCCTGGAGATTTTTTCTTTGAGAGATCACTGATGGTTTGTTGAATTTCTTTTTTCAGAGATAAGTATATTGAGGTATTTAATTTCCTCTTCTATTAAATTGGGCAATTTGTATTTTTGTAAATTTTTATCCATTCCCTTTGGTTATCAAATTTATTTGCATGTAGTTGGGCAAAATTGTTCTGAATTATTAATTTGATTTCTTCTTTAATGGTGGTAAATTCGCCTTTTTTCATTTTTTGATACTAGTAATTTGCTTTTCTTCTATATTGTAATCAGATTAACCCAAAGTATTTTTTATATTTTATTGTTTAAAAAATCTATTGTTTTTATTTATTAGTAGTTTTCTTGCTTTCAATTTTATTAATTTCTACTTAAATTTTTAGAATTTCTATTTTGGTATTTAATTGGGGAATTTCAATTTGTTCTTTCTCTAATTTTTTTTAGTTCCATGTTTAGTTAAATGATTTCCTCTTTCCCTGATTTATACATATTATATCCCCTAATGACTAATTTGACTATCACATAATATTTGGTGTGTAGCCTTATTATCATTTTAAGATGAAATCATTAATTCTTTCTATGATTTGCTGCTTGATACACTCATTATTTAAAATTAAGTTATTTTGTTTCCAATTTTAGGTCTAACTCACCATGGCCCTTTATTGCTCTTGATTTTCTTAGCATCAGTGTCAGATTAGAATGCATTCAATATTTTCGGCATTTATTTATGAGATTTTTTTGCCCTCATACTTGATCAATTTATGTGTAGGTGCTGTGCACTGCAGAAAAATATAAGTTATATTCCTTTTCTCCATTCAATTTTCTCCAAAGGTCTATCATGTATAAGTTTTCTAACGTTCTAATTACATCCATAACATCCTTCTTGATTATTTTATGATTGAATTTATCTAATTCTGAGACAGGGAGTTTGAGATCCCCCTCCAGTAGAGCTTTGTTTTCTCTGTCTTCCTGTAAATCATTTAGCTTTACCTCTAAGAATCTGGATGCTATACTGTTTGATATATACATGTTTAGGATAGTTGTTTATGGTACATTTTAGCAGAAGACAGTTTTCTTGTTATCTCTTTCATTTCAGCTCAAGCATAATATATTCCTCTCCAGCCTTTTACCTTTATTCTGTATGTAGCTCTCTACTTCAAATGCATTTCTTGTTAAGCTACAAATTGTAGATTTCTGGTTTTTGATACATTCTGCTATCTGCTTCCATTTTATGGCAGAGTTCATCATATTTGTATTCAAATTTATTATTACTATCACTTTATTGCCCTCCTTGCTATCTTCCTCCCATTTGCATGTTTCCCTTTTTGTAACCTTATACCTATTTCCCAATATTTCACTTCTGAATACCACCTCCTTCAGTGTGTTCACCCCATTCTATCCAAGCCAATACCTTTTATTTCCCCTTTCCCTTTATCCCCTTCATCCTTCCCTTCCTTTTTTCAGTTCCTCCTTTCCTCCCCGTCCCTTTCCCCTCTTGATACTTGAAAGGTATGATAAGTTTCTGAACTCAACTGAGTCTTTGTGTTAATCCCTCTTTAACTCAAATCTGATGGGAGTAAAGTTCAATCAGTTCTCACCTTCTGCCTTCTTCCCCTCTATTGGAAAAGATCCCTTTACATCTTTACATGATGTAATTTAACCCCTTTCAATCTTCCCCTTCCCCCCATCTCTATATTCTCCCCCCTTTTCAATGAGATTTTATTTTTAAATCATTCCATCAGGGTCATAGACATGTCATGACTGTTCATTAGATCTGGCTAAGTATATTCCCTCTATTAAAATTACAATTTTCAAGAGGTATGAGAATTTTTTTCCCAGATGGGGTTACAATCCATTTATTCTTATTGGATAACAGTTAATTTTTCTTTTCCCTGTTTACTTTTTCATATATCTCTTGAGTCTTCTGTTTCAAGAATAAATTTTCTGTTTAGTTCTGAATTTTCCCTCAGAAAAGGTTGAAAGTCTCCTATTTTGTTTAATGTCCATCTTTTCCCCTGAAAGATAAGGTTCAGTTTTGGTGGATAGTGAATTTTTGCCTATAATCTGAGCCTCCCTTGGTCTCCAGAATTTCATATTACAGATTCTTCAATCCCTTAATGCTGATGCTGCCAGGTCCTGTGTAATCCTCTCTGTGTGATGTTTTCATTTTGGGATCCCTTTCAGGAGGGGATCAGCAGATTCTTTCAATGTCTATTTTTATATCTCATTCCAAGATCTCTATGCAGCTCTCCTCCTCTATAGAATGGAGTTTGGAGTTGGGCCTTTTTTTTTAATTTAAGGTTTTCAGGAAGTCCTATGATTCTTAAATTGACTCTCTTGAATCTATTTTTCCAGATCAATTATTTTGCCAATGAGATATTTTGCATTTTCTTCTGTTTTGTTTTTGGTTTCTTATTTTGTTTTAGAGATTCTTGGTCTCTCATGAAGTCACTAATTTCCACAGAGTCCAGTCTTTTTTTTATTTTATAATAAGCATTTATTTATTTATTTATTTTACACAAATGAGGTTTTTTTATACATTACTAAAATATTCCTGTTTAAGAGTAACATAATACCCCCTCCCCTGAAAAAATATAGACCATAATGAGCAATAAAGTAAAGAGAAAAAATTCAAATTCAAATTTAAAAATAATATTAATAATAATAATGATATTAATAATAAGGGCATCCAGGTTGCATAGTGGTTGGAGCAGTGACCCTGGAACCAGGAGCACCTGGGTCCAAATCTGGCCTCAGACATCCCTAATCACCCAGCTGTGTGCCCCAGGAAATCCACCCAACCCCATTTGCCCTGCGACCCCCCCCCAAAATAATAACAATAATAATAATAATAATAAATGTGATTTAGTCTGTTTTCCAAAACATCCAGCTGTGTCATGGGTGGATCACATTCATTAGGAAAAATCCATCACAAAAGCTACTTCCATATTTTTTTCACTGTTGACATTGCTGATCGCAACTTCCTCCATTCGTACTTCCCTGCTATCATACACTACATTTTCTCTCTCCTTTCACTCTTTCCCACTTCTTAAATGTGCTGTAGGGTAGCTGAGTGGCACAGCAGAATGATCACAAACCCTGGGGAAAAGAGATCCCGAGCCCACATAACACCCCTAAGGCCTAGCAACCACCCAGCCTTGTGGTCCCAGAGAGGCTATCCAATCCCAGCCCCTTGCAAGAAGAAAAAAAAAGAAAATTTGTTAAATCTGACCACTCTCCCCCATGGTCTGCTATCTCCTCCATCACTCACATTCCCTCCTTCCCCCTGTCCCCTTTCTCTTCTTCTTACTCTAGATGTCTATACTCCATTGACTATATATGTTGTTTCCTCTCCTAGCCACCTCTGATGAGAGAGAAGTTTCCTTTATTCCTTCCCCCCTTCTATAGCATTGCAATAGCTCATTGTAATAAAACACATTTTATTATATGAAATATCTTAGCCTATTCCACCTCTCCTTTCTCTTACTCCCATTATAATTTCCTTTTAACCATTGACTCCCTTTTTACTAAATATATTCAAATTAAGCTCTCTCCTGTGCTTATCTATAAAAGCTTCTTCTACATGCTCTATTGAATGAGAAGTTTCTTATGAGTATTATCAGTATCCTTTTTCTATGCAGGAATACATGTAGTTCATCATCATTAAGTCCCTCATACTTTCCCCTTCTCCTCCACTTCTATGCTTCACCTGAGTCCTGTGTTTGAAGATTAAATATTCTGTTCAACTCTGGCCATTACAACAGGAACATTTTAACTTCCCCTGGTTCATTGAAAGTCCATTTTTTTTTTGCTGGAAAAGGACATTCAGTTTTGCTGGGTAGTTGATTCTTGGTTGCATTCCCAGCTCTTTTGTCTTCCTGAATATTATATTCCAAGCCCTATGAGCCATTAATGTAGTTGCTGCTACGTCTTGTGTGATCCTGACTACAGTTCTACAATATTTGAATTGTGTCCTTCTGGAAGCTTGTAATATTTTCTCTTTGAATTGGGAGTTCTGGAACTTGGCCATAATGTTCCTGGCAGTTGTTTTATTTCAGTCTCTTTCGAGAGGAGATTTGTACATTATCTCATTTTCTATTTTGCCCTCTGCTTCTAGGATGTCTGGGCAATTTTCCTGTAGGAATTCTTTAAATATGATGTTAATGCTCTTTTCCTGATCATGACTTTCAGGTATACCAATAACTTTTAAATTATCTTATCTGAATTTTTCCAGATAAGTTGTTTTTTCAATGAGATGTTTCACATTTCTTCCAATTTTCCATTCTTTTGGTTTTGAAGTATTGTGTCTTGATTTCTCATAAAGTTAGCAACTTCCCTCAGTTCCATTCTATATCTGAAGGATTTGTTTTCCTCAGAGAGCTTTCTTATCTCTTTTTTCCATCTGGCCAATTCTGATTTGTAAAGTATTCTTCTCCTCAATAACTTTTTGAACTGTTTTATCCATTTGACTTATGCTGGTTTTTAACATGTTATTTTCTTCAGCAATTTTTTGATTTCCTTGACTAAGCTGCTGACTTCTTTTTCCTGTTTTTCCTGCTTCTCTCTCATTTATTTTCATGACTTTTCTTCTATCTACCTCATTTGATTTTCAAAATCTTTTTTGAGCTCTGTCACAGACTGAGCCCAATTTTTGTTTTTCTTCAAGTTTTTAGATGTAAGTACTTGAATGTCTTCATCTTCAGATTGAGTATTTTCATCCTTCTTGGGACCATAGACTATATGTTTCTCAATGGTGTTCCTCTTTTTTCTCTGTTTACTCATTTCCCTAGCCTGCACCTGGTTTTGGGGTGCTTTCTGAGCTTTTTAATATTATTGGGACAACACCTCCAGAGATGCTTTTCTCCTATCACCATCTTGGCTCTGCCTACCCAGTCTCATTTTTTAAGAAGTTTTCTTTTTTTTATCTTTTACACCTCATTTTCCAATTAGTCACTTCTATTTATGAAAGAATTTTTATCTTTTTTCCATTTTCCCAATTGTATTTACAAAGAATTTGTTTTATTATTGTAAGATTTTAATTTTCTCTTGCATTTCTTTTCCCAGTGTTTCCATGTGTTGAATAAACTCCTTTATGATCTCTTCTAAGAAGTCTTTGTGGACTGAAGTCCAATTTATATTCTCCTCTGATGTTTCACTGATATCAGAGCAAGCATGCTTGTCTTCAAGGAAACATTCAAAGTACCCTGCTCTGTGCTGGCTTTTCTTCATTTTGTAGTCTTGTGTTGGGGGAGGGGCTAATTCCCAAAATTTAGATGTTGAGATTCCTAGAAGCTTGCTCCCTGGGCTTAGGAGTTCTAGGGTTTACTCAGTGGGTGGGCCATTAAAGGATGACAGAAGCTTTCTTTAGATTATCTCTGTTGTTGGTGCTTGTGACCCACTCCCTAAACCTGTCCTAGCACAACCTGACCTGTACTCTCAGGCTTGAAATTTTTATCAACTAATCAGCCATCAGTTGGGGAGATCTGTTACCCACACTCAGGCCTTGGGGCACCTGGGGCTGTTTTTGTTTCCTCTTGAGATAGTCATGCCATCCCACAGGAACAAATAGGGATGGGGATTCAGCTGGAAACACCAGAATTCCTCCACTGAAAACGTGAGAGGTGAGGACAGACTCTTCCACATCATCTCAGTTGGTCACATTACATGCTTGGGCACTGTGGTGTAGCTTTCCCATCCACCTGACACACACACACAATAAATGCTTCTATCATTGTTCTCAGATCAGTCCCTCAACCTTACTCCATTGCCCTTATGCTAAGTATCTGCACTCTGCCCCTGGCACAGCCATGCTCTCCTGTAGCAGAACTTGTTGATACATTTTCCCCTCAGTTCTTCTCTGGGTTCTGTGGATCCAAATTCTGTTAAGGGGCTCAGTTCGTGTTGGTTCTGAGAGAAAGCCAGAAGAGCTTAAAACAGTTCCTGCCTTCTCTCCACCATCTTTACTGAAAGGTGCTTTGGGTCAATTTTGATGAATGTAAGGCAAACTCATTCACTTTCAACTTCCCCATCTTCCATTCCATTAAAAAAGCTTTTTCTTTCCTATTTTAGTGAAACAACTTTCCCCATTCTACCTCACCCTTTCCTTTTTTTCCCAATATATTCCTCTATTTCCAATTAACTCCAACTTTTTTTTTTTATTTTTTGCAAGGCAAATGGGGTTAAGTGGCTTGCTCAAGGCCACACAGCTAGGCAATTTTTAAGTGTCTGAGACCAGATTTGAACCCAGGTACTCCTGACTCCAAAGCTGGTGCTTTATCCATTATGCCACCTAGCCGCCCAAAGTTAGTCTTTTTTTTTTTTTAGTTTTTTTTTTTTGCAAGGCAAATGGGGTTAAGTGGCTTGCCCAAGGCCACACAGCTAGGTAATTATTAAGTGTCTGAGACCGGAATTGAATCAAGGTACTCCTGATTCCAAGGCCGGTGCTTTATCCACTGCACCACCTAGCTGCCCCTAACTCCAACTTTTTAAATATATCATCCCAACATATTCATACTTTTCCCTGCACCCTATCTATATAAATTCCTTCTCAAGACCCTAATAAATGAGAAAGTTCATGTGAGTTATCAGTATTATTTTCCTATGCAGGAATAGAAGTTCCCCATCATTAAGTTCCTTCTGATTTCCTTTCCCTATCTTTTTTATGCTTCATTTGAGTCTCACATTTAAGGATTAAATATTCTGTTCAGTTCTTGTCTTTTCATCAGGAAACTTTGAAAGCCCCCTATTTCATTGCAGGTCTATCACTGGTCCTAAATGAGTATCCTCAATTTTACTGGGTTGTTGATTCTTGGTTGCAATCTAAGTTCTTATGCATTCTGATACAGCTTATCCCAAACTTTAAGATCCTTTGGTGTAGAAGGTGCTAAATCCTGTGTTATCCTGACAGTGACTCCACAATACTTGGACTTTCTTTCAGGCTGCTTGAAATAATTGTCTCCTTGATCTGGGAGCTTTGAAATTTGATTACAATATTCTTTGCTGTTTTGATTTTGTGGTCACTTGCAGAGTGATCATTGAATTCTTTCAATTTCTATTTTACCCTCTGGTTGAAGAATATAAGATAAAATTTTCTTGATAATTTCTTGAATTTCATCATATCTTAATATCATCTTACCTAGACTATTTGATCATTTTCCAATAGTAAAATAATTTTTAAATTATTTCTCCTGAATATATTTTCCAAGACCATTGTTTTTTCAGTGACACATATCACCCTATCTTCTAGTTTCTCATTCTTTTGGTTTTATTTTATTGTTTTTTTATTTCCCACAGTCATTAACTTCCCTTTGTTCTGTACTATACTTTAAGGAATTATTTTTTTCAGTGATATTTTGTATCACCTTTTAAATTTGGTCAATTCTGTTTTGTAAGCCATTTTTTTTCTCATTGATTTTTTGTACTTCTTTTTCCATTTCATCCAGTTTATTTTTAAGATGTTATTTTCGTTATTTTTGTGTGCCTCCACCAAATTTCTGACTTGGTTTTTTATGTTATTCCTGCATCACTCTCATTTCTCTTCCCAATTTTTCTTCTAAATTCACAACTTTTTGTTACCCATAAAATTTATTGCATCATAATCTGAAAAGGATGCAGGTCTCATTTATGCTTTTTTTTTTCTGCATTTGATTGTGAAATTTTGAAGCCCTGATAAATGACTAATTTTTCAGTGCTTATGTCCCACTGAAAAAAGATATATTCCTTTTTTGACCCATTCAGTTTTCTCTGGAGGTCTGTCCTATCTAACTTTCCTAAGATTCGATTCACCTCCCTAAATGCTTTCTTATTTTATTTGTTTTTATATTTATCTAATTTTTAGAGAGGTATGTTTTGGAATTCTAATATTATAGTGTTATTGTCAATTTCTTTCTATCACTCACTTAACTTCTCTAGAAATATGTATGCTATGTCACTTGGTAAGTATATGTTTAGTAATGATATTAATTTCTTATCTATGGTACCTTTGAGTAAGATTCAATTTTCTTTCTTCACTCTTTTAAATACATCTGTTTTAGTTCTTGTTTTTTTCTGACACCAGGATTACTACCCTTGCTTTTATTATTTCAGATGATGCAAAATATATTACATTATAGGCTTTTACCTTTGTACTTTTTGCATTTCTCTATGTCAAATGTGTTTCTAGAGAACAGCATAGTAGAATTCTAGTTTTTAATCCCCTTGTTATCTACTTCCATTTTATAAGAGAATTCATCCCATTCCCATTGATAGTTAAGAATACTAACTCTGTTTTCCCCTCCATCCTCTTCCCCACCCCACTTATATTTTTCTCTCTCCTTTCACCCTATTTTTCCTCATCCATGTTTTGCTTCTGATCACTACTTCCCTCAATCTATCCTACCTTCTATCAATTCTCTCCTTTCCCCCTTTTCTCTCCTACTGCTATCTTCCCTTCTATCAATCCCTCCTTTTTTCATGCCCCTTTCCCTCTTATTTATGAATAAGGTAAAATAAATTTATTTACTCAACAGAATGAATAGATTTCTTTACAAGCAAATACTAAAAGATTTGCAAGAGAAATGTTCTTGGAAGTTTCCTTATAAAAATGCAAAACATGTGTCAGAGTTGTCAAATAACACATGAACAGACCAGCAAAATGCAATAAAAGTAAATCTACAATTGATCTCAAAGAAGTATTTACCTTAAGTTTAATGAGCTACTTGCTGTATATTTCATGAGCTAACTGGTGCATATTAATTAAATATAGGTTGTTTGTTAAGTGTTTCTTTTGAAAGATTATTTGTCAACTGGTTAACTTTCTTGAAATGACAAAAACAGTAAGTATCTAATATCACTCCTATTAATGTACTGTAGTTTCTGAACTTTTAATCATCATTTCACAAGGTTTATGGAAAGAACAAATAATTTATCTCATTTGAACATTTTTTAAAATCCTTTGCACTAAGGGGAGTTCTAATATGGAGGACAAAAATAATCTTATTTATTATTTGAATGTGCTAAGAATGGAATTCTTTCTAAAATTGATATTTGAAAGTAAATTATCCATCATAGGAGAAACTGAATTCCTAAATAAATCTCCCTGCTGTGTAACTTTATTTCCTGTTGAGTGTCAGCAGGTATGACACTTAGCTTTCTTTTTGCATTTTATACCCTTCAGGAGAAATACCTTGTCAAGCTCTAAATATGATTTTCTTTTACTAGGTGGTTTAATCAAGAAGATACAGTTCCTTTGTTGAACTGTAGTTTGTAACTTATAAAAGGATAAATTTGATATGGAGAATACAGATAATGATACATCAAATATGTGGTAAAGATTGGAAAATATTGGCAGCTTCTAACTTGGGAATAGACTGTATTCAGCATTTATGCACATGTTCAGATAGGTACTTCCTACTGTTGGAGCTGAAAGGGACCTTAGGGTTGCTCAAGCTTACTCCATTTGTTTTCAGATGAAAAACAGAACTGGATACACTTCTTTTCTTGCTCAAGGACCAACAACTAGCTACGAATTAAGCATATATCAAGCTGGTTATTTGGAGCTCAGAATCTGTCTCTCATCTATCATTCTATCTATCATTTATCTGTCTCTCTATTTATCTTTCTATCTATCTTTCTATCTAGCTACCTCTGGTTATTAATACATATCTTGACATTAAGAAAAGATAATCAGAATTAGTTTAATGAACATGTTTATTACTTCAAGTAGGCTTAGGGGTCAGTCATCCATGAAAGACAGTTCAGTTGATAGAGAATCCAAGTGGTATTTTGGAATAGAGTAGTTAAACATTTACACAAGCAAAAGAATGTATCTTCAGCACTCATCCATCAAGGGAGTGCTCCTTCTAAACTCATGACTTTTGATCTTTATCAGTTCTGTTAAAGCATGGAAATCCTCCCCTGCTTGCTGTCTTATCTAGGTTTTGAAAGGAATGCAGGCAAGCCTTTTCTTTCTTAAGTTTACATTTTTTCATTAAAGTTTGACTTTTTTTTAACTTTCAAATTTGTAATTCTTCTTAAAGACAAAGTTTACCTTTTCAGAAATTGTTCTAAGAGATTTTCATTGCATCTAGTAAAACTGTGCTTTCAGAATTTGCAACCAATTCCTTAATTTTTTTAAGGAACAAATAAGATAAATTAATCTTATATTTGATTTAAAACAAAATTCACCATTCACACTCTCTATCTTATTTGTTTTCTTACTTTTTGATTTTAACTTTTAGAATCAGTGTTATAAATGGTTGTGCTTATTTATCATCCTTTTTCTAAATTTATTTATTTATTCTTATTTTGTACAAATAATGTTTTTATATATTTATAAAATATTCTTGTTTAAGAGTAAACATAATACCCCCTCCCCCCAAAAATATACTCTCATGAGCGATAAAGTAAAGGGGGGGAGCAAAATAATTAAATTTAAAATAAAAACAAATAATAGTAATAATTGTAGGTATGGCCAAGTGGTGCAGTGGACAGAGCACCAGCCCTGGAACCAGGAGCACCTGAGCCCAAATCTGGCCCCATACCAGCCAACAATCACCCAGCTGTGTGACCCCATGTAAGCCACTCTAACCCCAACGCCCTGCTAAACCCCCCAAAAAGACTGAAATAAAATAAAATAGTAATAATAATAATGATAATAATAATAATAATAATAATAATAATAATAGTATGGGTGGCTGGGTGGCAGGCAGAGCACTGGCCCTTGATCCAGGAACACCTGGGTCCAAATCTGGCCTCAGACACCCAACAATCACCCAGCTATGCAGCCCCAGGCAAGCCAACCAGCTCCATTTGCCCTGCACTTCCCCCAAAAAAGTAATAATAATAAAAAATGTGCTTTAGTCTGTGTTCCAACACCACCAGCTCTGTAACTGGTCTGTCACATTCTTTATGATAAGTTCATCACAAAAGTTAGTTCCATATTTTCCCACCGTTGTCATTGCTAATCTCAATTCCCTCCATTCATACTTCTCCACTACCATGTTCTATATTCTCTTTCTCCTTTCACTCTGTCTATTCTGTAGGGTAGCTGAGTGGTGCAGCAGACACATCTCTGGCCATGGGGCCAAGAGGCCCCGAGTACACATACCACCTCTTAGGCCCAGCATCCACCTGGCCCTATGGTTCCAGACAGGGCATCCAATCCCAGCCCCTTTCAAGAAGTAAAAAAGAAAATATGTTATATATGACCACTCTCCCCCACATTGTCCATCCTCTGTTCCATCACTCACATCCTCCTCTTCCTCCTATCTCCCTTCTCTCCGTCTTACTCTAGATGTCTATACTCAATTGAGTATATATGAGGTTTCATCCCCTAACCACCTCTGATGAGAGGGAAGATTCCCCCTTGCCTTCCTCCCTTCCATATCATTGCAATAGCTCATTGTAATAAAGAAAAATCTTATTATATGGAATATCTTAGGCTTTCCTTTTTCTTTTTCCATTGCATTTCCTTTTTATCTATTGACTCCATTTTGACAACACATTATATCTTCAAATTCATCTCTCTTGTGCTTCATCTATAAAAGCTTCTTCTACTTGCTCTATTAAATGAGAAGGTTCATATGAGTATTATCATTACCATTTTTCTATACAGGAATACATGTAGTTCATCATCATTAAATCCCTCATACTTTCCCCTTCTTGTCCACTTTCTATGCTTCACCTGAGTCCTGTATTTGAAGATCAAACCTTCTGTTTAGCTCTGGCCATTCCAACAGGAACATTTTAACTTTCCCTGGTTCACTGAAAGTGCATCTTTTTAGCTGGAAGAGGACATTCAGTTTTGCTGGGTAGTTGATTCTTGGTTGCGTTTTACTTCTGGAATATTATATTCCAAGGCCTAAGAGCTTATAATGTAGTTTCTGCTAAGTCCTGTGTGATGCTGACTGCAGCTCCATGATATTTGAACTGTGTCCTTATAACTGCTTATAATATTTTCTCTTTGACTTGGAAGTTCTGGAACTTGGCTCTAATATTCCTGGTTTTTTTTTTTGTTGTTGTTGTTGTTGATCTCTTACTAGAGATCTGTGGATTCTCTCCATTTCTATTTTGCCTTCTGCTTCTAGGATATAAGGGCAATTTTTCCTGTAGGAATTCTTTAAATGTGATGTCAAGGCTCTTTTCCTGATTATTACTTTCAGGTATTCCAATAATTTTAGAATTATCTTTCCTAAATCTGTTTTCCATATCAGTTGTTTTTTTCAATGAGATGCTTCATATTTTCTTCTAATTTTCCATTCTTTTGGTTTTGAAGTATTGTGTCCTGACTTCTTGTAAAGTCAGCAGCCTCCCTCAGTTCCACTCTTTGTCTGAAGGATATGTTTTCCTCAGAGAGCTTTCTTATCTCCTTTTCCATTTGGCCAATTCTGCTTTTTAGAGCATTTTTCTCCTCAATAATTTTTTGAACTCTTTTATCCATTTGACCTATGCTGGTTTTTAAACATGTTATTTTCTTCAGCATTTTGTTTGTATCTCCTTGACTAAGCTGCTGACTTCTTTTTCATGTTTTTTCTGTATCTCTTTCATTTCTTTTCCCAATTTTTCTTCTATCTCCCTCAATTGATTTACAAAGTCTTTTCATAGCCTGAGCCCAATTGCTGTTTTTCTTGGAGTCTTTAGATGCAGAAGTTTTTGCTTCCTTATTTTTAGATTGAGTGTTTTTATCCTTCTTGTGAACACAAGCAAAGTATTTCTCAATGCTGTTCCTCTTTTTTCTCTGCTTACTCATTTCCCCAGTCTGAGCCTGGTTTTGAGGTGCTTCCTGAGTTTTTGAGTATTATTGGGACACCGCCCCACAAGAATCTCCATGTGTGAGGCTCTGTCTTCCCTCCTGGTCTGTGAATGACCATAAGCATACCCCTCTGCCATGGGGTTGAGGTGGGGGGAGCCTGCTGTTCTATGCTGCTCTATCACTTAGACTGCAGTCAGGATCTGAATGTGGTTAGAACCCCAGAGTCCTGTTCCATGGACAGAGGACAGCTCAGCAGTCTCTCTTCACTCCCCTTCCTAGGCTCAGCACTCACACCCTGGGGTCTCCTGATTATGGGCTTCTGCTTCCTGTTGCTGGATCTGGTCTGCCATGGCCACTGTGTGATGCTTGCTATGTGCCCTTAGGGCTGGGCTTCACATGCTGTCTCTGGCAGAGGTCACCTGCTGATCCCCCAAGTTGTGCCCAATGCTCCCTGGGGTGTAGATTAGGAAACTGCCCCTGCTGCCATGAGCCCCGGCTCCCAGTGCCCTGGAGCTGCCTCCAGGAGGCTGAAGTTCCTTCACTTATGTGGGCTGCCTCTCCAACCCCATGGAGCAGAGCCTTTCCACTCTTTTCCAGGTTACCTTGGGCTGGAGAATTGCCTCACTGGATCCCTCTGTGGGTTCTGTCTCTCAAAAATTTAGTTAGAGTGTTTAGCTTATAAGTTTTAAGAGAGTGCAACTAAGAGATAATCCTCTCTTGTTGCCATCTTGGCTTCACCCCCTCTGATTTGTCATTATTAAAAGAAATAATGGAAGGAATGAAATTAGAGTACTATTAAAAGACATTAAGTTCCAGGCCTTTGTTTCACAGATGAGGAAACTGAAACTGAGAGGTTAATCATTACCTCTGTATTACTATTTGAGGCAGTTTACAAACCCACATTAAGATTTTTTTTCTTTTTCTATCTTATGTATTTGTTTTTTCCACATAATTTATTGGGCTTCAACTTTAACATCAGAGCATTTAAGTCAACAGTTTCCAAAGTCACTTTCAATTTTACAGCAAAGATTATAGAATCTATTTAATATTAGGATGTTTCAATTTCATAAAAAAAAGGAATTGAGTCATTGATATCTTGAGCTATCAGTAACATAATTCCTTTCAATCAGACAAATATTGATTGTGAGTGAGAAAGAAGTAAAGGAGGTTCCTTCTTTGCTTCCTTAGTCCATATCTTTTCCTTCAATAGACAGACCAGCATTTTCACCTCACTAATATCCTTCAACATTTTGAAGGCCTCAACAGTAATAAGTTTGCTCTTTGTAATGTATTTCAAAATAACAATAATATTCCAACTGTAATGTAGTACTTTAAGAAACACAGTATTATAGATGAGCAACTAGACCTAGATTCAGAAAAAAAATGGCTCAGTTTCCACCTCCATTGTGTATAGCATTTAGAAATTCATTTACTCTCTTTGATCCATCAGAAAATTCTCTAAGTCTCTAATATATAGTTTCGCATTTGGTACAACTCTATATTTGCATATGAAATAATAGATATTCTGGTGAAAGGAAAAATGCAGAATACTATGTTGTATGAAATGGTATTTGCATTGGGTTGTTTGGGGTTTTTTCCTTTTTTTTTTCTTTTTCGGTTTTTACAGGGCAAATGGGGTTAAGTGGCTTGCCCAAGGCCACACGACTAGGTAATTATTAAGTGTCCGAGGCCGGATTTGAACTCAGGTACTCCTGACGCCAAGGCCGGTGCTCTATCCACTGCACCACCTAGCTGCCCCTGAATTGGGTTTTATAAAACAGGTGGATGTGGTGGCTAGGTGGGCACAGGGGATAGAGCACTAGCCCTTGGATCAGGAGTACCTGAGCTCAAATCTGACCTTGGACACTTAATAATTAACTAGCTGTGTGGCCTTGGGCAAGCCACTTAACCCCATTTCCTTGAAAAACCTATAAAAATAAAAGAACTGGTGGAGATACAAAAGACAAAGAGACACAAAAGATTGAGTGAAATGATGTATTAGGGACAAGAGTTCACTGAGTGTAGACTGTGGAAGGTTTTAACTGTTTGATTCTGAGCAACTCATTCAACTTAAGTTTACCTCAGTTTTCTCTTTCAGAAAATGTTGCAGAAAAAAAATGAAGAGTCAAAATAATGGAACAAAGGCATAGAATCCCCTGAACTCCCCCTCCAAACCCCTTCAAAAAACTTTAAATAATAACTAAATAAATTCTAGAGTAGCAGAACCCACAAAAGTCTGATTTAAACAATTTTTCATCCCAAGAAAACTTAGAAGGTTGACAGAAAATATTTGTTTTACTTATGTAAAAGGGGAGCATTGGTCAGCTAGGGAGAGGTGGAGACAAATTGTCAGAGGATGTCTAGCCTTCAGCACAGATCAGCATCAGAGGCTATTTGCCACTGCAGGCCAATGAATCTGCAGGAAAGCTAGTAGTTTCCAAGTCCCAGAACAAAAGGCTTATTGCAAAACCCAGAACTTTGGCACAACAGGAGTGACTAGGCATGGATACCTGTATTGTGATTTTAATGAGGTTCTTATTTGTTCCTGTAAATGAGGCTCTCACACAGTTGAAAAAGAAAGTATTTTAATAATGCAAGGAATAGATTGCTTACAATAATATTCTATATAGCAAATAATATATATATATATATATATATATATATATGAAAAGATTATTAATACTATAACAAAAGTAGAAGAGAAAGATAAAGAAAACATGGCCAATTCGGGGGAGCACCAACTCTTAATCAGTTTGGCTAGATAATTCTGGCTCAACAGCCAGTCCTGAATGGGAGAGCCACAAGCAGAATGTCTTCTCCATGGGTGGGATCCCTTTTCTTCTGCTTCTTCTCCTTCTTCTCCTTCATCTTTTTCATCTTTTTCGTAATGAATGATTGGAGTCTGAAGATATTGATTGGGAAGAACAAAGGTTTGCTTCCAAATTCAATTGGAACAGATCCCAGAGTTCTTATCATGACCATAGGAAGTCAGTAAATGTTATGAAGTTAGGAAGATGTCATATGGGGCCTCAAGACACAACATAATTGAGGTCAGAACTGTGAGACTAGCTAATTCTTTTCAGAACTGTTTATGTTCCAAGGAATGGCTAGTTCCTGGGACTCTAAGAACTCGGTCAAATCACATAGGACATGTTCCAGGGGGGGAAGGACATGTTCTCATACAGGCTTGAGTGAACTTACGCATATAAGAATTTCATTTTCTTATACATTTGGCCTTAAGGTCATGAGAAATGTATGAGGACAGGTCTATGAGAGTAAACTGATTATAACAATTACAAATGCATAATAATAGGAAGAAAATAATTAACAATAATATAGGGATAGCTAAACTGTTATAATATTTGGTATAAAGAAGTATAGGGAAAAGGTAACAATTTGGGTACCCAAGTCAAATTCTTAATAACATCTGTATCAGGGGAATAGTAAAAAGTCACCCTGCCAGAGCTAATTCTTAATAACATCTGTATCAGGGGAAGAGCAAAAAAAATCATCACCCCCAACAGTGGAGATATGTACTTCATCCACTTGGTCAGAGTAAAAATCATCACCCTGCCAGTGTAGGAAAGAGATGTTAGCAAGACATCCAGAAAAAGGGGGTTTCTCTGAGACAGAAGCTAAATCAGTACTATTATTAGAGGTTAAAGAAATGTATTGAGAAGATACTTCATATAGCATTGAAGAGTTAGAAAGAGGATATACAGTTAAGTCACAGAGGTTAGAGGAGTGTGAGAGAAGGCAGGGCTCCATCTGCCGGATCATCATTCCACACACCATACTTTGGTTAGTAAAAGTACAGTCCTGTAAAGTATGATTTACATTGTCTTGATCTACATAGTTGCTATATACATGTGACAAAGCAAAATAATCATGTAACACAAAAAGAATCACATGTAATTGACACATAATTTTCCACATACAGACTTGATAATATACTACAGTCCACTACACCAAAGGCAAGTACATTAAGCTCGTTCAGTTTTAGCTTGTTTCCGATATTTAACCATTCTAGGGAGTACACTGTCCCAAATATGGGTATCTATCTGTATATTAGCTAGAATGCTATCATTAAAAACCTGTAAGAATTGGCCTTGGTATTTTAAAGTATGTTGGTGTGGCAGGATCATTGTGGGCAACCAATTAGCATTAATTGTTAAAGCTTGAGATACATCAGATACATCTTGTCCAGCACTGCACAGTCTGCTGGCCAAGGTCTCAAGATCTATAGAATTTACTATACCCAAACCTGTTCCAGCTCTGCCAAGTAGAGTGTCATACCAGGCTCTTTTAGGTCTAGTACAGGGTAATAAAGGTGGAAAGGACACATTATAACAAAGTCCAATTTTATGTTGAGCAATAGATACATCTACACAAGATTTAGAAACTCATATTATTGAAGGAGGATGCTGATTAGGTGGAGTCTCTGATAAAAATTATATATATATATATATATATATACATACATATATATATATATATGTATATATATATATATATATATATATATATATATATATATATATATATATATATATATATATATATATTGTATCCATGTAGTTAGAGGTTACCTATAGTGGAAGCATTAGAGCAGACTAAATACTGGTATCTATTTTCAGTAGTAACATTTATATTATAAGTAGAGTTATCTATATTCCACTGTGTACAATTCTTAATTAGTTCCTGCTCCATTGTTGATGGACAACTTTCAATTAATCTGTTACACTTGAGGCCCGGGATGCAAAGGGAAGAGGAGTAATACAAAATGAAATGTCAACTAATGATAAGATAGTAAAACTTAAGTTCACAGAAGAAGGCCCTTTCAGGATATAGGAGGAAGGAGTCTGATAAAATGTAGCATTACTGATAGTCCAATTAGCAATGTTACAAAAGTTGAGTGCAGGGCAGGTGTAATTTCCCTGTTGTGAAGGAATAATAGTGGACCACCAATTTAATTGGATCTTGTCCCTGGAGAATCTCAACCAGGCTCCTGGAGTCCAAGTCTGTACAGCAGCATAAAACCCAAAGCCTATAAAACACTTAATTGAGAATAAACATTTGGGTTAGTGGGACATGATGCCAAGTGTCATCTCCTGAATAACAAATAATAGCTGTATTATTATTCCTTGGGCTACTAATTCAGCTGGCCGAGGAGCTTCTGTAGGGTGTCCTTTTATCCACACTTTGGTTCCTGGGATTATCTTCTCAGGTACCCATTGCATGTCATCCGAGCTACCAAATCCTTGATCCCCTCTAGTAGTCTTATCAGGGGATTGGGTTTTTTTCTGTCCATTGTCCAATGAGGTATGGTAATATAACCATCTGACATATCCTCTCTCCAGTCTTACAGGAGTAGGTTTCAGACACATGGGAATTATGCAAACAAACTTTTATTTCTCCTCTATTATCATTATCTATTACTTCTCCCAGTACATGTGCCTGTGCCTTATTGGCCAAGCTGGATGTAGAGAATAGCTGACCCCAAAATCGGTATTACATGATAATTGGCCTTGAGGTTTTATTTCCACATCATGTATTACATATAAATCATATCCTGCGGACCCAAGTGAGGCCCTCCAAGATTTCCTGGCATTGTCATGAAATTTCCACCATTGTATGGTAGGAATGTTAGATGCTTTCTTTAATTGTAAGCTAGGAGTAATCATTCAGGACAATGGAGTACTTTCTCCATAAGCCAAATGGTCTATTATTTAACTGTCTCAAAGCTTCAAATAAATTTTCCTTCCATTTCTTTAAGTTATTATCCCCCAATTTCTTTAATCTTTCTTTTAACAAGCCTTTCAATGAGGCTTGCCTCCTGTGGATAGCAAGGGATATGATATATCCATTCAATATTATTATATTCATAATAAGCATCAATTTCCTTTTCCTTTAAATGAGTTCCATTGTCACTTTGAATTTGTATAGGGGTTCCATAGTATAAGGAAATAATATCAATAGTCTTACAAGTATTCTTTTGGGTTGACCGTCTATATGGGCAAGAAATTAGTATTCCTGAATAAGTGTCTACACAAGCACAAGCATATTGGCACCCTTGATTTAGAGGTAATGGGCCTATATAGTCAATCTGACAAATTTGGGCAGGCAAAGTGCCTCTGGCCAGTTCTCCAGTTACAGTTTGAAGTATGGAGAGCTGACTGAAGAGCTGGCACTGGGGGCACTCCTGAGTTATCTGTTTAAAAATATCTAAAGGAATATTAATTCCTCCAGCCAATGCCCACCTGTAAAATGCAAGAGTGCCAAGATGGCCTGCAGTGATATGAATCCATTTTCCTAGTGTCAAATCATCCCTATTCTCCAGGGGCATCATTTGCAGGGATTTTCCTTCTGCTTTTGAGAGTTCATCAGCTTGGGCATTTTACTCATGTTCCACTGAATTGGCTTTCACATGGGCATCTACATGAAATACAGACACATTAGTATACTGGACACAAATGCATTTATTTTTCCACATTTCATAAGCCCAAACTTGTTTCCCATAAAAATCCCAATTTTTTGCATGTCACATGGTCATCTAAGTGGTTAGGCCATTTGCCACTACCCCGGTTTCTGTAAAAAAAAATATGACATTGTCTCCCCTTCTCTTGTTTCAATACTTGACATACAGCCATCAGTTTTGTCCACTGACTGCTTTCCTCTTCTTTCTAAAATATTATTTGTTACAGCCTTCCAATACCTAATTTGTCCTAAATATCTAGCAGAGCCATCTTGTAAACCAAGTGTTTTATTCAGGACTCAAGGAATCATACCCTTGATTCCATTTGACTCGTGAAACTGCCTTCTGAGGGGGAGTGGTCAGTGGAGACTGCACTGAGGTTAATTCAGATACTTTCTCAGGCAGGGGAGAGATGTCAGATTCTCTTGGTTTAGTTCTCTTCTGTATGTACCATTTCCATTTAATTATACTAGACTTCTGTGCATGTCCTATTTTATGAGAGATCAGAGTCTCCATTTATCCAGCTCATAATAGTTATTTGGGACCTTAACAGAACTTCATGATTTAAAGGGAGCTGTTCAGTTTCTACTAATTCCCAATATGCAGCTAGCAATTGTTCAAAAGGAGTATAGTTCTTTCCCACAGGTAGCAGTCTATTATTAATTTTTTTAAATTCCTCCAATCACTTTTAAGAACATACCTCAATTTAGTAGAATCTGGGTTGCCCAATCCCAGAAGAAATTCCATAATTTATTAGTTGATTCATAGCTCTCAGTGTTCTTTCCTACTTTACACTGATTTTAAATCAATTCTCAAAACTTCCAAAACCAATATCTTATTTATACAAAGTCAAACTTGCTCATACATTCATTCTACATGTTTTAGCTTCCATAAATTAAAAAAACCTAACCTTCCCTATGCCTCTTGATTTTCTTTGCACCCCCTTTCATTATTCTCTTCACAAGTCCTTAAATCCAGTATTCAGACTGCACAATTTGCATTTTCTCTTAACATACTACTTAAGCATATTTCAGACTTTATTCACCCCTCCTTTCTTCTTCTTTTATTCTAACACATATTGTTCATGACCAGATCCAATGATTTATTTAAAACCTTACTTTTGCAGCTAAATAGGCATACTTCTATTTACAAGTTCTTGGGCAAGATTTTTCAGTGTTCCCTAATTCCATTGTATTCTTAAAATTTTACAGATTGCAATGGTCTTTGTACTTTTGCAGGAATAATTTCTCATCAGGTAAATTGAGAGTCATCCCCCCTTAAATTGTACTAATATGTACTCTGGAAGAAAGGGAACAATCATCACTGAGTACTCCTTTTTTGGGTAATTGACCTACCTTCATCATTATTTTAACTTGTTTTACCAAATTTCTTTTCCTCCCAAGCCTGTAATTTTAACAGACATTCCATTTCTAAATATACTAGGATTGCCATCCATCAAAGAGGTCTTGCCCCAATTTCAAAACAAAACAAAACAAAGAAGCAAACAAACTTTAGTAACAGTTGTATATCCATTTTTCCAATTTATAATTAATTAATCTTAGGAGAGACCAATAGCTCCTCTGTCTGATCTCCCTTACTGGGGTTTGGTTCCTATCTACTATTCTCCTTTAAAATGTTCTAATGAGGGATACTAGGAGGGAAGAGGAGGGGGAGGTGGCGCAGTAGGCTCCACATTCAAGGTAGAAACTTTTCCTTTATCTCCCACTTTCTTATCCAAAGCTTCACATACCTTATGATATTCAGTTAATAGAGCCCATCATCTTCTGCAAATACCATTTCTCTCCTTTCCCTTTTCTATGGTAATTTTACTTAAGCACTCAGGAAGTTGGGGAGGCTTTCCAATCCTAACACGGCTTCTCCAATCTTCACACCAGCCAGTATTTTGAGCCCAGACCTTTGCTAAAGTAGAAAAGGGAGGGTCTTCCCATCCTGGTACTTCAAAAGGGATGGGGATCTCTGCTGTTTTCTTAAATAGAGGCATTTACACAATGAATTCTCTTCATGAGGCCAATTAATGTATTGTGATTTTAATGCGGTTCGGAAAATGAAAGTATGTTAATAAAGCAAGGAATAGATTGCTTACAATAATATTCTATATAGAAAATAATATATATGTATATATATATGAGAAAGGATTATTAATACTATAACAAAAGTAGAAGATAAAGATAAAGAAAATATTACCGATTCAGGGGAGCACCAACTCGTTTTGGCTGGATAATTCCAGTTCAACAGCCAGTCCCGAATGGGAGAGCCACAGGCAGAATGTCTTCTCCATGGGTGGGATCCCCTTTCTTCTGCTTCTTCTCCTTCATCTTCTTCATCTTCTTCATCTTCTTCATCTTCTTCATATTGAATGATTGGAGTCTTAGGATATTTATTAGGGGAGAACAAAAGTTTATTGCCAAATTCAATTGGAAAGGATCCCAGAGTTCTTATCATGAATGTAGGAAGTCAGTAAATGTTATGATGTTAGGAAGATGTCATATGGGGCCTCAAGACAAAACATAATTAAAGTCAGAATTGTGAGAATAGCCATTTCTTTTCAGTACTGTTTGTGTTCCAAGGAATGGCTAGTTCCTGGGACTCTAACTACTGGGTCAAATCACATAGGACATGTTCCAAGGGGGGAAGGACACGTTCTCATACAGGCTCAAGTGAACTTACTCATATAAGAATTTCATGTTCTTATACACTACCCAAGCATATTGAGCAAGACATCAGCACCTGAATGTCCAGATCAGAACGTCTGTAACCACCCTAGCCCCATTAAAAAAAATTAAAAATAAGCTTTGGTCAGTGTGCCCTAAGAGCAAAGCTCAGATTTTTAAATATGAGTTTAAAAAAAAGTTTCTATGTAAGGATAGAAAGCTACTATAGCAACAGAGAAGATCAAAACACAAAATTAGATGAAAATTAATGTAACCTGTGAAATCTCAAAGGGGAATATGAATTGTCTCCAAATCATATGCTCTTGGAAGAGAACCTATAAAAGCAAGAGAGGCAGAAGAAAAGAATGGGAAATTAGAGGAGAATTAAGATTTTTTTTAAAAGGCCACCAGCTAGTAAAAGGAAGCAAAACTTGACTGAAGAAAGCAACTCTAAAATTAAAATTTCCTTATTGGAAAAGGAGATAAAAAAGTTAAGTAAAGATAATAATTCCTTAAAATTAAAATTGAGCAAGAAGAAGATAAACACTACATGACTCATCAAGAATAAATTAAAAAATTCAAATGAATAGAAAATTTGAGGTATTTGTAAAATATCTCATTGGGAAACAGACTGATTTGAAAAATAGATACAGAAAAAATAATTTAAAAATTCTTGAACTGTGGAAAGCCATGATCAAAAAGATTCTTAAAAAATCTTTCAAGAAATTGTCAAGGTGGGTAGTTAGTTTGCACAGTGCATAGAGCACCAATCCTGGAGTTCGGAGGACCTAAGTTCAAATTTCGTCTCAGAAGCTCAATAATTGTCTAGCTGTGTGACCTTGAGCAACTCACTTAACCCCATTTCCTAGCAAAAACCCAAAAAGAAAAAAAAATAATTATTAAGAAAAAACTATCCTGATATCTTAGAACTAATGAGTAAATACACAGACATAGACACACAGACACAGGCACAGACACACACACACACACACACACATATACACACAAACACACACACATAAACAGGCAAATGGTAAAAGAGGTTCAAAATAAAAATGAGGAGAAGAATGTCTTAAAAGCAGAATTGGGGAGTGGGGGAGGAAAAACAGGTATAAATGTTCACTAAAGAAAATAAGTCCTTAAAAATTAGAGTAGTGCAAATTGAAGCTATTGAGTTTATGAGAAATCAAGAAACAACAAAACAAAAAACATTGAAAAGACTATGAAATGTCTACTTGATAATACATGTACTTTGGAAAATAGATCCAGAAAATTTATTAAGAAATTATTGTTCTGGGGGCAGCTAGGTATAACAGTGCGTAGAGCACCAGTCCTGGAGTCAGAAGGATATAAGTTCAAATCTGATTTCAGACACTTAATAATTGCTTAGCTGTGTGACCTGGGGCATGGCACTTAACCCTACTGCTTTAAATTTAAAAAAAAAAGAAAAGAAATAAAAAGGAAATTATTGCTGTACTTGAAAACATGATGGAAAAAAAAAGATTGTACACATCATCTTTCAAGAAATTACCATTTAAAACTGATATTCTAAAACTAAACTATAAAACACAAAGTGAAAGCATCCACTGATCAACTCCTGAAAAAGACCCAAAATGAAAACTAACAGAAATATGTGCTCTCACAGACAAAAAGAACTTGGATTACAACCAAAAAACACCTACAAAACAAAACTGAATGGAATTCATCAGGGAAAAAAAATTGGCATTCAGCGAAATGAAGAACTTTCAAGCATTCTTGAGGAGAAGAACAGGAAAGTTGACTTTCAAATACATGAGAAGAGAAGTTTAAAAAGTTAAACTGGAATGGGAAATAATAATTGACTTAATAATGTTAAACTATTTTCATCCCTGCATAGGAAGATTGATATTGGTAACTCATGACTTTGTCACCATTAGATCAATTAGAAGGAGTGTATATAAAAACAGAAGGCACAGATATTAGTTGAATAGGAAGAGATGATAACTAAAAAAATAAAATTAGGGGATACTAGGTGGCACAGTGGATAGAGCACTGGCCCTGGAGTCAGGAGAACCTGAGTTCAAATCCATCCTCAGACACAATAATGACCTAGTTGTGTGGCCTTGGGCAAGTCACTTAACCCCACTGCCTTGCAAAAAATAAACAAATAAAATTAAATTAAATTAATTTGTCATAGAGTAATATATCAAGTGAAAATGAAAGGGGAAGGTAGAATGGGATGAATTATTTCACACACAAATGGCAAGGAAAAAACCTTATGTAGTGAAGGGGAAGATAGGGGAGATAAAAGGGTGCAGATGAATCTTGCAATCATCAGAATTGACGAAAAGTAAAAATTTGTCTTTTCCTATAGAAAAGAAAGTGGAAAAGGGGGTAAAAGAAAGAGAGGTGATTGAAGAGAGAGAAGATTGAGGGACCTGGAGGTGTGAAGTCAAATATTTTAGAGGAGGAATAGATTCAAAGGAGAGAGAGAGAGAGAGAGAGAGAGAGAGAGAGAGAGAGAGAGAGAGAGAAAGAGAGAATAGAATAAATGGGGGCAAAAGAATGGAGGGCAATTATGTTAGTGGTTTAAATGTTAAAAAACAATCAAGAAAATTTCTCATTTCACAATCATATAGAGAACTGAGTCAAATTTGTTAAAATAAGGGCAATTTCCCAAATGATATATAATTAAAGTACAAATTGTTTCAGATGAAACAATCAAGGCCATCTATGACTATATTAAAAATGATCTGATTCATTATTATCTATTTTTCTTTTGTTTTTTTTTTCAAGGCAATGGGGTTAAATGACTTGCCCAAGGTCACAGAGGTAGGTCAGTATTAAGTGTCTAAGACTGGATTTGAACTCAGGTTCTCCTGACTCCAGGGACAGTGCTCTATTCTCTGTGCTACCTAGCTGACTTCTGATTCATTATTGATCAGAAAAATACAAGTTTAAACAATTCTGAGATAATACCTCTTATTTATGAGATTGAGTTATAAGAAAGAAAAAGAAAGTGACAAATGTCAGAAGGGAAGTGGGGGGGGGAGATAATAATAATGCACTATTGGAATTGTGAACCGATTCAAACATTTTGTAAACCAATTTTGAATTATGCCCCACAGCCAAGTACCCTTTGACATAGAAATAACACTCTGAATCTGAAAAGTTATATAAATGCAAAAAAGTAAAGGATCTATCTATACAGGCATGTTTATAGCAGCTCATTTTTTGCTAACAAAGATTGGAAATTGAGTAATCAGTTGGGAAATGACTGAATAAATTTTAGTATTTGATAATGATAGAATAATATTGTGCTATAAAAATGATTAACAGGAGAATCAGACAAAAACTTGGAAAGATTAACTTGATCAAAGTGTAATATACTGTATACAAAGTAAGAGCAATATTATAAGATGCACTCATCATCATTATTAATGATTAAATTATTCTCAGCAATACATTGATCCAAGACAACTCTGAAGTATTTTTGCAATTTATTCAAAAATAGAAAATTGATTGTGTCTGATTATGGGTGTTTGCATATATGTGTATGGAGAGAGAGAGAGAGAGAGAGAGAGAGAGAGAGAGAGAGAGAGAGAGAGAGAGAGAGGAAGAAATACATGTGTACATACATATATATATATATATATATACACATATCAATATTGGTACAGATACATATATAGATAAATCTAAGACAGAGACAGAGAGATGGAGCTAAAGGGCATGTATTTGAAGTTGGCTATATCAAATTTTACATGTTTGTGGAATATTCAGAGAAAAATGTCTTTCAGGTAACTGAAGATATGAATTAATGACCATGATTGATTCTCTGAATTTCAATTTCCATTGTGATATAATATAGGAGTTTACTAAATGTCTCTAAAATAGCTACTTTCTCTGAATTGAAAGCAATTCTTTATATATTTGTTTGAGAACTTGAGAACTCTTCTTCCAGCTAGCTGTCAATTATTTTTTCAAAGTCATTTATAATCAGGTTGTCAATATAGATGCAGTTCAATCATTCCAAAAGTAGGTAAACTTATTAGACTTACAAGATAAGACATTACACTAAATATTATTCATTAATGAATGTTTTCAGATGCTTTAGAATGTATATTGTAGTTCTATTCTAATCATATTCTATCACCTTGTAATATAGAAATAGAAAAGCGTTACATAGCAGTGATTTTTCCCCACATTTTTCTCCTATTTAATAAGTTTCTGGGTCAATTTTCTTAGCACTTATTAATTAATATTATAGCCTTGATTTTCTCCATCGTTATGCTTGTTATGGAGTATATGTAGTCTCTCACAATAACAACAGTCAGAGACTTTCCAGATTGTTAGAACATATCATAATTTATGTTTTTAAGACATAGCCATCTGAAAATCCAGGCTTACTCCTATGCAACAGTGAACATCAAAATAAAATGTTTTAATAAAGACATATATCTATGTGAATATATATGTGCAAAAATACACACTATTACCCAAATTTCATAGATTTTTATAGAGATCTATATTTATAAATATGTACAAATATCAGCATGCATATTCAAAGATATATATGCATATATATAAGTTTATATTATGCAAATACATACAGTTACATGTCTAAATTTTCATATCTCTATATATCTCTACTCACTTCTGTGGGTTTTTTGTTGTTGTTTTTATCTTCCTCCAGTCTAGCAAACCCTTCTTGACATGGCTGAACTTTATTGACCTTGACCCAGGGTTATCATTGGAATGAATACACAAAAATGAAGTTAAGACATTTTTTTTGACAAATCTACTTTCCTTTTTTTTTTTTTGGATGCAAACTAAGAAGGAAAGTTAATGCCTAAATTGACCTCCATCATTATTGAGGAAACAATATCAAAACCAAAATGTGTCCCTAATCCATTTATATAATATTTGATTTAACAAAAATAGTACCCTATTTCTCCCGTTCCCTGCCATATTATCTTCCTCAAGGGATCTGAGTCCATAGTAATAAGGAAAAAAATCTGGGGAAGGATTCGTTAAGGTAGAGTCAAAATTAGAATTCAAGCAAAGAACAAATTATGCCCGCTATTTTATGTATGTATATTATGTATTTCAAAAAATCTGATTATTTACACATGTGAATCATTTATGATGTTTGTTTTTTCTATTCTCTACCAATATTGTAACATTTAAGGTTTGTACAAGGGACTTTGCAATATTGTTTATTATGCCCATGCTCTCTATTTTCAAATAGCATCTTTTCATTTAGTCAAATTTCTATAATTGTCTTTTTAAAATTCAAAGTGCAAACACACAATATGTATACTTATGTTTGTCTATATACATATTTACACACTCACGTTATGTACACACATAAATGCTAAATATATGTCTATTTAAATGTTTATGTATTTGCTTTTGTCTGTATGCATCTGTAATTTCCCCCAAATAAATTTTACTTCAATGCAAGAAACTCCTCTTACAACATTTCCAATTGATTTACTATTATGTAACCTTCAGTATATTCAAAGGATATTGACCAAAGAATCAAAAGATTATCAGAAATATAACTACACTGCTGGAAATTGCACCTCAATGCAATTCCACTCATATTACAGATAAAGAAACTCAGGTCCACAGGGATTAATAAATAATTCAATGTTATAGTGTTAAATGTGAATGTATTTCTTCTGCTATACAAGATATTTATATAAACTGTGAACTGCAAGAGAAGGGAGTTGGCCACTTCTTGTTGATTTCTGGGGGTTTCGGTCAGTCTTTCATGTGAATACATACATGTAAATTTTTTTAACCACCTATATGTGCAATCCTATAAAGAAGAGCACCCAATTGTTTCTTTTGCCTTTTGAATTTTTCAATCTCTTTTGTAACTTATCACAGTTTTCCTTAATTTTCCCCTCTAGCCTTCACCAAGAGTTCACAGGTAGTTAGAAGCATGAGAGAATATTTCACTACTTCTTTTTTTTTTTAGTTTTTTTCCCAAGGCAAATGGGGTTTAGTGGCTTGCCCAAGGCCACACAGATAGGTAATTATTAAGTGTCTGAGGTTGGATGTGAACTCAGATCCTCCTGACTCCAGAGCTGGTACTCTATCCAATGTGCCACCAAGCCACCCCAGAATGTTTAAGTGAACCTGATGCAGACATATATGGCAGAGGTAGACATGTCCAAATTGTCTGATTTCAAGAAGGATAATATTGAACATTGCACTTGAACTCCAAATGTCTAAATAGAAGCTGAGGGACTTTCATCTCCTGTACATTGTGATTTCACGATTTTAGCTTTCTATCCAAAGGAAAAAAAAAAAAGATTTCCTGGGCAGCAGTAATCTTGGTGAAGTCTTTGTATGAGTTCATTTTGTATTTTTTTAATTTACATGCATTAGAGTTTCAGATGTAAATTTCTATAGATCTGAGAGAATTTCTTGAATCACGGAAATTCTTGAATAAAAGACAGAACTGTGTCCTTGCATAAAGGACAGACCACTGGAACTGAAGGATAATAAAATGGATCAGAATTTAGGGAATCAAGGGATCTGTATCTACTCTGCCATCGATATTAAAATGAATGATTTAGAAATTGCATGAGAAAAGCTATATTATGTAACTTACATGTCCTTTAAACTTACTGAGTATATTTGATGAGTAAGAATTTTTATGCATTTTTTTTGCACTGGCTATGAATTTCTATAGATTTTGGAGTAATTTATATATATCAAAAAATCTGTTTATTGACACATCTGAATCATTTATGATGTTTGCTTTTATTATCCTCTACCAATATTGTAACATTTAGCATTTACACAAAGGACTCTTTAATATACACTAATTGAAATCTTGAAATAAGCTATATTTAAAGGTTTTCTGGAAAAAACAGTATGTTGGGCCAAAAATGAAGGTGAATATAAACATTTATTAGTTATTTACTAATTATTGTACTGAGTACTTTATAAAAGGTCTCTCTTATTTAAGAATTATAGCTCTGAAAAATAGGTTTTATTGCTATTCCTATTCCCATTGTCCAGTTGAGGAAACTGAGGCATATAAGATTAAATTATTTGCCCCGATTGAAAGTGGTTTTAAATATCTGGAACTGGGTTTTCACTGAGGGCTTCCTGTCTTAATGCTTGGTGCTTTCTCCACTTTATCATCTAGCTGTCTCTAATGAAAAAAATTAATCTTCTGCTACCAACCCCTAGGAAAGATCACCTTTACATGAAATCAGAATACTGAGTCAAGGATAATATATATATATATATACATATATATATATATATATGTATATATATATATATATATACATATATAATATATATATTCAACCATTTCCCCTTTTTTGTTAAAAATGAATATATATGCAATATTGAGAACATTTTATGAACAAATGCTTTTCAAGTTCCATTATATCTTTTGGCATGAAGACAGAGTATCCTAGAATTGTTTGCTGCTGTTCTTTGTCTTTCATTCTCAAAGAATACCATATAGAAGACATGATGCCATGACATGCAAGTGAACTGCATCAAAGTTATGGAAGACTGCACAAAAGAACTAGATTCACTCTTTCCTCCAGGATAATTTGGGTCCAGTGGCTAGATATGGATCATGATGATTAGAGATTGTCCTAGATGAAGGGGAAAACTAAGCCTTTTTAAGATGACAGAGGAAGAGACAGAGATACAAAGAGGTTGAATCTTAATCAAGTTAAATAGGGATTTAGTCAGAGGATGGTGTATTACACTGCAACTTTGTCTAATTCCAATCATCTCCTCTTAGTCTAATTAGTTGATATCCTTGATCTCAGTTTCCTTATTTGTATAATGAATGTTTGAGGATAAATAGCAGTTAAAATCCTTTCCAGCTCTGAAACTGTGATTAGTTTTATTTTTATAGCTTTAGTATTTTTACCCTTTCAAATTAAGGTATAAGGGTTTGGTGATATTCATATACTTATCTAGAGCTAAATGCTGCTATTATGAAAGTTTAGAAACTTTATCCTTATGCTTCATATCTGGTAACATACACATTAATATTTTGTTCTAAAGATAATACAGTATAAACAATATTATTCACATGAATTAAAGCAAAGAATAAGGAAGAGAACAAAACTGATACAGAGACTAAACAGGATATCTTCCCCAAGAATTGTTTAAAATATTATTTGATACTATCTGCTGAATTCTGAACACCAAAATGAATGTTCAGAAAAATTCTACCTTTTTCAGGCAAGGATGAGAGATGTCTGATAGGCATCATTTAACAGGACCCATTGAGCAGGAAGAGCTCCATCAGAGATATAGAAAAATCTCCCCTGACAGTTATCCATCACATTAATTTGAAACCTACTGAGCAAATATAAACACTCACTCATTCATGCTCTCTTCTTTACAATCCAAAAGATAAAGTGTGGTAGCTAACTTTTCTAATGTCCAGTATATGAGGTGAATCAGAAGGAAAACATGCACTATGTGAACAGAACATAGAATGAAAGAGAAAAGAAAACATGGGTGCCTAGATATGTATGGAATATCTCTCCATAACAGCAAAGTAAATCCTAGTGGCTAGAACCTCTTGGATATGACTCTGAATGGTTCCCCAGAAAGGAAGAAGAAAATATATTTTTCCTGAAAAAATCACCATTTGGATTTACCTACTTTTAAAAATTATCTTTCAATGGAAGTACATTATTCATAAGAAACAAGAAGACACCCGTCACAAGAGTAGAAGAGCAACAAAAAGATTAATTAAATGAAATAGATATGTGGATTAACTTATGAGTGGTTGAAACTTGCTCCTGTTTTGACCTCACTGCTCATGTGATTCCTTCCCCTCCTTCAATCCTTTTGTTATATTTGTGCATATATGTGTGTGGGGGATTGGGGGAGATGTAAGATTATGTGATTTTGTGTGTTTTGACCCCATGGTTTTCCAAAATTTTGATCTGGTTTGCCTTGCTCATTATGGGAAAATTTCTTTGGACAACATATCAAAAGAGGCTTTTCAGGGGGTGTGTGTGTGTGGGGGGAAGTGGTGTCATAACATAGTCACATCACACACTCCCAAGCAGCTACTTCTCTTAAGTGACAAAATATTGGCAAGGTGCTTAACACAATTCCTACACATTTCAGGCATCTGATACATTTTTCCCCATCCTTCTTCCTTTGCATTTCTTGGAATCATTGCTAAAGTGTGCAGTGATTCCCTCACATAAAATAGGCTTGGGTAAGTCAATCAGAATCAGTCTGGAGAACAAACCCTCCTTGGGACAAAAATATAATGGCTTTGTAAAGATGAATATTGACTTCTTTAAATACCATGGCCTTGGGATATATGAACACTGCTGCAGTTGCATCTCGAAACAATGCTAACCATAATTTATGTGACTCCAGTAAAGTCCATTAGTATGGGACTTTTTACTCAGTGATGGAGACTAATGTATTGCTCTTGTATGAAGGGCAGGGTACAGCGTGAAACAGAAGAAAAGAGAATGCTGGACTTTTCAATGTTTTTGTTTTCTGTCTTCTCAGGTTTTGAAGGAGCTTTTGGAGTTTCTGGAACTTCTGGTTTCAAATTTTGATATCAAAGACAGATGAAGAAAACACCACTTCAAATTGTTGAAGGAAAAATAAGACTGTGAAGAACTGAAGACTTTATTAAGTCTCTATACTTGGTCAGGTAAAATCTAGGAATGTGATTCTTTCTCTTGATCTCTTTCTCTCTATTTCTGTCTTTTGCTCTGTCTCTCTGTCTCTCAGTCTCTGTCTTTTTCTCTCAATCTCTGTCTCAGTCTCTGTCTTTCCCTGTCTCTGTCTCTCTAAAACTCTGACTCTCTGTCTTTCTCTGTCTCTATCTCTGTCTCTCTGTCTCTGTCTTCATCTCTCTCTGTCTGTCTCTCTTTCTGTAATTTAACTCATCCTAAAAATGGAGAACTCTATCATGTTCTATGTTCAGTTGTATAGACCATAATATAAAGCTCTGATTCTCCTTTCAACTTTGAGAAGCAACGATCAGAAAAAAATTTGAACCTGAACACTATATATTATAGACTAATAACTCTTAAATAAAGAGGCTAGAGATGTCTTTTCTGCCTCCCTTCAAGAAAACAAATCACAAGGACACTGTGAGAGAGCACTGGAGTGGAGAGAGCACTGAAGGAAAGGATTTCAAATCCAGTCTTAGAAATTTGGCAGTTAGTATCTGTATGACACTGGGCAAGTCATTTAATCCTGATTGCCTCAAATCCAAGGCTTTCTCCAGTCATCCTAATAACTTTCAGACTACTGGACCCAGATGACTTTGAAGGAGAAAGTGAGAATGGTAAACTAGCACAGCATTCCCTCACTATAAGCAATTCATATGCTTATCATGGTATCACCTCTCTGGTGTCATGGTATTCATTAAAAACAAAAAGTAACAATAGAAAAATATTTAAAATAACTTCAGACAACATAAAATACTTGGGAGTCTGCCTGCCAAGGCAGACTCAGAAACTTTATGAAAACAGCTATAAAACAATCTTTCCCAAATCTTATTTATGTAATTTTATTTATATAAAATGTGTATTTTTAATTGTAATAATTTCTTTCTGACCCCCCAGTGGCAAATGGTCAGGTTAGCATTATAAATAGATATTTTTGATGAATATGTTTACAGATTAGTTATTTTAGGTTTCAGGAATTAGAAATAAGGGAAAGATATCCATAAGAGATAATTTTTATAAAGTGTTCATCAGATTCTGAAGATTTTTGTGTGTGTGTTAGTGTGTTTTGTATTGTTTTGTTTTTCTTCCCCTGGAGGCAGTAAACATTGTCCATAGCCAGTCTAATACAGTTGTCTGAACTGCTGAAAGGAGCTGTTTCCATCAAGGTTGTCCATCTCACAATGTTGTTTTTAACGTGTACATTGTTCTGTTGTTTCTGCTTCCTTCGTCAGCAACAGACCTCCTAAGTCAGTACATGCATTTCTAGAGTCCATACATTTATAATTCCTTACAGAACAATAGTATTCTATATTATTCATGTGTCATAGTTTGTTTAGGGATTCCCTAATTGATGGGCATCCCATCAATTTCCACTTCTTTGCCACTACAAAAAGAACTGTTGTGAATATTTTAGAATACAGAGGATTTTTCCCTTTTTTATAATTTCTTCTGGATATAGACCTAGAATTGGAATTGCTGGGTCAAAGGTTATGAATAATTTTATTGCTTTTTGGGCAAAGATCCAAATTGTGCTCCAGAAAGGTTGGATCATTTCACAACTCCACCAGCACAGCATCAGTGTCACAATCCTCCCACAACCTCCCCAGCATTGATTATTTTCCTTTTCTCTCTCATCTTTGCCAATCTGATAGCTGTGAGGTGATACATCCTTGTTGTTTTAATTTGCATTTTTCAAATCAATAAGGATTCAGAGAATTTTTTCATATGATTAAATATAACTTTAATTTCTTCATTTGAAAATTGTTCATATACTTTTACCATTTATCAATTGTGGAAAGACTTGTGACTTTATAATTTGATGTATTTTTCTATATATTTTAGAAATGAGAACTTTACCAGAACTCATAGTTGCGAAGATGCTTTCTTAGCTTTTTACTTTCCTTCTAATTTAAGCAGCTTTGATTTTATTAGTGCAAACATTTTTAATTTAATATAGCAAAAATGATTCATTTTGCAGTTAATAATGAGCTCTAATTCTTTTTTAGCAATAAATGTATCCACTTTCCATAGATCTGATAGAAAGAGTATTTCTTAGTCTTTTAATTTATATGTGTCAGTGCTCTTTATGTCTTAATCCTATAGAAAATTTGACTTTTGGAATAGGGTGTGATATGTGAATCTATGCCTAGTTTTTGCCATAGTATTTTCCAGTTTTCCAAACAAATTTTTTTAAATACAGAGTTCTTGTTCTAGAAGCTGATGTCTTTGTATTTGGCAAATACTAGATCAGTCATTTTCTATGGTTTCCTTTGAACCCATCCCAATCCATTTATCCATTACTCTATTTCTTAACCAGTACCAGCAAGTTTGATGATTGCTGTTTTATAGTATGGTTTTAGATCTTGTAGAATTTGTCTACCTCCTTTTACATTTTTTTCTTCAGTTCCCTTTCTATTCTAATGCTTTTATTGCTCTAGATGAATTTTGTTACTATTTTTCTATCTTGGTAAGTAGTTATTTGGAAGATTGTTTGCTATGTAACTGAATCAGTAATATGATTTGGGTAGAATTGTCATTTTTATTATATTAGCTCTATTTAAGCATGATCATTTCACATTTTTCAAATTACTTGGATCTTTGTTTATCTGGGTGAGAACTGCTTGGCATTTGTCTTGGGGGGGTAGATTCCCAAGTATTTATTTTTTGTCTATAGTTATTTTAAATGCACTTTTTCTTTCTGTTTCTTGCTCTTGTCCTTGTTTTTCATATATAGAAATGCTGATGATTTATATGAGTTTATTTTGTATCCAGTTAATTTGCTCAATTTGTTGAATGTTTCAAGCAGTTTTTAGATTATTTTCTCCAGTTCGCTAAGTGTATCATAATATCATTTGAAAAGAGAAAAAGGTTTGCTTCCTCTTTGCCAATTCTGATTCCTTCAATTTCATTTTCTTCTCTAATTGTTACATTTCAAATACTATATTGACTAAGCAATATAGTATTTAAAATGCTCTGAGATTGCTCCCATTATATAAATTTTTTTTATGTTTTAGATAGATACTCTTTATTATTTTAAGGAAAGCTCCATTTACTCCTAAAGTTTCTAGTGTTTTTCATAGGAGTGGACATTGTATTTTATCAAAGTCTTTCTAAGCATCTTTGACATAATCATGTGATTTCTGTGGGTTTTGCTATTGATATGTTTAATTATTTTAAGTGTTTTCCTAATGTTGAATCATCCCTGCCTAACTGTTATAAATCCTAAATAATCATTTGATATTATCTTAGTAATAACTCACTATAGTCTCATTGCTAAAACTTAATTAATGATTTTATATCAATATTCACTAGGGAATTTAATCTATCATTTTCTTTGTCTGTTTCCTGGTTTACATATAAGCACCATGTTGGTGTCATAAAAGGAGTTTGGAAGAACCCCTTCCTTTCCTATTTTTTAAAGAGTTTATGTAGAATAGCAATGAATTGTTCCTTAAATGTTTGGTAGAATTCATTTGCAAATCCATCTGAATCTGGAAACATTTTCTTCAGGAATTGAATGATGCATTCTTCACTTTCCTTTCCTCAAATATGGTATTTAGGTAATTTATTTCTTCTTCTGTTAATCTGGACAGTTTATATGTTTGTAAATATGCATCCATTTCACTCAGGTTATCCAATTTATTGGCATACAGTTTGGGAAAGCACTTCAGAATTATCTCTTCAATTTCTTCCTTGCTGGTGGCTAGTTCACACATTTCATTTTTGATACATATACCGTGGTCATATTCTTTCTTTTTTTAAATCAGATTAACCAAATGTTTGTCTATTTTATTTGCTCTTTCATAAAACCAATTCTTAATTTTATTTATGAGATCAAAGGTTTTCTTGCTTTAAATTTTATTAATCTCTCCCTTGACTTTCAAATGTCTAATTTGGAATGTAATTATTGATCTTTAAGTTGCCCTTTTTCTAGTTTTTTTAGTTGCATACCCAATTAATTGTTCTCCTCTTTCTCTATTTTATTTCATAGCCATTTAGAGTAATAAAATTTCCCCTCAAAATTGCCTTTGCTGCATTCCACAAATTTTGATATGATATCTCATTAATAATACTCTTATTGTACATTTCTATTATTTGTTGTTTGATCTACAACTATTTAGATAAACTTGTATAATTTCCAATTATTTCTTGGTTTATCTTTCCATGACCCATAATTACATGTAATTTTTATTACATCATGGCCTGAGAAGTGGTATTTATTATTTCTGACTTTCTGCATTGGATCATTTGGTTTTTGTGCCCTAGTACATGGTCAATTTAATAGCCCCATTAAGTTTTCTCCAGAGGTCTATCATATGTTAATTTTCTAAAGATTCATTCACCTTCTTCACTTCTTTCTTTTTATTTTAATGTTAGGTTTATCTAGTTCTGAGAGAGGGAGATTGAGATCTTCCATTATTAAAATTTTGCTGTCTATATCTCTTTGTAATTCACTCACCTATTATTCTAGGAATTTGTATGCTATACCACTAGGTGCATACATGTTTAGTGATGATATAGTCTCATTATCCATGTTACCTTTTAAGAAGTTATAGGTTCCTTCCTCAGCTAAGGCATAATAGAGTTTGTTTTCACATTTATATGTTTACCTTGTGTATATTTCTCTGCTTCAAATATGCTTCTTCAATGTTTTCAATAAGTCCAATAATTCTCAGGTTGCCCTTCCTTGATCTATTCTTGAGGTCAGTGGTTTTTCTGATGAGGTATTTTGCATTTTCTTCAGTTTTTTTTTTTTAATTTCGAACAGACTCTTTTTTTTAGGTTTTTGCAAGGCAAATGGGGTTAAGTGGCTTGTCCTAGGCCACACAGCTAGGTAATTATTAAGTGTTTGAGACCGGATTTGAACCCAGGTACTCCTGACTCCAAAGCCAGTGCTTTATCCACTGTGCCACCTAGCCACCCCTTTCGAACAGACTCTTGCTGTCTCATAAAGTTATTAGTTTCCGAAAGCCTCCATTCTTTTAGAGAGGAGTTTTCTTCATTTATTTTTTGCAACTACATTTCCAAATGGTCAATTCTATTTTTGAAAGAGCTCTCCATTTGACCAATTGAGGTTTTGAGAGACTTATATTCTTTTTTGCATTTGCCCAGTTGAGGATCTGAGAGAATTATTCTCATTTTGTATTTGTCCAATTGAATTTTCCAATGATATGTTTTCTTGTTGTAAGGTGTTATTTGACTCTCCCAAATTTTCCAAATCATTTTTTTTTTGCAAGGCAATGGGGCTAAGTGGCTTGCCCAAGGCCACACCTAGGAAATTATTAAGTGTCTGAGGCTGGATTTGGACTCAAGTACTCCTGATTCCTGGGCCAGTGCTCTATCCATTGGGCCAGTGCTCTATCCATTGGGCCACCTACTTGCCCCTCCAATTGATTTATAAACTCCTTCCTTATCTCATCAAGGAATTCTTCCTGTGCTGGAGACCAGATCATATGCTCTTCAGAGGTTCTAGGTCTCTGAGTTAGGGTCTTTTCCTTCCAAGAATTTTTCTATGGATCCCCCTTTCCTTTGACCTTTCATTATTTTGCTAGGACCTTGAGATGGGGAGGGGCTGGTTCACAGAGATTTCATGTTGGCATCCCTTATAGGCTTTACTCCCTGAGTGCAATATCTCCATATTGCCAGTAGGGGGTGCTAGAGAAATTGTTCATTGTGTGTAATTTCTCTGGCTGGACAGTAGGAGTTGCTTTCTCTGGAGTGACTGTGCTCTTGATTGAGGCCTTCTTCCTTAGCCTGGAGGGAGTGAATGAAGCTGTTAAATCCTTTTGTCTTCAATCAATGATGGACTCTACCCTGGGGTGAGGTCATCCCTCTCCCTATTTTCAGCTAGGCTGGTTCTCCTGCTCACACACCTGTGCCTGGGGAAGAAGTAGTCTGTAACTATGTTTGTTAAGGGAAGATGCTTCAACTGCAATGGAGGTATAGACTGGAGTTCTTCAGATCAGGGGAGCCTGGGGATGATATCTGCAGCTCTCCTGCACTGGAACTCTACCCCCATCTCTGCTGGCAAGCTCCAGAGGGTTAGCACCACCACTGTTGCTTCTGCTCCCTAGTTGACCCAAGTCCCCATGGTCAACCAGGCTCTAGCCCCACTGATCAAGCAGGTTGACTCTCAGGCCCTCAGTCTCCTGGGGCTCCAACCCTGCTGCTAATCAGACTGATATGTGGCTGATCCTCCCTCTGTGCCCAGACTCATTCAGGACTGCAGAAGACAGTTTCTGAGTTAGATGCTCTTCTCCTGGCTTTTTGTTCTGGGATTTTGTGGATTGGATTTCTGTTAAGAGTTTTGTTTCATATCATAGATGGGGAAAGATCAGGAGACTTTAGAACTCAGCCTGTCTTCTCTCTGCCATCTTGGCCAGAAGTCTACAAATATGTTTTTTGTTAAAGATAAGTGTAGGATTCTGGTTTTTTATCCATTCTGCTATCCACTTTTGTTCTATGGGACAGTTCAACGCATTCACATTTATGGTTATGATCACTAACTCTGTATTTCTGCCCATGGTGTCTTTCTCTATTTATATTTTTCTCCTTTCTTTTTCTTATTACTCCTCAACAAAATTTTGCTACCTTTCCCCTTTGACTTTTCTTTAAAAATTTAACTTTCAGTTTATTTTCACGTATACATTCACCTTCCCTTTTATCAATTCCTTCTTCCTTTGTCTATCCCTTTCCCATACCACTTCTTCCTTTTACCACCCATGGTAAAATTTTAAACCCAAGTGAGAATGCATCTTATTCCCTCACTGGGCTAAATCTGTTGAACAGAATTTACACAACATTCACATTCTCCTTTCTTTCCCTATAAAATTATAAATCTTTATGCTACTTCTCATTTCATTATTTACCTTTCTATTAATACTAATCTCTAGTACCCTTAATCAGGTACTATAAGTTACAGTTTGATTATATATATGATAATTTGATAAGCTCATATTGTTATCAAGGTATCATCACAGATTGTTTGCTTTATTGCTTGATAAGAACCAAACCCCTTCAAATCATATTTGAAATCATTTTTTACCTTACTCCCTTTTCAAGTATCTTTCATTTACATACAATACAGCTCATGAGCCAAAGTATCATCCAAAGCCATATCATTTCCCCCTCCCACAGGTCTCTTTTCTCTCACACTTTAGCCCCCTGCCTCCCCCACCCATCATCAGGACACTTAAACACTTGTTAAGTGAAAAGAGGTCTCCCTGCCCCCCACTTAACCTCCCCACACAAGCTACTTAATCCCTTGTTAAGTGAAGTATGCCTTAAACAAACTCTGATCTAATTAACTGGAAGAATATTTTTAAAAGCATTTATTTTTCACTAACTTTGAATTTTTACAATTTTTCACCTAATCTCCCTTCCCTTCCCACACCACCCACAAAAGGCAGGTTGTTAGTGTTTACATCATTTCCATGGTATACACTGATCTAAGTTGAATTTGACAAGAGAGAATCATATACATAATGATGAAAGTAAAGTATAAGAGATAGCAAATGTAGATAATAAGATAACAGTTTTGATTTTTTTAATAAAAGGTAATTGTTTTTGGTCTTAGTTCAAACTCTCCAATTCTTTCTCTGGAAACAGATGGTATTCTACATCATAGATACCTCCAAAATTGTGCCTGATTGTTGCACTAATAGAATGATCAAGTCCATTAAGGTTGATCATCTCCTCCATGTTTGCTGTTAGAGTGTACAATTTCTGATTATCTCATTCAGCATCAGTTTATGCAAATCCTTCCAAGCATCCCTGCATTACCATCCCTTCTAGTTTCTAATAGATCAATAGTGTTCCATGACATACATGTACCACAGTTTATTAAGCCACTCCCCAAATGATGAACATTAACTCGATTTCCAATGCTTTGCCACCGCAAATGAGACTGCTATGAATATTTTTGTTAACTGATGTTTTTACAATTTTTCATAATCTCTTGAGGGTATAGACTTAGTAGTGTTATTGTTGGATCAAAGAGTATGCACATTTTTGTTGGCCTTTGGGCATAATTCCAAATTATTCTCCAGAAAGGTCTGATAGGTTCATGGCTTCACCAACAATGTATTAGTGTTCCAGATATCCACATCCCATGAAACACTGATCATTTTCCTTTCTGGTCATATTAGGCAGTCTGAGAGGTGTTATATGGTACCTCAGAGATGCTTTACTTTACATTTATCTAATAATTTTTAATTTAGAGAAATTTTTCATATGACTATAGATTTCTTTGATTTCTGCATCCATAAATTGCCTTTGTATCTCCTATGTCCATTTGTCAATTGGGGAAGGAATTTTTTTGAAAATTTGACTCAGTTCTCTGTATATTTTAGAAATGGGTCCTTTGTCAGGTATGCTAGTTGTAATTTACTATGTTTCTTTTGATCTTGGTTACAGTGGTTTTGTCTGTGCAAGAGCTTTTTAATTTAATGTAATTAAAATTCCCTAGTTTGTCTAAAATGATGTTCTCCATCTCTTCCTTGGTCATAAACTGCTTCCCTTTCCATAGATCTAAGAGGTAAAGTATTCCTTGATCACTGAGTTCACTTATAATATTGTTTTGTATATGTTTATTCTGTAATCATTTTGATCTGATCTTGGTATAGGGCGTGCGATATTGGTCTACTCCAAGTTTCTGCCATAATATCTTCCAATTTTCCCAACAGTTATTATCAAAGAAGAGAGTTTTTATCCCAATAGCTTGACTCTTTTGGTTTATCAAACAGCAAATTACTATAATTATTTCCTGCTGTCTCTTTTGAATGTAATCTACTCCACCAATCCACCATTCTATTTCTTAGCCATTACCAGATAGTTTTGATGACTGATGCTGTATAATATAATTTTAAATCTCATAAGGGTAAGACACCTTCTTCTGTACTTTTTTTCATTAAATCCCTGGATATTCTTGATTTTTTTCTTTCTACATATGAATTTAGTTATAATTTCTTCTAGTTCATTAAAGAAATATTTTTTAAAGTTTGATTGCTAAGGCACTAAATAAGATTAATTTAGGTAGAATTATCATTTTAATTATTTTAGTTTGGCTTATCCATTAGCAGTTGATATTTGTCAATTGATTTAAATCTGATTTTATTTGTATCAAGAGTGTTTTAAAATTGTTTTCAGAGAGTTTCTGAATCTGCATTGTCAGGTAGATTTACAAATAATTTTTTTTGTCTGAAATTACTTCAAATAGAATTTCTCTTTCTAGCTCTTGCTGATGTATCTTGCTATACATACATATATATATATACATATATATATATATATATATATATATATGCTGAGGATTTATAGGAGTTTATTTTATATCCTGCTACATTGCTAAAGTTGATATTTATTTCTAGTCAATTTGTATTTTAGGATTCTCTAGGTATACCATCACATCATCTACAAAGAGTGAAACTTTTCTAATTCCTTCCCAATTCTAATTCTTTCAATTTTTCTTTTTTTTTCTCATTTCTGAAGTTAGTATTTCTAATACAATATTGAATAGTAATCGTGATAACAGGCATCCTTGTTTCAACTCTGATCTTATTGGGAAACACTGTAGCTTATTCTCATTTCATATAATGCCTGTTGTGGTTTTAGATAGATGCTTCTTATTATTCTAAAGAACAGTCCACTTATTCTTACTATCTCTAGTGTTTTCTTGGGAATGGGTACTGCATTTTGTCAAAAGCTTTTTGAGCATCTATTGATATAATCATATGATTTCTGATAGGTTTGTTATTGATATAATTAATTATTTTAACAGTTTTCCTAATATTAAGCCTACCCTGAATAACTAGGATAAATCCTACTTGGGCATAATGTAGTATCCTTATGACAACTTGCTGTAATCATTTTGCTAAGATTTTATTTAAGATCTTTGTGTCTATATTCATCAGGGAAATAGGTCTATAATATTCTTTCTCTGTTTCAAACTCCCTGGTGTAACTATCAGCACCACATTGGTGTCATAGAATGAATTAGGCAGAGTTCCATCTTCACCTCTTTTTCCAGAGTTTATGTAGAATTGGAACCAATTGGTCCTTAAATGTTTGAAAGAATTCCCTTGTGAATCCATCTGGCCCAGGATATTTTTTCTTAGGGAGTTCAATAATGGTTTGTTGAATTTCTTGTTCTAAGATAGGGTTATTTAGGTATTTAATTTCCCTCCATTTAACCTGGACAACTTATATTTTCATAAATATTAATCCATTTCACTTAGTTTATCAAAACTTTTGGCATAGAGTTGGGCCAAATAATTCCGAATTGTTACTTTAGTTTTCTTCTCATTTGTGGTAAGTTCACTTTTTTATTTATGGTAGTAGTAATTTGATTTTCTTCTGTCTTTTGTAAATCTAATTATCCATAGGTTTACCACTTTTATTGGTTTTTCATAAAACAAACTCTTTATTTTATCAATTAGTTCAATAATTTTCTTATTTTCAATTTTATTAATTTCTCCTTTAATTTTTAGAATTTCTAACTTGGTATTAAATTGAAGATTTTTGACTTGTTCTCTATCATTGTTTTAGTTGGATGTACAGTTCATTGATTTCCTCTTTCTACATTTTATTCATGTAAACACTTAAAGATATAAAATATCCCTTGACAGCTGTCTTGGCTATAATCCCTAAGTTTTGTTATGTTATCTTGTTATTGATGTTATCAAGATGAAATCATTAATTCTCCCTATAATTTGTTGTTTGATCTACTCATTCTTTAAAATAAGGTTATTTGGTTTCCAATTAGTTTTATGTCTATCTCTACATGGTCCATCTTTGCATGTGATTTTTATTGCATTTTTGATCTGAGAAGGATGTATTTATTTTTTCTGCCTTTAAGCATTTGACTAAAAAGTTTTTATGTCCTAGTACATGGTGAGTTTTTGTGTAAGTGCCATTTACCATAGTAAAAAAATATTCCTTTCTAGTCGCATTTAGTTTTCTCCAAAGGTCTATCATGTCTAGGTTTTGTGATATTCTATTTACCTTCTTAATTTCCTTCTTGTTTATTTTATGGTTATATTTATCTAAATTTGAGAGGCAGAGAGTCTGATATCTCCCACCAGTAGAGTTTTGCTGTCTATGTCTTCCATTTAATTGGATGCTATACCACTTGTTTCATACATATTTAATAGTGAAATTGCTTCATTTTTTATATTACCTTTAAAGAACATATGGTTTCCTTCCTTATCTCTTTTAATGAGATCTATTTTATCAGTTTTTTTTTTTCTGAGATAAGACTTACTACCCATTCCTTTTTCACTTTGGCTGAAGCAAAATACATTCTGCTCTAAACTTTTAACTTTACATGTATCTCTCTGCTTCAAATACGTTTCTTGTAAGGTGAATATTATAGAATTCTGTTTTTTAATACATGCTGCTATTTGCTTGTGTTTTATTGGAGAGTTCATCCAATTAACATTCAAAGTTATAATTGCTAATTCTTTATTGCCCTCAATGCTTTCTTCCCTCTGTTTCTATTTTCCCTTTTCTTTACTTAATCATATTCCCAAGTATTTTACTTCTGAATACCACCTCCTCCAGTGTGTTTGCCGTCTTATATCCAATCTCCTCTACTATCTTTCTCCTTTCCCTTTGCCCCTTCTTCCTTTCCTTCCTTCTGTTATTTCCCCTTTTCTTCCTCCTCCACCTTTTCCCTTTTAATATTTGAAAGATTAATATGTTTCTTTTTTACTTTTTATTTTTTTTTATTTTTTAGATTTTTCAAGGCTATGGGGTAAAGTGGCTTAACAAAGTCCACACTGCTAGGTAATTATTAACTGTCTGAGGCTAGATTTGAACTCAGCAGACTCCAAGGCTGGTGCTCTATCCACTGTTCTATCTAGCAGCCAATAAGTTTCATAATTTTACTGAGTGGTCGTATGTTATTTCTTCTTTTAGCCAAATCTGATGAGAGAAAGATTAATGCAGTTTTTCAGCTCCTCCCTTCTTTCTCTCTTTTACAATAGGTTCTTGTACCTCTTCATGTAATGTGATTTACCCCATCCAATCTCTTATGCTACAATTTCTTTACTGCCCCTCCCCTCTGCTTTTGAAGAAGATATTTTTTTAGATCATTCTGACTCACAGACAAGTCTTGAGTGTCCATTTCTTCTGGCTTTGTTTTATTCTCTCTAACAGAGTTACAATTCTCAAGAGTTATGAGAATCTTTCTCCCAGGTGGGGACATAGATAGTTTCATCTTATTGGATAACAATTCTTGTTTTTTTTTTCCTTTCTTTCCCTATTCACATGTCTCTTGAGTCTCCTGTTTGAAGTCCAAATTTTATATTTAACTTTTAGTCAGGAAAAGTTGGAAATCTCCATGCTGAAGCTCTCCCGCCTGCTGAGTTGGAACTCTTCCTCCAACCTTGCTGGAGCACTCCTGCCTGATTACAAAGCCAAAAGCTTCCAAGGCTGCTTTGAGGTTAGTCCGGATTTCACCCCACTTCCCCTGCAGTAGCTCTCTGCTCTCTGTCCCTGGCTCATTCACATTCCCCTGAGACAGAATTTATTAGTAAATGTTCTTCTCCTCTGTTCTTCTCTGGATTTTATGGATTTAAATTCTGTTAAGAAGCTCATTTCAGATTGGTTCTACACAGTACCCGACTTCTCTCCACCATCTTGGTCAGAAGTCTAAAAAGATCTGTATATTCTTTCCCTGGTTATTTTCTCTTCTTGTTCTAGCAGATTTGGAGAGTTTTTACCAATTTTTTCCTGTATAATGTTTTCCAGGTTCTTTGTAGTTGTAGTTGTAGTTGTTTGTTGTTGTTGTTTTTCTAGCTTATCTGGGCATATAATTATCTCTCCTGAATCTATTTTCCAGGTCATTTGTTTTTCCTAAAAGGTGTTTTACATTTTCTTCAGTTTTTTTCAGTCTTTTTATTTTGTTTGATGGAATCTTGTAGTCTCATAGATTCATTGGTTTCTATTTTATCAGTTTTATTGCTTAAGGTTTTATTTTTTTAATTAACTTTTAGGTTTCCTTTTCCACTTGGTCTATTTTATTTTTTGAAGAGTTACATTCTATTTCCAACTGATTATTTTTGTTTTTAAAGGAGTTGATTTCTTTAGTCAATTTTTCATAATTTTACTGCATGACTCATTTTTTCTTTTCAATTTTGTTCTTCCTCTCATCTTTTGTTTTTAAATTATATTTTTGAGTTTATCTATGAACTCCTGGGTTTGAGTCCAATTCACTGATTATTTTGAGACTACCCATGTGGGTAATATTTCATTGTTTTCTTCTTCTTCTGAGGTGGCATTGCTATTATTTTTATTTGCATAGCATTTCTAATGGTGGCATTCCTTTAGCTTTTTTGCTCATCTTGAAACATCTGAGCTCTTATCTTGGAATATAAAGAGTATAGACCAAACTTTTTCTGCTGTACTTGGGATCTGATACCTGCCTTGTTATTGGCCAATATGTTATCTGTATAGTCCAGGTCTTGCCTTTGCAGAGGTTTATTTGTTCCATTATGTTCAGTTTCTGACTATGAAGTAGTTTGTTCCTAATCAAGTCTATCTTTTTCCCAGGTTTTCCTATGGTTGAGACTTTGTTTGGAGTTATGATCCTCCCTGTTGACTTGCTATCTGGCTCTTGGGACCTGGACTGCACTGGAATAAAAACCTCCCACTAGCTTTCTTGCTGTCCTGCCTAACTAGGTTTTACTTCCCCTTTTCCCCCCAAAGGGACAAACCTTCACTGAAGATCCTCCATGATGTCTTCCATTTAAACCTTCTTTGGAACTTCTTGTTTTCTTGCTGGAATCTGTACCTTTAATGTCTGTGCAGAAGTTTCATTTAGTTTTGTGTAGGGAAAAGATCAGGAACTTGCTACCTTCCAAGGCTCTTCCTTGGAATTTTCCCTAATCTTTTTTAAAATAAATGTAATAATATTGTGATCCTGCATATTTATTTATCTTTCCTGTGCTTGGCTAAAAGAGGCATTGTAAAGTTATTTTCCACATGGAGGTCATCCCTTGATACAAAGGTTGCTACAAATAACTTTTTTTTAAGTTTTTGCAAGGCAAATGGGGTTAAGCCGCTGTCTGAGATCGGATTTGAACTCAGGTACTCCTGACTCCAGGGCCAGTGCTTTATCCACTGCACCACCTAGCCGCTCCCACTATAAATAACTTTAAAAAAAAAATCCTTTTATTCAGAATATTTTCATGAATTTGATGGAGAGCGTGTATGCTGTTTATCTTGTGAGATGATAGGTAATAGCACAATACAGTCTAAATTTTTTCTTTGAATTTGTGGTTTTAGTTACTATAGGGAACTCCCAGATAGAAAATTTATTTTTCTCCAGTGCTTCAGACCAAATGTTTCTCTGCTACATAGAGTCTTCAAGAACTTTGACAGGTTTTCTGATTCACCATATGTATTAGATCTAGACTTAAAAATGGACCATTTTTTGTCTGAGAGCAACTCTACTTTTCCACTGATGAGCCTTTGGAATATTCATATATGTATAAATTCAAGTTCACAAGATCATAGAGTATGATAGAGATAATTTGTTTAGTATTTTAGACTTTTTAAATAAAGTTAACACATATTTTAAAATAGTTGGCTTCCTCTGAGGGAATTTAAAAAAGTTCTCATTTTTGTTTTGTCAAAATATTAATCAGCTTTGCCTATAGGTTACCGCAATTCATTGTTCCCATAATTCATCATGGTTGTTGCTAGGTGAAATTCTGCATACATTAATTTGTTTTTCACATTGGTGCACACTTGGAGTTAGGGTTATTCCAAAAATGTCTTTGCTATTTCTTTCCTCAAGTAATTGTCTAGGATGTTGTAGGTAAGGCAAAAGACTCAAAACCAAAGAATACTGATTACATAAGTACAAGAATGTTTTCTACTTCTGTCTGTTAAAGAAAAGGAATATTCATTGCAAAGATATTATCTTTGTGCCTACCCTTTGGGCAAAAGAGCTACAACTGAAGGTTTTGCATAGTTAATATCAATAGTACAAAACTTATTTCAAAGTATGGCTGTTTAAGTCTTTTTTACACTAAGAAAGATTTTCAATTTACAGAGGACACACCAGTAAGAATATTTTTAGACTATTTTGCTAATATTATATTACCTCTTAATGGAGGTGAAATGAAAACTAATAGATATGTTCTTTAAAAAAATTCAGCCGTGAATGTGAACTAGCCATTTTCAGAATTCATGAAACTCTGCAACATAAGCTTGGGACAAGTAAGTGACTGTTAGAAAGAGAAAATGATTAACAACTAGACAGCTTAGCTAAAATGAGCACATGTTAGAATTGTTTCTTCATAAAATAAAGCAGCTGTGTATTGAGCATGTATTAATAAAGATATTCAAAAGCAAAACAACAAAGAATGCATTATTTAAATGTAAGAGAAGGTTAATGAAGTAACTTGAAAGGTAACATGTTTATTACAGCTGGAATAAATTACAGCAGAGAGGATAAGGAATGAAGACCTCAATCAAAATAATGATTATATGTGGCAAATATCACCCAGAAAATAAATCTATATAACCATCTCTACAAATGGGTCAACCAGAAACAATGAAGCAAGCAGTGGAAAAATTTTCAGGGCCAGCTAGGTGGTACAGTGGAATAAGTGCTGGTCCTGGAGTCAGGAAAACCTGGATTCAAATCTGGCCTTAGATATTTTGTATTTCTTCTGTTTGTGACCTTGGGCAAGTCACTTAACACTGATTGCCTTGCAGAAAAAACAAAAACAAACCTTCCAAATTAAAGGTCCAGATATGTTTTCATGTATGTTTATACTTCACCATACATATCTATGGCATCTATGCCTTGAATTTAAATGAAAAATAGAAATAGAAATACTATGTTATTTAATCAGGCAAAGTAATTGGAGTTCATAGTGATGCACAACATAGGAAACTCAAACTTTAAGTTATGAAAAAGGTTAATATATTGTATCTTGTTAAATAGGATACCAAGGTAGAGATAATGGTAAAACTACAAGTAGAAAGGGTAAAAATTTACAATTTCACTAGGCAGGTTGTTTTGCAAAAGTTCATGAGTTGCTCTGGTCACAATAATTTATCATCTGATAGTGTCACCTTTGGCAATAATTTTCCCCAATCTGACTAGGAAAGCATATGAATGACAAGAATAGAATTCACTTCTTGACCCATTCTTGAAATATTTTTATTTATTTATTTAAGGCAATGGGGTTTAGTGACCTGCCCAAGGTCACACAGCTAGACAATTACTAAGTGGCTGAGGCCAAATTTGAAATCAGATCCTCCTGACTCCAAGGCTAGTTCTCTATCCACTGTGCCACTTAGTTTCCCCCTTCATTCTTAATCTGCCAACAATTTACTAGATTGTAGTAGGGAAGCAAGGTAGAGAAATGGAAGGAGTTCCAGGACTAGAGTTATGAAAACTAATCTTCCTGATTAAAATCTGGCCTCAGACACCTTTATTAACTGTGAGAAATGGGATAAATCACTTAACTCCTTTATGTCTCAGTTTCCTCATTATAAATTAGTTGAATAAGGAAACTTAAAAACATTGTGGTTTCCTTGCCCAAAAATCCCTATATGAGATCCTGGAGAGTCTAACACAAGTGATCGACTACAATAAAAGTATGTATCTAATTTTATCCATCTAGTATACCCTTAAAAACATTGAATCATCATATACATACATATATGTATACACACACATATATATTCCTCCCCATATCAAGTCCAAATCTATGATTATAGTAATATAGGTTAGGGATTGTTTATAGATCTGTGATTTCAATGATATAAGGAATTCCAGGAAGGAAAAAAAACCTTATGATAATGCAGTTTGGCACTTTCTCTGCAACCAGTGGTTTAAGGGAGTTGATTAGACCATAGAGCCTGCTGGAAGATAATTTCACTAAAGAATGGCAAGCATAATTTAATCCATAGCAATCTCTCATGACCTGTTTGTTTGAAAAATGAGGAGGAAAATTAGTTAAATAACTTTTCCTGGGGCGGCTAGGTGGCACAGTGGATAGAGCACTGGCCCTAGAGTCAGGAGTACCTGAGTTCAAATCTGGCCTCAGACACTCTATAATTACCTACCTGTGTGGCTTTGAGCAAGCCACTTAATCCCATTGCCTTGCAAAAACCAGATCTTGACTTTGAGGCTTGACATTATTCCCTGCTCCATGTTATCTAAATAATAATTAATAATAATATATGGACAATATAATCACAATAGTAAATCATATATAAATATAAATCTTTTAAAGATTTTAACAGTACTTTAAATATTACATCATATTGTCCTCACAACAACCCAGGGAAGTAGATACTATTATTTTCCTTACATCCTGCCTGAGGGTGACTGAATCGATAACTTTTCCATAGCCATGCAATTAAGTGTCACATGTATTTATAAATTCAGATTCAGTGCTCCACCCATAAATATTCATATATCTAGATATATATTTCTATTTATGTCAATATGTGGTACATATATAAATATTATTTTATATAACTACATGTAAACATATGAATGCATGTATGTACTATGAATACATTTTCAAAATTCATGTGTAAATACATATTTTAAAATGGGAAAATTAGGAAGCTACCTTATTTATATTTCTTCCATATAAAATATTTTATTTTTATGATTGATCATTTTTAAGAAACCATAGCAATAAATTCCACATTTCTTTTTTGACAAGTTAATTGTTAATTGAGCTTATTTTTTTTTGTCACACCTTCAATATCTGTCCTCCTAGTGCTCCTTTCCTATGTATGGAAAGATCCTTTTCTTTGATTAATGCAATCTTAAGAGTCTAAAACGAGGGAAGACATATACACATGAAAAACCAGGAGATAGTTAATCACTTAGGACTTTTGTCTGAATGATTGTCATTTTGTAAGTTACATTAGAAACTACAAAGAAGGTAGTTCCTAAAATGTCCATCAGAAACTACTAGTTGGCTCAGAGGATAGATGAAGGGCCTGTAATTTGGAAGAAAGGTAAAATACTGACTTAGACACAATTCTTTGACCCCAGGATGTCATTGAATTTCTATTTCCCTTAACCCATAGGAGAATGATGTGGCAAACCAGTCCAGTAACTTTGCCAAGAAAAACCCATCATAGTAAGGCCCAGGGTATCATGAAGAGTTGGACTGAAGAATTTAATAACAATAACAATGTACAATATACTGAAATAAGAACTTAACATAAAAAAGGTAGTTTTCTCAAGAGTTCACAATCTAATGGGGGAGAAAATATGAAATGGTTCTGTAAAGGATAAACACAGGGAGAAAATGGAGATAGTCAGCAAGGAGAAACCAGTAGCCTTAAGGAGGCTTGGGAAAGGTTTCCTGTAAATCAGGGAAGTTAGAAGACTTAATTAGGAAGAACATTGTAGTCCTATGGAACAGTAAGTAAAAATTTACAGAGTTTGGAGATAGGGTAGAAATAAAAATCCATATTACAGAAGTTTGTGACAGACATTGTCACAAAAGACATTGAGGGTAAAGGAGAGATAATTGGGAATTGAATGGGAAGGCACATAGATATTTTAGTGTTAACTTACAGCAGGACTGTCCAACGTTAGGTTATCTTAGGGCCGCATTAAAATGAATTAATTATTTGAGGATTGCATCCAGAATTAAAAACACACTCCACATTCAGTGGATATAGCACTACGTGAGGGCAGCAGGACCAAGGTTCTTAAATACAGAGTTACCTCATAACTTCATAGAAAGTGAAGGAACACATGTCATCAATAAGACAGGTGAATGCCATGAGCTTAAAAGCAAACACAAAAGAACAAAACAACAACAACCCAAAAGTATAGAGATAGGTGTTATTAATATTTTTTATCAGTGATATTTTTACCGTTTTTCTTAATCTCTTCAGGATACAGACCCAGTAGTGGTTCTGCTGGATCAGTAGGCACATTACTGTTGTCTATTTAGCATAATTCCAGATACCTCTCCAGAAAGACTGGATGACTACACAGCTCCACCAACAATGTATTGGTGCCTCAGATTTCCCACATCCCTTCCAACATTGATCATTGTTCTTTCTGATCATATTGGCCAATCTGAGAGGTACCTCAGGTATGCTTTAATTTGTATTTCTCTAATAATGCTTTAGAACAATTTTTCCTACAACTGTGGATCACATTGATTTCTGCATCTGTAATTTGCCTCTGCATACCCTTTGATCATTTGTCAATTGGGGAATGGCTTGTTTTTTTAAAAATTCATTTTTATATATAAAAACAAACATATATGTATTTTTAATGATGCTCTCCATCTCTTCCTTAGTCATAAACTGTTTTCTTTTCAATAGATCTGACAGGTAAACTATTCCTTGATCTCCTAGTTTGCATATAATATTTTCTTTTATTTCTAAATCATGTATCAGTTTTGATCTTATCATGATAAATGCTGTGAAGTGTTGGTCTAATTCAAATTTCTGCCATATTAACTTTGCCCAGTTATTTAAATCAGCTTTTATTTCTGTGAGAAATGTTTTGTAATTGTTTTCATAAAGTTTCCTAGTCTTTCTTGTCAGATAGACTCCCAGGTATTTTATATTGTTTGAAGTTACTTTGAATGGGATTTCTCCTTCCAGCTCTTTATGCTCTATCTTGCTAGTCTCATATAGAAATATTGAGGACTTATGAGAGTTTATTTTGTATCCTGTGATTTTGCTAAACTTGCTAATTGTTTCTAGTAATTTTTAGGTGATTTTTTTGGGATTCTGTTAGGTATACCATCATGTCGTCTGCAAAGAGTGAGAGTTTTGTCTCTTCCTTACCAATTTTAATTCTTTCAATTGCTTTTTCTTCTCTTATTGCTGAAGCTAACATTTCTAAAACAATATTGAATAATAGTGGTGATAATGGGCATCCTTGTTTCACCCTTGATCTTACTGTGAATGCATCTTTCCTAGCCCTATTACATATAATGCTTATTGATGGTTTCAGATAGATACTGCTTGTTATTCTAAGAAACAATCCATTTATTCAGATGCTCTCTAGTGTTTTTAGTAGGAATGGGTGCTGTATTTTGTCAAAGAATTTTTCAGCATCTATTGATATCATATGATTTCTGATAAATTTGTTAATGATATAATTAATTATTTTATTAATTTTTCTAATATTAACCCTACCCTGAATTCCTTGAATAAATCCTACCTGGGCATAATGTATTCTCCTCACGACAATAAGATTTTATTTAATATTTTTGCATCTATATTCATCAGGGAAACAAGTCTATAATATTCTTTCTCTGTTTCAAATGCCCTGGTGTAGCTACAAGTGCCATATTGGCATCATAGAAAGAGTTAGGCAGAGTTCCATCTTCACCTCTTTTTTCCAAAGAATTTATGTAGAATTGGAAACAATTGGTCCTTAAATGTTTGATAGAATTTCTGTGTGAATCCATCTGGCCCTGGATATTTTTTTCTTAGGGAGTTCAATAATGGCTTTTTTGAATTTCTTGTTCTAAGACAGGGTTATTTAGGTATTTGATTTCCCTTTATTTAACCTGGGCAACTTATACTTTTGTAGATATTCATTCATTTCATTTAGATTATCTAATTTGTTGCCATGCAGTTGGTCAAAATAATTCCCCAATTAATCCTTTAATTTCCTCATTGGTGTTAAGTTCACCTTTTTTCATTTATGATACTAGCAACTTCGTTTTCTTCTTTCTTTTTAAAAAAATCAAATTTATCAGACATTTGTCAAATTCATTAGTTTTTTGATAGAACCAACTCTTGATTTTATTTATTACTTCAATAGTTTTCTTGCATTTGGTTTTATTAATTTCTGCATTAATTTTTAGAATTTCTAATTTGATATTTAATTGGGGGTTTTTAGTTTATTCTTTCTGTTTTTAGCTGCATGTTTAGTTCATTGATTTCCTCTTTCTTTAAATTATTCATGTAAGCATTTAAAGATATGATAGATCCCCTGACAACTGTCTTGACTGTATCCCATGTATTTTGACATGTTGTTTCATTTTTGTAATGATCTAGGATAAAATCATTAATTCTTTCTATAATTTGTTGTTGATCCACTTATTTTTTAAAATGAGGTTATTCAGTTTCCAATTAGTTCTGGATATATACATACATACACACACACACACACACACACACACACACACACATATATATATATATATATATATATATATATATATATACACACATATATCTCCCTGGCCCAAAATTGCATATGATTTTTATTGCATTATGATCTGAAAAGGATATATTCATTTTTTCTCCCTTTTTGCATTTGATTATTAGGCTATTTTGCCCTAGTACGTGGACATTTTTTGTTTAAGTGTCTCATACTGCAATGAAAGAAGTATATTCCTTTCTATCCTCATTAAATTTTCTGCAATAGAAGAAAGAAAGGAAGGAGGTGAAGACTGTTTGATTCTTACTTTCATTAGATTTAACCCAAAGAGAAGTTAACACACATTCAATTGAATTTAGAAATTTATCTCATCTTTCAAGTTTTAGGAGGGGGGGGAAGTTAGGGAGCAAAAAGAGGGAGTGATAGAAGCAAGGGAAGGATAAAGATAAAAAGGGAAAGGGGAAAGGAAATGGAGGGAGTTCCCAATAAGGGAACCAGTATACAGTAGCAAAATCCTGGGGAGGAAGGAAAAGGTGGAAGAAGGGGAAAAAATTCAAATGGAGGGGAGATAGCATGGAGGGCAATAAAGAGTTAGTAATTATAACTTTGAATGTGAATGGGATGAACGCTGATAAAATAGAAGCAGATAGCATAGGAGATTAAAATGAGAATCCCACAATATACTACTTATAAGAAACACATTTGAAGCATAGAGATACACATATATTAATGGAAAAAGACTGCATCAGAATATATTATGCTTCAACTAAAGTGAAAAAAAGAAGGCGTAGTGAACTTATCTCAAAGTAGTTGCAAAAATAGCTCTCATTAAAATAGATAAGGAAGAAAATCATATCCTACTAAAAGGTACCATAAACAGTAAAGTAATTTCAATCCTAAATATATATGCATGAAGCAGTATAGCATTCAAATTATTCTAGCAGAAGGCAAATGAATTAAAGGAAGATATAGACAGAAAGACTCTACAGTGAGGAACCTTGAATTCCCACTCTCTTAGATTTAGCTAAATCTAACCATAAAATAAATAAGAAGGACCTTAAGGGGATGAATATAACATTAGAAAATGTATATGATAGATATCTGGAGAAAATTGATTGGGGATAGAAAGGAATATACCAATTTTTGAAATTCAGAAAATTGAAGATCGACTTAATAAAATTGAAAGCAAGAAATCTATTGAACTAATAAATAAAATCAAGAAAAAAACATGAAAATAGATAAATCTTTGGATAATTTGATTTAAAAAATTGCTAGTAACAAAAATAAAACGATGAATTTATCAGCAACAATGAGAAAATTAAAGTAATAATTCAGGACTAATTTGTCTAACAATTTGCTAATAAATTTAATAATTTGATGTAGATGGATGAATATTTGCAAAGATATAAATTGCCCAGCAAAAAGAAGTGAAAATTAAATAAATAACAAATCCCAGAAAAAATTAATTCATGAAAGTATCAGTGAAGTCCCTAAGAAAAAATCTCCAGATGATGGCAAAGAGAAGACAGGCACAGTTCTAAAGTCTTCTGATCTTCTCTCATAAATAATAGGAAACAAATCTCTTAACAGAAATCTGCTTGAAAAAACCCAGAAAGAAAAGCCAACACAGGATTTCTCTTCCATGATCGTGGGTGAGTCTGGGCACAAAGGATGGACTCTGCCAGGAGCATGGGATCATTGTGAGTTTGGGAGCCTGGATTAGCCTTGGATTAGCCTGTTTATTCATGAGACTGGAGACTGAGAGCCTAAGGGCCTGAGAATATATTGATTCCCTCCTGACAGAGATCCTAAAATAAGAATACCAAGAAATGTTGTGGTCAAATTCCAGAACTTTCAGATAAAAGAGAAAATCCTGCAAGCAGCCATAAAGAAACAATTTAAATACCAGGGAATCACAGTAAGGATTACATATGACCTGGCTACATCAACTTTAAGGGATTGAAAGGCCTAGAATTAGATATACCAAAGAGCAAGGGAGCTTGGAATGCAGCAAAGAATCTGGCAAAGCTGAACCTTTTCTTTCAGGGGAAAAGATGAACATTTAATGAATTAGAAGAATTCCAACAATTCCTGATGAAAAGTCAAGAGCCAAATAGTGAATTTGTACATCAAACAGGAGGTTCAAGAGACATGAAAAGGTAGAAAAAAAGGGGGGGGGGTTAAGCAAATATAACTGCTAGCCAATAAGATGAAACTGGCTATATCCCAGCATGGCAAAAAGATTCTCATAACTTTTGAGAATTGTAACTCTAACAGAGAGAATTTACCTAGTCAGAAGTGATAGACATTTATGACTTATCCATGAGACTGCTATCCAATGGGATAAAACTGGTTATAACCCTACTTGGGAGAAAGACTCTTAATATCTCTCAAGAATTGGAACTCTATCAGAGAGAATATACTTAGTTAGAAGTGATGAATACTCAGGATTTTCTATAACTCAGATAGAATTATTTAAAAACACTTCCTCTTTTAAAAGGGGGATAGGAAGGAGATGGGAAGATGAAGGGGATTGATTGGGGTAAATTTCATTACATTAATAGGTACCAAAGACCTATTGTAATTTAGGAGAAGAAGGAAGGAGATGAGAAATAACTGAATATTCCTTTCATCAGACTTGGCTTAAAGTTAACTTGCACACACACTCAATTAATTTAAAAAAAACATCTTACATTTCAAGTATTATAAAAGCATAAGGGGAGGGGAGCAGAGAAAGGGAGGGGGAGAAAAGGGGGAACTAAGAGAAGGAAGGGAAGAAAAAATGGAGGGGGTAGATAAAGGAGGGCAAACACACACTGAACATGGCAGTATTCAGAAACAAAATACTGGGGAATATAGATAAAGGGAAAAAAGGGGGAAATACAAGCAGAGGGAAGATGGTAATAAAGATTTATTAATAATAACTTTGAATGTAAATGTGATGAACTCTCCCTTAAAACATAATTGAATAGCAGACTGGATTAAAAACCAGAATACTACAATATGCTGATTGCAAGAAACTCATTTGAAACAGAGAGATACATATAGTGAAAAGGTAAAATGCTGGTGTAAAATATATTTTGCTTCAGCTAGAAACAATTATCAACTTTAGTAAAATTACAGGAAATAAAACAATCCTTCATAAATCTTCAACTTTTCTCTATATGGCTAGCAAGACACAGCAAGAAGAGCTAGAAAGAGAAATCCCATTCAATGTAATCTCAGACAATATAAAATACTTTGGAGTTTGTTTGCCAGGGCAGACTCAGAAACTTTTTGAAAGCAATTGCAAAACACTTCTCATACAAATAAAATCAGATTTAAATACCTGGGCAACCATCAACTATTAATGGATAGGTAGAGCTAATATAATAAAAATGACAATTCTAACAAAAACTAAACTACTTGTTTAGTGCCCTATCCCTCAAAATTCCAAAAAATTACTTCTATGAGTTAGGAAAAATTGTATGTAATTTCATATGGAGAAATAAAAAGTCAAGAATTTCCAGGAATTCAATGAAAAAAAGTTCAAATGAAGGTGGTTTAGCCCTACCAGATATAAAATTATATTATAAAGCATCAGTCATCAAAAGTGTCTAGTATTAGCTAAAAAATAGAGTGGAGGACCAGTGAAATAGACTAGTTGCAATAGCAGGAAATGATTATAGTAATCTGCTATTTGATAAACCTAAAGGATCAAGCTATTGGGATAAAAACTCTCTCTTCAATAAAAAACTGCTGGGAAAATTGGAAGTTAGTAAGGAGGAAACTTAGATTAAACCAACACCTCACACCCTGTTCCAAAATAAGATCCAAATGTATACAGGATACAGACATAAAAAACAATATTATAAGCAAACTAGAACATCAAAGAGCAATTTACCTGTCAGATCTATGGGAAGGGAAACAGTTTATGCCTAAGCAAGAGGTGGATAACATCACTAAAAACAAACTAAATGATTTTGATTACATTAAATTAAAAAGCTTTTGCACAGAAAAACCACTGTAACCAAGATCAAAAGAAATATAGCAAACGGGTAAACAATTTTTGCAAGTAGTATTTCTGACAAAAGGACTCATTTCTAATATATACAGAGAACTTAGTCAATTTTTTTAAAAAAGACATTCCCCAAATGACAAATGGTCAAAGAATATGTAAAGGCAATTTACAGAGGAGGAGATCAAAGCAATCCATAGTCATATGAAAAATTGCTCTAAATCATTATTTATTAGAGAAATGCAAATTAAATCATCTCTGATGTACCACCTTACACCTCTCAGACTGACCAATATAGTCAGAAAGGACTGGATACTAATACATTGTTATTGGAGCTGCAAACTGATCCAACCTTTTTTGGAGAGTAATTTGGAGTTATGCCCAAAAGGCAATAAAAATGTTCATACCCTTACTGGGTCTATCCTGAAGAAATCATGAAAAAGACTAAAAATATTGGTAGCTATTTTTTTTGTAGTGGTAAAGAATTGGAAACTGAAGGCATGCCCCTCATTTGGGGAATAGCTAAACAAATTGTGGCATATTCACATGATTCAACACTATTGTTCTATAAGAAATCATGAGGGGATGAGATTTCAGAAAAGTTTGAAAAGACCTTCAGGAACTGATTCTGAGTGAATTGGGTAGAACCAGAAAAATGTTATACATATGAACAACAACTTGGGTTTATGATCAACTATGATGGATTTAGTCATTTCAGTAGAATAATAATCAAAGATAATTTTCAAAGACGTTATAGAAAATACCTTCCATGGCCAGAGAAGAAACTGTAGAGTTTAAATGAAAACCAAAGCACATAAATTTCAATTTTTAAATGTTTTCTTTTATATTGTGTCTTTTTTTCTCTCTCTAATGTTTTCATTTATTTGGATCTGATTCATCTAACACAACATGTTCAATATTAATCTGTGTATGGCCTGGGTATAAATACAGAGCTGATATCAGATTGCTTTCTGTCTTGGAGAGAAGAGAAAGGAGGGAGGAATGGGAAAAATTTTAAAATTTAAAACCTTACCAAAAAATGACTGGTAAAAACTTCTGTTACATATATTTGGACAAACAAATAAATAAAATATTTTAATTTAAATGAAATGACTGAATTGAACAACAAACTATAAAAATAATTAGAAACTTGATCCATGATAATGACAAAAATGAGACACCTTACCAAATGTGTGTGATGAAACCAAAGTAAATATTAGGGGAGACTTTTATAATTTTATTTTAATTTTATTTGATTTTCTTTTAAAATTTCATTTAAATTTCATTTTATTTTATTAGTCCAAATACATGATATAAAAGCCCTTTTTAATATACATCCATATGCCTATGCATATTTCTAAGTTACAAAATTTCCTTCCAACCTCCCTTTCCACCTCCCTCCCCTCAGTGGCAAACAATCAGGTTAAAATTGTACTTACACATTTGTGTTAAGCATATTTACAGTGTCATTTTTGGTATGAAGAATTAGAATTAAGGGAAAGAAATTTATAAGAGTTTTTTTTTAAGTCAATATAAAGGGGGGGGGGGGCAGAGCCAACATGGTGGTGTGAAGGCAGGAATTCCCAGAAACTTATTTACCCCAAAACTCCAAAAGCTGTCAAATTATGACTCTAGCCAAAATTTAGAGAGTCAGAACTCATAGAAGTACTGAATGATACAATTTCCTAGTCCAAGACAACCTAGAATTTCTGCAGAAAAGGTCTATTTCACCAGACCCAGGGGTTGGAAAAAGGTGCTGTGAACACATCCGCTGCTGCAGCACAGCACAGCTAGGCCAAGTGCCTTGATCCCTGGGGGCAACTGGGTCCCTTGCAGAGAGGGCAGTTTCCAGACCTCCTGGCCCAGGGATCACCATGAACAGCTTGAAGGGGTGGTGAGAGAATTCTGCCACACCAGATTGAGTGCAGAGCTAATACTGACCTCAGAACAGCTCCATGGGGAGAACCTGCTGTGAGAACTGGGAAAGCCAGACTGCACTTTCAGAATGCAGCCCAGAGACATTAAGGCGATCAGGGGAGACTGCAGAGGTCTCTCTGCTCTCCCTGGGGCAGGACGCAACTGTATGACCACACACAAATCCAGGTTGCAATTTGAGCTCCATTGTAGAGCAGGGATCCTCCTCACAGCTGCAGGGAAGAGAGGAGTGATTGTGGTCATTCATATACCAAAGCACAGGCAAGAGAGCAGTCAAAGCCTCTCATAAAGCCTTGGAAGAATTAAGGTCCCTGTGGCTCATCCCCAAAAAACCCCAAAGCCTTGGAAATGTTGCAAATCTGTCATAGAATGAGGGAATGAGCAAACAAAAGAAAAAGAAGTATCTGACCATAGAAAATTACTTTAGTCCCATGGAAAATTCAGAAGATGACAGAATCAACCCTTCTATATTCAAAACCTCCAAGAGAAATAGAGACTTTGAAAAGCAATTAAGGGAGGTAGAAGAAAAAATTAGGAGGAGAAATAAAAGTGATGCAGATAAATCATGAAAACCAAATCAGCAGCTTGGTGAAAGAAATACTAAAAATATGAAGGAAATAATATGGTAAAAACCAGTTTTGGGAGACTTCTGGCCCAGATGGCCGAGAGAAGAGAGACAGAGTTCTAATGTCTCCTGATCTTTCCCCGTTTATGGTATGACCTAAACCTCTTAACAGAAATCCGATCCACAAAACCCAGGGGAAAAAAAAGCCAGGAGACAGAACATCTAATTCAGGATTTGTTTTCTCAGTATTGGGCTAAGAGAGAAGGCCTCAATCAAGGTCACAGACACTCCAGAGAAAGAAACCACCACCATCTACTGGCCAGCTGGAGATATTGCACAAGCCTCAAAGGATCCCATCACCAAACCTCTGTGAACCAGCCCCTCTCCAACTCAAGGTCTTAGCAAAATGAACAAAGGTCAGCAGAAAGGTGTATCCATAGAAAAATTCTTAGAAGGAAAAGACCCTAGTTCAGAGAAACCTAGAAACTCAGAGGAGAATATGATCTGGTCTACAGCACAGAAAGACTTCCTTGAAGAAATAAGGAAGGAATTTAAAAATCAATTAGAAAATTTGGGAGAGTTAAATAACAATTGCAATAAGAAAAGAAATCATTGAAAACTAAAATTGGACAAATAAAAATAATTAGAATAATTCTCTCAGATCCTCAATTGGACAAATGCAAAAAGAAAATAATACTCTCACAACCTCAATTGGTCAAATGGAAATCTCTTTCAAAAATAGAATTGACCAATTGGAAAAGGAGTTGTAAAAGATAAATGAAGAAAACTCCTCTCTAAAATAAGAATGGAGTCTGCAGAAAGTAATGACTCCATGAGACAGTAAGAGCCTGTTAAACAAAACCAAAAAATATAAAAAAAAGAAGAAATTGTAAAATACCTCGTCAGCAAAACCAGTGACCTCAAGAATAGATCGAAGTGGGCCAATCTGAGAATTATTGGAATTCCTGAAAACATCGAATAGGAAAAAAAAAGCCTGCACTTAATATTACAGGACCTAGTGATGAAAAACTGCCTGGATATCATGGGACCAGAGAGCAAAGTATTTATTGAAGGAACACATCGATCCCCTCCAGAAAGAGATCCTAAAATAAAAACACCAAGTAATGTTGTAGCCAAATTCCAGAACTATTAGAGAAGAGAAAATCCTGCAAGCACCCAGAAAGAAACAATTTAAATACCAAGGAGCCACAGTAAGGATTATGCAGGACCTGGCTATATCAACATTAAGGGATCAAAGGGCGTGTAACAAGATATTCCAAAGAGCAAAGGAGCTTCTAATACAGCCAAGAATCCACTATCTGGCAAAAGCTGAGTCTTCTTTTTCAAGGGAAAAAATGGACATTTAACGAAATAGAAGAATTACAAAAATTACTGATGAAAAGACCAGAGCTAAATAGAAAATTTGGAACTCAAACAAGAGGTTCAATAGACACATGAAAAGGCTAAAAAAAGGGAAAAGAATCTCATAACTCTTGAGAATTGTAACTGTAAAGTAGAGAATATACCTAGACAGAAGTGTTGTACACTCATGACTTATACATGAGACTGCTATCCAATGGGATGGATGAAAATGACTATAATCCTACATGGGAGAAAGACTCTAATAACTCTCAAGAACTGTAACTCTATTAGATAGAATGTACGTAGTTAGAAGTGATGGACACTCAGAATTTTCTATGACTCAAAATGTTTTAAAAACACCTCCTCTTTAAAAAGGAGGATAGGAAGGAGATGGGAGGATAGAGGGGAATAAATGGAGTAAATCTCATTACATTAAGAGGTACAAAACACCCATGGTAATAGAGGGGAAGAAGAGAGGAGATGGGAAACACCAAAATCTTCTCAACAGACTTGGCTTAAATTCAACTTACACATACTTAGTTAACTTAAAAAAAACCCATTAAACAGGCCCCTCCCCACCGGCATCATTGTTATGGGAGGTACCCAAGGTGAGAGTGTCCTCCTACACTGCCTCTTTCCCCTCAGCCGCCCACAGCTGGGCCCCCCTGCCTGAGGCGCCCACCATGGACTATGTCAAAGGAATAAATAGAGATTATGGCCATGGATTTTATGGAGGGATGGATCATGACTATGGCCATGGCCCCTATGGGGGTCCAAGGTTCATGGACTCCTACCTAAATCAGTCCTATGACATGGACAGTCATAGTGGTGGTGGTGGTAGTAGTAGCAGCATATGGGCGATTTTGGAGGCAAGCATAAACCTGGAATTATTGTAGACTATCATAACAAACCCAGTAATGGAGCAATTGCTGCAGGAGGAATAAAAAGAAAATTGATGCAGTCATCTAATAAGCCTGGAGGGACATTTATCAAGAAACTCCAACTGACAAAATTGATTGACAAGATAAACCAGAAAAAATCACCCACTAAAATAGCCCCTAAAAGTGAAGAAGAGAAGCTGAGGAGTTGAAATTCGATGAGAGAAACAAAGGCAGAGAAGAGAGAAGATCAGTGAGAAGTATGATGATGTATACAGGATGACATTCACATGTTCATTTTGCAAATTCCGAACATTTGAAGAAAAAGAAATTGAAATTCATCTGGAAAGTTGTTTTCACCATAAAACCTTAGATTATATTCAGAAACAAACCAAATTTGATAAAATTTTTATGGAATTTTTGCATGAGTGTATGGTGAATAAATTCAAGAAAACATCAATGCGTAAGCAGCAAACGACTAATGATTCAGAGGCTGTCAAAGCAATTGAGAAAGATGTAATGGAAGGGATTACTGCAGATGACCACATGATGAAAGAAGGGACTGTTCACTGCAGTGCTTGCAGTGTGTATGTACCTGCCTTACACAGTTCGGTTCAACAGCACTTAAAATCTCCTGACCATGCCAAGGGGAAACAAGCCTATAGGGAACAAATAAAAAGAGAGAGCTTCTTAACTGCTGCTAGCATCTTGAATAATCCAATTGTAAAAGCACAATATGAACTTTTTGTTAAGGGTAAGAATTCTTTTGAGGCTGCAGATCAAAGTCAGGAGGAACAAGCAGTAGAGTCTGATGAGGACGAAGGAAAGATTGATGAGCCTGTGGAAGAAGAAGTAGAAGAAGAAGAAGAAGAAGAAGAAGTAGAAGAAGAAGAAATAGAAGTAGAAGTAGAAGAGGAAGAAGAAGAGGAAGGAAGAGAAGAACAAGCAGGCTTCAGTATTGAACAGTCTGAAGAGAATTAATTGCATAAAGAATTAGATGTAGCAATATTTTTCTTTTCTTGAATTGGCTAAGTGGAAAACATTTAAAATAGGATAAAATATGAATTGTTTAACACCCTGTGCACACATTCCGTAATAATTAAATTTGGTAATCTGAATTAAAAATCTTCTAGATTTGTTTTACCAAAATGAAGGTAATAGTTTTAGTCAAGTTTTTATAGAAATCAAACATAGAACTGGTAAATTGTTTGTATAATTTTTTTAACTTTATGGTTGTTGAGGCTGAGATGTGTAGTATAATATTTCTATTCTGATCATGTTAACAGAAATGCTGTTTATGGGAGTAAATAGTCAGGATGTATAAAAAAATTTTGAATAATTACCCTTTGGAGAGATGAATGGGCCAGAACTTTTTTCTTTAAGTATGGCTATTTTTAGAGTTCATTGCCCAGTGTATGCTAGTTTGTTTAGGGTATACATTTTATAGCTTTTTTTGTGACTATGCATCACTTTATAGCAGCAAATGTTTTCTAGAAACATTTTTTTTCCTGAAGTAACAATTTTAAATCAAATGGGATTTATCAATGGAGTATTTTCAAATCAGGATTCTGATTCAAATCACTATTCAGATATTGAAAAAAAAGTGTAGAGTGCTTCATTTGACTTAAACTTTTGACAAGGGTGGATTTTTTCAACTTTCATTTTAACTAGCATATAAAGCTAGCTTTGAATATCTTGCTTATCTGTTTAAAGATTTTTTTTAGTTTTATTTCTGTGCCAAAACTTGATTTCCGTTTGATTATATATTTGAATACAGAATTGTATTATAGCTGCTGTGAGTTCCTTTGTCTTGCCTCTTATTGGCTGACACATTAGAATCAAACTGTCTTTTTTTGTGAATATTATCTCTTTGGAATAAATAATCACTGAGTTTTAAAAAGAAAAAATTAAACCTTTCAAGTATTAAAAGTGGAAAATGGAGGGGGGAATGGAGAAAGGGAGGGGCGGAGAAAAAAGGGATCTAACAGAAGGAAGGCAAGGGAAAAGAGAAAAAGGGAAAGGGGAAAGAAAGGGGAGGGATATAGGAGGAAATACACACTGAAGGGGTGGTACTTAGAAATAAAATACTGAGGAATACGGATGTGGTGGGAAGGGGAAAATACAAACAGAGGAAAGATAGCTTGGAGGTCAAAAAGGAGATAGAAATTATAACTTTGAATATGAATGGGATGGACTATCCCTTAAAACATAAGCAAATAGAAGAGTAGATTAAAAACCAGATTCCTACAATATGCTGCTTACAAGAAACTCATTTGAAGTAAAGAGATACCTATAGTGAAAGGGTAAAAGGCTGAAGTAAAATATATTTTGTTTCAGCTGAAGTGAAAAAAGTTGAGGTATCAATCCTTATCTTTGTCAAAGCAGCTGCAAAAATAGATATTATTAAAAGATATAAGGAAGGAAACTCTATCCTCCTAAAAGGTACCATCAACAATAAAGTGAAAGTGATTATAATACTGAATATATATATATATATATATATATATATGTATGTCCAATGCTGTAGCATCAAAATTCTTAGAAGAGAAGCTGAAAAAACTATATGAAGAATTAGACAGCGAAGCTCTACTAGTGGGAGACCTCAACTTCCTGCTCTCAGATCTAGATAAATCAAATTATAAAATAAACAAGAAAGAAGATAAGGAGTTAAATAGAGTGTTAGAAAAACTAGATATGATAGACTTATTGAGGAAATTAAATGGGAGCAGAAAGGAATATAACTTTTTCTCTGCTGTACATGGCCATTTTACAAAAATTGACCATGTACTAGGGCATAAAAACCTAAGGATCAACTGCAAAAAGGCAGAAATAGTGAATACATCTTGCGTAGATCACAATGGAATAAAAGCCATATGCAATATTGGGCCAGTGAGATATAGACCTAGAAGTAATTGGAAACTGAATAACCTCATTTTAAAAAATAAGTGGATCAAATACAAATTATGGAAAGAATTAATTACTGTATCCGAGATAATGACAATAATGAAACAACATACTAAAAACTATGGGATTCATTCAAAGAAACTGTCAGGGGATATATTATATCTTTAAATCTTTACATGAATAAATTAGAGAAAGAAGAAATCAATGAACTACATATGCAACTACAATAGAGAAAGCAAAAAATTAAAAATCTCCAATTTAATATCAAATGAGAAATTCTTAAATTAAAGGAGAGATTAATAAAATCAAAAATAAAAAACTATTGAATTAATAAATAATACCAAAAGTTGGTTAAAAAAACAATAAAATTGATAAACCTCTGGCAAATTTTATTAAAAAAAGAAATAAGAAAAACAAATTCCTAATATCATAATTGAAAAAGGTGAACTCACCACCAATGAGGAAGAAATTAAAGAAATAAGTCAGAATTATTTTGCCCAACTTTATGCCAATAAATTTGACAATCTAAGTGAAACGGATGAATATTTACAAAAAATATAAGTTGCCCAGGTTAAATGAAGAGGACCTTAAATACCTATACAATCCTATCTCAGAAAAAAGAAATTCAACAAGCCATCATTGAACTCCCTAAGAAAATATCTCCAAGGCCTGATTGCTTCACAAGTGAATGCTACCAAACATTTAAAGAACAATTGGTTAAAAATCTATGTAAATTCTTCAGAATAATAGGGGAAGACAGAACTCTGACCAACTCTTTCTATGATACCAATATGGTGCTGATACCCAAACCAAAAAGAGGTAAAAGAGAGAAAGAAAATTATAGACCTATCACCCTAATGGATATAGATGCAAAAATCTTAACTAAAATCTTACCAAAATAATTACAAGAAGTTATCACTGACATAATACATTTTGACCAAATAGGATTCATCCCAGGAATGGAGGGTTTCTTCAATATTAGGAAAACTGCTAGTATAATCAATTATGTCAACAACAAACATATTAGAAATTATATGATCATGTCAATAGATGCTGAAAAAGCTTTTGGCAAAATGCAGCACCCATTCCTACTAAAAACACTAGAGAGTGTAGGAATAATTGGAGTGTTGCTTAGAATAATTAGTAGTAACTATCTGAAACCATCAACAAGCATTATATTCAATGGGGAGTGTCTAGAGGTGTTCCCAATGAGATCATGGTGAAACAAGGATGCCCATTATCAACACAACTATTCAATATTGCATTAGAAAAGTTAGCTCTGGCAATTAGAGTAGAAAAATAAAATAATTAGAATTGGGAAGGAAGAAGCAAAACTCTTACTCTTTGCACATGACATGATGGTGTACCTAGAGAATCCCAAGAAATTATCCAAAAAAATTACTGTAAACAATTAGCAATTTTTGGAAAGTTGCAGAATATAAAATAAACCCTCATAGATTCTCATCTTTTCTATATATGTCTAGCAAGATACAGAAGGAAAAGCTAGAAAGAAAAATTCCATTCAAAGTAACCTCAGACAATATAAAATACCTGGGAGTCTCTTGGCCAAGGCAGACTCAGAAAGTTTTGAAAACAATTATAAAACTTTTCTCACACAAATTAAATCAGAATTAAATAATTGGTCAAACATCAACTGCTCATGGATAGGTAGGCCTAATATAATAAAAATGACAATTCTACCAAAACTAAACTTCCTGTTTGGTTCCCTACCAATCAAAATCCAAAATATTACTTTAATGAGTTAGAAAAAGTTGTAAGCAAATTCATTTTGAGGAATAAAAAGTCAAGAATTTCCAGAGATTTAATGAAAAAAAGTGCAAAAGAAGGGGGCTTAGCCCTACCTGATATAAAATTATATTATAAAGTATCGGTCACCAAAACTGTCTGGTACTGGCTAAGAAACAAAGTTGTGAAGCAGTGGAATAGACTAGCTGCAATAGCAAGAAATGATTATAGTAATCTGCTGTATGAGATAAACCCAAAGAGTCCAGTTATTGGGATAAAAACTCTCTCTTTGATAAAAACTGTTGGGAAAAATTGGAAGTTAGTATGGAAGAAAGTTAGATTAGACCAACATCTCACACTCTATACCAACATAAGAAACAAATGGACACCGGATTTAGACATAAAAAACAATACTATAAGCAAATTAGAAGATCAGGGACTATTTTGCCCGTCAGATCTATGGAAAGGGAAGCAGTTTATGGTTAAGGAAGAGACAGAGAACATCACTAAAAACAAACTAGGTGATTTTGATTACATTAAATTGAAAAGCTTTTGCACAGTAAAACTACTGTAACCAAGAACAAAAGAAATGTAGTAAACTGGGAAACAATCTTTACAAATAATTTTTCTGACAAAGGACTCATTTCTAAAATATACAGAGAACTGAGTCAAATAAAAAAAAAAGCCATTCCCCAATTGACAAATGGTCCAAGAATATGCAAAGAAAATTTACAGATGAGGAGATCAAAGTAATCCATAGTCATATGACAAATTGTTCTAAATGATTACTTATTAGAGGAATGCAAATTAAAGCTTTTCTGAAGTACCACCTCACACCTATCAGAATGGCCAATATGACCAGAAAGGATAATGATCATTGTTGTAAGGGTTTTGGTAAATCTGGGACACTATTACATACTTTTTGAAGCTGTGAACTCATCCAACATTTCTGGAGAGCAATTTGGAACTATGCCCAAAGGGCAACAAAAATGTTCATACCCTTTGATCCAGCAATTACACTACTGGATATATATCCTGAAGAGATGATGAAAAAGGGTAAAAACTTCACTTGCACAAAAATATTCACAGTAGTCCTGTTTGTGGTGGAAAAGAATTGGAAATCAAGTAAATGTCTTTCAAATGGGGAGTGGCTTAGCAAACTCTGATATCTGTATGTCATGGAACACTATTGTTCTAGTAGAAACCAGGAAGGAGGGAAATTAAGGGAAGCCTGGAGGAATTTACATGAAATGATGCTGAGTGAGATGAACAGAACCAGAAAAGCACTGTGAACCATAACAGCAATATGGGAGTGATGATCAACCTTGATGGACTTGCTCATTTCATCAGTGCAGCAATCAGGGACAATTTTGGGCTGTCTGCAATGGAGAATACCATCTGTATCCACATAAAGAACCACAGAGTTTGAACAAAGACCAAGGACTATTTCCTTTAATATTGAAAAAAAAACTTATATCTTATTGTTTGACCTTTTTATCTGTTATACTTTATGTTTCTTCATTAAGGATATGATTTCTCTCTCATCACAGTCAATTTAGATCAATGTATAACATGGAAACAATGTAAAGACTGAAAAATTGCCTTCTGCAGGGGTGGGGGTTGGGGAATGAATAAGATTAGGGGGAAAATTTTAAATCTCAAAAATAAAAAAAAAATTAAAAAAAAACCCCAACCACTACCACCAAAAAACCAGGTTAGACCAAATTGAAAAAAAAAAAGCAGCACAAAAGGCAAATGCAGAAATAGATTGCCTTAGAAAGCAGAACTGGCTAGCTGTAAAAGGAGATAAAAAGATCTCTAAATAAAATACCTCCTTCAAGTGCAGGATGGAATTAAAGGAAGCTGATGACTTTGTGAGACATCAGGAAGAAATGAAACTATTCCATAAGAAAAAAAAAAAAACAAAGTTAGAAGAAAATGTGAAATATCTCTTTGGAAATACAACAGACCTTGACCACAGATCTAGAAGAGATAATTTAAAAATTGTTGGACAACCTTAATATCATGACCAGGAAAAGAGCTTAAATTTCATTTGTCAAGAAATAATACAGAAAAATTGTCCTGAGATCCTATAAGCAGAGGGTCAAACAGAAATTGAGGGAATTCATTGATCATCTTCTGAAAGAGATCCTCCCAAAAGAGAATGTAATGTTCCTCACATTCTGAAGGAATTTTGCTTTGTTTTATTTTACTTTTTCCCCTCTTTTGGGGGATAACATTATCCTTAGCTGGTCCAATGGGGTTGCCCTAGCTCTCTGAACTGCTTAGAGCAGTTGCATTGATAAGGGTTGATCATTTCACAATGTTGTTAATGTGTACATTATTCTTTTAGTTCTGCTCCCTTCACTCAGCACCACATCCTGTAATTCCATCCATGCTTCTCTAGAGTCTTACCATTTATGTTTCTTATAGAACAATACTATTCCATAATACTCATTTCAACCATTTAACCATTACCCACTTAATGTGCTTCTGGGGGAAATTTTATCTCTAAATTCTCACATGAGTAAAATAGAGTAAGAGGAAATCAATGAATTGGTCATTTAACTAAAATAGCTAGGGAAAAAATACCAAATTGAATATTAAATTGTAAATTTTGAAATTCAAAGGATAAATTATTAAATTTAAATGTAAGAAAACTATTGAATAAATAAATTTAAGAGCTGTTTTATGAAAAATAAACCCATAATTTGAATAAAAATAGAAAGGAGAAAAGTAAATTACCACTAATAAAGATGAAAATTGTGGGGACAGAGTCAAAAATCACTACAGGAGAAGAGCTTCTCTTAGGTGCTCTCTCACAAAACTTATAAAATAAGTACTCTAACTAAATTTTCAAGAAATAGAACCCACAGAGGGATCCAGTGAGGCAGTTCTCCAGCCCAAGGTAACCTGGAAAATAGCAGAAAGACTCTGCTCCATGGGTTTAGAGGGGCAGCTGAGTGAAGGATCTTCAGCCTCCTGGAGGCAGCCCCTGAGAGCTGGGAGCAATGTCTCACGGCAGCGTGGGCAGTTTCCTGACCTACATTTGGGGAGCACTGGGCACAACTTGGAAGTTCAGCAGGTGGGGGGTGCCTCTGCCAGAGCAAAGGCATGAATCCCAGTACTCAGTGCACTCAGTAATCAGTGTGGCCAAGCCCAGATCCAGGAAGCAGAAGCAGGCAGAGCCCATAAGCAGAAGTCCCCAGACTTGAGTGCTGAGCCTAGGTAGGGGAGTAGAGAGAGAATTCTGAGGTCTGTCCTCTGTCCCTGCAATAGAACTCTGGGGCTCTGACCACATTGAAATCCAGATGGCAGTCTAGGCCCCTCATAGAAGAGCAGCCCCCCCCCCCTCAGCCCCATGGCAGAGGGGTGCACTAGTGGTCATTCACAGACCAGGAGGGAGAACAGAACTTTGCATACTGAGATACTTGTGTGGGGGGGTTTCCAAATAAAACTCAAAAACTCAAGAAGTACCCCAAGACCTGGCACAGACTGGGGAAGTGAGTAAATAAAAATAAAAGAGGAACACAATTGAGAAATACCTTGTCTATGATGCCAAGAAGGATCAAAATACTCAGTCAGAAAATGAGGAAGTCAAAGCTCCTGCATCTAAAGACTCCAAGAAAAATAGGAATTGGGCTCAGGCTATGACAGAGCTCAAAAAAAGATTTTGAAAATCAAAAGAGGGAGATTGAAGAAAAATTGGGAAAAGAAATAAGAAAGATGTAGGAAAAACATGAAAAAGAAGTCAGCAGCTTAGTCAAGGAGTTCCAAAGAAATGCTGAAGAAAGTAATACATTAAAAACCAGCTTAGTCCAAATCAATAAAACAGTTCAAAAAGTTATTGAGGAGAAGAATGTTTTTAAAAGCACAATTGGCCAGATGGAAAAAAGAGATATGAAAGCTCTCTGAGGAAATAAATACTTCACATGTAGAATAGAAATGAGGGAAGCTGCCGATTTTATGAGAAATCAAGACAAAATACTTCAAAACCAAAAGAATGAAAAATTAGAAGAAAATGTTAAACATGTCATTGAAAAAGCAACTGATCTGGAAAACAGATTCAGGAAAGATAATTTAAAAATTATTGGGATACCTGAAAGTCATGAGCAGGAAAAGAGCCTTGATATCATTTTAAAAGAATTCCTACAGGAAAATTGCCCCGATATCCTAGAATCAGAGGGCAAAATAGAAATTGAAAGAATCCACTGATCTCCCCTAAAACGAGATAAAAAAACAACTTCCAGGAATATTATAGCCAAGTTCCAGAACTCCCAAGTCAAAGAGAAAGTATTACAAATTGTCAGAAGGACACAATTCAAATATTGTGGAGCTGCAGCCAGCATCACACAGGACTTAGAAGCAACTACTATAATGGCTCATAAGACTTGGAATATAACATTCAGGAAGACAAAAGAGCTGGGAATGCAAGCAAAAATCAGCTACCCAGGAAATCTGAAATTCTTCTTCCTGGAAAAAGATGGAGTTTCAATGAACCAGGGAAATTTCAAATGTTCCTGCTAGAATGGCCAGTACTGAACAGAAAGTCTGATCTCAGGTACAGGACTCAGGTGAAGCTTAGAGAGTTGGAAGAAGAGGCTAAATTATGAGGGACTTAATGATGATGAACTACATGTATTCCAGCATAGAAAAATGATACTGATGATACGCATAGGAAACTTCTCATTCAATAGAGCAGGTAGAAGTAGCTGTTATGGATGAAACACATGAGAGAACTGAGTTTGAAGATATTATACATTGTTAAAATAGATTCAATGGATAAAAGGGAAATGTAATGGGAGTATGAGAAAGGAGAATAGGCTAAGATGTTTCATATAGCAAGATTTTTTTATTCCAATGTGCTATTGAAATGATACGGAAGAGGGGGGAAGGTGAGGTGGAATGAGGGAACCCTCGCTGTCATTAGAGGTGGCTCAGAGGAAACAGCATATATACTCAATGGGGTATAGACATCTGGAATAAGAAGGTGGGAAGAGCAACAGGGGGATGGGGGCTGTGAATGATGGAGGAGAGGGTGGACCATGGGGGGAGAGTGGTCAGATATAGCACATTTTCTTTTTTACTCTTGCAAGGGGCTGGGATTGAATGGCCTGTCTGGGACCACAGGGCTGGGTGGTTGCTGGGACTTAGGGGTGGTAGATGGGCTGGGGCCTCTTGGCCCCAGGGCCAGGGATCTCTCTGCTGCACCACTTAGCTGCTGCCACTTAGCTGTCCCTATTATTATTATTATTATCATTTTTTAAATTTAAATTTTTTTCCTCTTTCCTTTACTTTATTGCTCATGAGGGGCTATATTTTTTGGGGGGAGGGGGTATTATGTTTGCTCTTAAATAAGAATATTTTAATAATATATAAAAATCATCACTTGTAAAAAATAAATATAAATTAAAAAAATGAAAATTGTGAATTCAGTACCAATGAGGAGAAAATCAGTGAATTATTTGGATTCATATTGCCAATACATTTGAAACTGTAAGTAAATTTGGGTATTTAAAATATAAAAATTTCGCAGATTAGCCAAAGAGCAAAAATTGTTTAAGCAACACTATTTTGAAAAAGAAATTGAGGAAGTCATCTAAAACTTCCTAGGAAAAAAAATCTCAAGTCAGATGGATATTAAGGGATTTTTAGCAAAAATTTGAAGAATAATTAATTGCAATTAATTTAATGAATGTTATATGAACTCTTTGAAAAATCAGGATAAGAAAGAGTTTGGTCAAATTGTATTTATTACACTAACTTAGTGCTGATAGCTAATCTAGAAAGATTCAGAACAAAGAAAATTAGAGTCCAATTTTCTTAATGAATATTGATACTAAATTTAAACAATATATTAAAAATTGATTATAGCAATTTACCATTGGACGTATACACTATTATCAGGTAGCTTTTGTAACTGGTATGCTGGGATGTTTAAATTTCAGAAAACCAATTGACATTATTGACCATATCCACAATAAAACTAATAGAAATTTTATGAATATCATTAGATGCCATCTATCAATAGATGCTGAAAAAAATTGACAAAGTAGAACACTTCTTACTATGAAAGAGAGCAAAAGAATAAAATAAGCAGTATCTGTCTAAAACCAGTAGTGAGCAATTTATATAAATGGGATAAAGTAGAAGCATATTCCATAAAGACAGGGATGAAACAACAGCTCCCATCTTTAGCACCATTTTTAAATATCATATTAGAAAACATAGCTTTAGCAATAATAGAACAGAAATTGAAGGATTTTTTAGCATAAGAAATGAGAAAACAAAATTTGTTCTGAAGAAAATATGATGATTTACTTAGAAAATCCTAAAGGATCAATGAGAACTACTTGATATGGCTATGGATTGCTTTGATCTCCTCATCTGTAAATTGCCTTTGCATATCCTTTGACCATTTCTCAATTGGGGAATGGCTTTTTGTTTTAAAAATATGACTCAGTTCTCTGTATATTTTAGAAATGAGTCAGAAATGAGTCAGAATCATTAGTTGTAAATATTGTTTCCAAATTTACTACATTTCTTTTGATCTTGGTTACATTGGTTTTATCTGTGCAAAAGCTTTTTAATTTAATGTAATCGAAATCATCTAATTGGTTTTTGGTGATGTTCTCCAACTCTTCCTTAATGAGAACTACTTGAAACAACATTATCAATATAGCAAGATATAAAATAGGAGACCATGAATTATTTGAATATATTGTTCAGAAAATCCAGCAACAAGAGAAAGTGCATTTAAAGTAAAAGTTGAAAAACTAACATACATTGGTATCTACTTGGTAAGACATCCAAAACCTGTATGAATTCAATTGCAAAACACTTCACACAAATAAAGTCAGATATTAACAATTCCTATTGTGGTAAAAATGAAAATTCTACCTAAGTAAAATTGCCTATTCGATCATACCAATTAAATTCCCAAAACTAATTTACAGAGTTAGAAATAATATGAACAAAATTTATCTTGAAGAACAAAATGGTCAAGAAAGGAAGGAAATTAATGAAAAATAATAAATAGAAATGTGACCCCAAAATACCAGATCTAAAACAATATTTTAAAAGAAATTTCATCAAACCTGTCTGATATTGACTAATAAATAGAATAGTGAAACAAAGGACTATATTAAGTACAAAAGAAGCAGTAGTAAATGAGTATAGTAATCTGTTATTTGATAAAGCCATCAACTCCAGCTTCTGGAATAGGAACTTCCTATTTGAAAAGAAAAAATTTCTGGGAAAACTGGGAAAATTCATGGCAGAAACAAAGCAACAACAGCATCCCACATACTATACCAAGGTCAAAATAGATACAAAATTTAGACATGAAAGGTTTTCCATAGGACAAAAGAATAAGGAATATTCTATCTGTCAAATATATCGTAGTTTATCATCAAATATAAATGAACATAAGTTGCAAAATGTATAATTTCAACTTCATTAAATTAAAAAGGTTTTGCACAAACAAAACCAAATGCAACCAGGATTAGAAGAAATCCAGGGATTGAATGATGGGAAACAATATGCATGGCTAAATGTTTCTTATAAAAGCCTCATTTGTAAAATATATAGAGATCAGAATCAAATTTATTAGAATATACATCAGTTTCCAATTGGTAAATGATAAAAGGTTATGAAAAGACAGTTCTCAGTTGAAGAAATTAAAGCTATCATCATTATTGAATCTTTATTGGTTAGAGAAATGAAAATTAAAACAATTCTGAGATATTCCTTCACCTTTCAATATAGGCTAAAATTATAAAAAAGGAAAACAATCAATGTTGAAAAAAATGTAATAACACTGGGACACTAAATGCACTGTTGGTGGAATTATAAACTGATCCTGGAAAAGCAATTTGTAGCTCTCTTTAAAGGGAAATAAAACTATGCATACCCTTCTAGCCAGCAACACTAATAGTTCTATATGCCAAAGAGATAGAACAGAAAGGGGAAAAAAGATCTATATCTACAAGCATATTTATAGCAGCTATTTTTGTAATAGCAAAGAATTAGAATTTGAGGGAATGTCCATCCATTGAGGAATAGCTTAACAAATTTTGTTATATGAATGTGAAGTAATATTATTGTTCTATTAAAAAATCACATGTGGTTGGAATTTAGAAAAACCTGGAAGGACTTACATGAACTGATATTGAGTGAAATGAAAAGAACCAGAAGAACATTGCACACATTAATAGCAAAACTGTGAGATAATAAAATGTGATGGACACAACTTTTTTCAGCAGTTCTGTGTTCAAGGACAATCCTTAGAGACCTCTTATGGAACATGCAATCTGCTTCAGGAAACAAAAAAAAAAAAAATAAACCAAACATGATCTTATATAGTCTAATGCAGAGCAATGCATACTATATTCACATTTGCAAATTTCTTTTGTGTTTTTCTTTCTCACTTTTTTTCTCTCCTTAGTTGTAATTCCTCTTTCCTAAATCACTAATATGGAAATATGTTAAAGTCAATTGAATATTACCACTTATACCAGATTGCTTGATGGCTTGATGTGAGGTGGGGAAAGGAGAGTGGTAGAAAATTGTGGAAATTATATGCTTGCAAAATGATGAATCTTGAAGTGTACCTTTCCTTGCAATTAGGAAAAAAATAATAAAATAGCAAAACTAAAGAAATGAAATGTATATTTTAATTAATTTGAAGTTATGTTAGACGACCTACTGGAAAACCTATATTTGAAAAATGTTTCATACCATATCAAATCTGACAATGCTTTTGTTATACACAAATTGTGTATCATGCTTCACATTTCATACCTGACAACATATTATCATATGACATTTTTTTTTTGTTTTGTTTTGATTGAACATTTCTACTATTGAGGCACTCATTATATCCCAAGTTTTTCCTTTTCATTTGAATAGCACTAGGTGTTAGAATTTTCTCACCTGATAAGAATTCCAAATACCTACCTTCCTTATTTTCCTTTATAGGCCTTTTAATATTTGAAGATGACTACAATGTTGCTCAGAAGTTATCTTCTTACATTTTTCAACATCAAAATCATTTTTATCATAATAAATAACAAACTGCAGCTTTTTATTGGCCTGATTTTCCTCTTAGACACATTCTAAATTATTCCAAAAAGTCATCTGAGAAATGAAGAACCAAGAACTGAACATAATCCTCCAGATGTTATGTGATGAGTATGGAGTGAAATATAATTTGAGATAATGAGTTATTTATTGAAGTTTCTTTAAATCCAATATACCTGAGGGAATGATCTTCAATTCCATATCTATATTCAATTTCATGTAATTACCTGTATTAACTTTCTTTAAAGAAACATTAAACTGCTGTAACATCCAGTTTGTAGCCCAGTAAAAAAAAACTTTTTTAATTGACTATTAGTGATTTCAAATTGAATCTCGAAGTTCAAACAATTCTAAATCTGCAAAATATTTCATAATATTTTCTATATCACTCTAACTTTCTACAAGAATGTTTGGCTTAAATATTATGAAATTAAATATTATGAAACACTCACATATACAAAAACAAATATATGTCACATAAGATTCGAAGGATTATGTTCTGTTCTAGGTATTTCATTTCTGAGATGACTCTTCAGATTGATTTATGAGGTATCTGAGAGAGGGAAATCAGACTGATACTACAAATTCCCCTCCAGTTTGACATTTATGATTTTATGATATCTATGATTTCTTTGATATTGTAGTTTGGTCTAATTGATCCAAGTTTGTCAATTCAGCTCTGATATGAAATTGAAGATCATTTCCTCAAGTATATTGGATTTAAAGAAGCTTGAAAAAATAACTCACAATCTCAAGAATAACACTGTTGCTAATCTCATTCTAACATTTATATTCCAATCTCCTCTAACTGTATTTATGTTACAAGCACAGAGAATGGTTCCTTTGCCCTTTCTTTCTCCCAATGACCAAATGCTCAAAACTTGCTAATGGATCTCTCTGATACAAGGCTTATCTCAAGACCTCCTCTCATTACTTTTTTTTGTGCATATACTTATTGTTTGGCCTAATAATACTTGGATTCTCATTTTAATCAAATTGTTGCCAAACAGTTTTGATTATGTGCAACTGTAAATAAAGTAATTTTGACTATGTGCTTGTCTTATACATGTAATTACATAACTAAGGTCTTTCCCTGGTACCTGTTTGATTGATGAAATGTCTTTTCTGTAATTAAGGCTAGGTGAGAAATGAGGCAAAGAATGTCCTCTTTTGGCAAGTTTAAAAAAAATCAATCTGGTAGGGGAAGAGCCTCAGAGTTTCTGGTCAAAATAGAAATTATAGCTAAGTACAATTACTCTTCAACTGCAACCCAGGGCCATCTCCAGTTGTCCTGATCCAGATCTTTACCCTAGACCCCAAATAACTTTGAGGCAGAAAGTAAGTTTGGGCACTTTTCACAGAGGGATAGTGGTATACTGGAAAAAAAAATAGGGAGGTTTGGAAGAGGGAGGGATTCAGTTGGAAAGGTCATATAATGAGATATGTAGAGCAGATCTGTCAGTCAATTCATAAATACCCATTATATGCCAGGCTTACTATAAAGTGATGGGTTTAGAGAAAGAAACAAAATATCATCCCTTTCTTCAAGGAAGGCACAATTTAGTTAGAGAGAAAATAAACAAACAAATATATAAAAGCAAGTACTATATTTAAATATAGGAAACAACAGAGGGAGGAAACTGCAATTAAGAATAATTGGTCATAGAACAGAATAATATTATAGGACAGATAACACAGGGTTTTTCAATCTTTCTTGATATATCCACCATGCACTTCTTAATGTGTCTATGACAAAATTTGTTTTACTGGCTCATTTATTCATATTGAATTTGAAGTTTTCTTTTTCACAGGAAATGCTATTTTATCAGAGCTTCATGTGAAAATTGCTTGCTTCTTTAATATCCCCCAAATCACATAAGAAACAGTAAGGGTTGATGTTTAACAGAACAGGAATGGCAGATAAATAGATCCATCTATAAAAGGATTAAAAAATGGAGATACAAAGTGTTTGTTAAATGATTATGCTAATATTCTTAGTAACTAAATAGCTTAGACCTATTTGGGTCCCAATATCACCTTTCCAAACACACTAATAGACTTATTAATGGCCAAAAACCCCTATATGTAACTATTTTGTGCAGTCTGCAAAGTGAGATATATTTTCTTCCATTTTTTCTGTCATTTCTTCATTATATTTCCCTTCTGCTATATATTTTATTGTAGCTACTGGTACATCCCTGTTTTTGTACACACACACACACACACACACACATTATATATATATATACATACATATATATACATATATAATATATATATATATATACACATATACAAAGATAACATGGATATGTTACCCCATAAAACAAATATGGTACAAAAAACCCCAAGAAAAATATGCCCTGTTATTTTATTTATTGAAATGTTTTAGGTAGAGTCTGGAGACTGTTTGAGGAGACTTCAAAGTCAGATATTCAGTTCGCAAAAAACAACAGTACCCCACTTTCTGATATGATATGTGCATTTTGAAAGATATTTATGTCTTTATCACTGAATAACTTCCAACTCAAAGTCTACAATCTATCTATCCATCCATCTATCTATATCTGTCTGTCTATCATCTATCTGCATATACTATAATAAATTTTGTTCTATTCAGTTAAAATTGATTATGCTATTAAAATTATCCAATCATCATATTATATTTTGTGAAAATTTCATTAGATATAAAGTAATAACTTTGGATTTAAAATAAATTTTATCTTTATCAATGAATTTGTCCACATGTGACTGAGAACTAAGAAATATAACTAGCACCTGTTCTCTAAAAGATAAAAAAAGAGTAACAATCAGCATCTCTGGGTCATAATTTGATGGCTGCAATAAAGCCACAACCCATGTCAGCTGAAACAGCTATGACTATGCTATAAAAATGAATCACATATTAATTAATGGTGGTGGACTTTGGTAGAGAGTAATGAAAAGTGTGAGGAAGATAGAGACAATTCCCCAGGTACCAGATAAAAATGATAACGGAAAAGTGTAATAATCAGCAACTTTAAACATTTCTTTTTCTACCTGGTGGCATTACTGAACTCTCAGAATTATTTTCTTATAACTTATGGTGCTGAGATTTCAAATTCTAGAACTAAAATCCCACATTTATAAAAAAAAATATATATCTATTTAAATTAAGAAGCAACCTGACATCCATTGAAGACAATAGGGTTCTTGTTGCTGTTTCTTTTTGCCCCTGTTTTTACAAAATGAAAATAGATTCTGAAGTGGTATCAAATAGTTGTAAGTACTTATTATCTATGAATTTTGTGCACTTTTATTTTGTGTTCTCTGAGAAGTAGAGATTATAAATTTTGGACCTGCCTTCAAATACTGTAAAGTCAAAGGGAATAAGAGAATATACATGGAACAATCAGATAACAAGTATTAACGAGTGTTCAGAAATAATTGAAGCAAAATATAATTAGGAATGTTGTTATCTGTGGTAGGAGTGGAAATGAAATTTCCAGCAAAATGAGAAAGATATTTTCTGATTTTTGTACTGGAATAACTTGGAGATATAAGGTAGGATTAACAAAAAATGTGATAATTGATTTGTGGGTAAGAACTGATTTTGTGAGTGACATCAGTTTGTGACTTGTTGAATTTGAGTTAGAAATTTTAAATCCAAAAGTGAATAATATATATATTATATATTATATATATTTATATTTATATGAACTTGAAATGAGAATCTATACATTTTCCTTCATCTTCTTTTTAACTAGATGTGTGATCTTGTTCATATAGAGAATTCCTAATGAAGAAATTCCCTCTCTCAATTCACAACCCTATAACTCTGCAGCTTATGTTGTCTTAGAAAATTTCAGGTGCTGAAAAGTAAACTTCATTTGGACAAGGGCACAAAGTCAGCATGCATTTCAATTTTGCCGTGAACCCATTTCTAAGTGTCTGTGAGGCTAGTTCTTGATCCACCCTGTCAAAATACTTCTCTGAACTTTTTACTATCCTTCCTGCATTTGATAAGACTTTAGTCCTAGGGGATTGTTGATTTTTATATTCAGAAATACAGTGGATTTTACTTTGTCCTCAAATCCCATCTCTCTCTCTTCTCTATTTTACTTTGCCAGTCTCTTCATTTTTTTTAAATATTCATTCTTCCTTAGAATTGTTGACAAGAAACTCTTCTGATTCTCCTTCTCCTTCTTCCTCCTCAGCTCCATCCCTGGACATGCTTAAAATTACATACACTGCCTTCCACTTCCCCCTTATTTCTCTAGCCATTGAAGAACAAATGTTTATTAGTGCATGGATGGAATTAATGACAGGTTTCCACAGACCAGACTGTGATGAATATCCTAAATTCTACTCATAGCATTCTGAGTTTGCTCAAAAACTACTGAATCATCCTTTATTGAATATATCCTGGTTTCCCTTTATTTAATATTTTGTACCCATCACCCACTCCCTCAATTATTATCTATGTGTATCTCCTATTAACTCACTTGGTTAAATTTTTGTGCCATATATTCCTTCTATTCTGTATCCTATCCTTATTCCCAAATAGAAAATGTTTTTGACCTCTGAGAATTAACTATTATGATTTCAATAATCCATCTAAACCGATGACTCCATTATACTTGTAATATAAGTATTAAAATAGCATAATTTCAAAATAGAATACTTTAAGTCAGTGGTATATGATTGGAAACTAAGATTATTATTATCCTTTTAGTGCTATTATATCTGCTTGATAATATAATTATCATTATCATATATATTATGATTCGGGCTTGGGAAATACTTTGTATGTAATATTTCATTCAATTCTCACAGCATCCCTGGGGAATAGGAACTTTTATTATCTCCATTTTACAAACACAGAAACTGAGAGAGAGGTTAGGTGACTTAGATAGGGTCATATACATATAAGGGATCTGATTGACATGGCTGATTTCATATAAAATTATTCGGAAACTGATTAAATTTTCCCTTATAACTTAGCATTCTTTTAAAAATATTTTTCAATATAAATAACATCATCCTTCTTTCTTTACCCAGGTTTGCAATTTTGAAGATAGTTTTAATTAAGTTCTCCTTTGTCTCCTCTATATTGATTTAGTTATTGAATAATATACATATGTTTTCCTTCAAAATGCCATTCATATTTTTCTCTATTTCAATTGCATCTTATTTTAATTCAGGATCATATCATAATCCTCTGGTTAATCTTTTGGTAGCTCTTTCCTCTTTCTGCTCCTATCTATTCTGCTTATTGCTGCCAGAATAACTTTTCTCCTCTTGTTAGAACATCTACTTGATTATAAAGATATAGTATTCTCCTAGTAGAGACTACATTATCTAATCCTCAATTATGACTTTTAACTTTATAATCCATTACTGACTTTCTCTTTGAAACAATTTTACATTACACCTAAATATGAATTTTCTTCTCTTTTTATTGCTTTTAAATGGAACTGTTATTTATTTTCTCATATACATATATATATATATATATATATATGTAAATGCTGATTATTATTTCTTATTTTCAAGTCATTTTGTTCATTTTCTCACTCCCTTTCACTAAACATATCTTATCCATTTCCTAAGACTCAGCTCAAATATAACTTTATTCTGTGAATTTTTCCTTGGTTAGGTCATATCTTTCTGACTTCTTTCTGTGAAATACTATGAATTCACATCTGATTGGAAAAATTAATGCTATATTTTAATTTTTTATTATTCATTTCACATATATGTTGTATATGTGTGTTTTTGTATTTATGGGATTACAAATATACTGCAAACTTCTTTCAGGTGAGGCTATTTTTTATATTTCTACTTTGGTACCTGGAATAAAGAAATGAATACTTGTTAGTATTGCTTAAAACAGAGAACAATGACATTGCACAAAAACATATAACTAAATATTCTCTTAAAATTAAATCTGAAAACATGAAGTATTTGAAATATATCTGTGAATGTTGAGTAAATTAAAGGAACTTCAATTCCTACATAAGTTACATATGTGTGCAACTTTAAAAATACATATAAATGCATACGGAAAAAGGAATTTTGTCTCCAAATCATTTTTTATAATTTAACAAATATGTTAATAAAAGTCAAATGACTCCAAAACACAATAAACTTCAGAGTAATGAGCCTACGGGTTTGACTTTTAGGAAGAGCATTCTTTGAGTTTTCAGGTTTGAACTCTTTTCATCATCATTGCCTCTAAACAAAATGTACCAAACAAAATAAAAGAAAGACATAAAAAATAACAGAAATCTTCACAAGGAAAATCTCTGAGGTAAAAAAAAAGAGAGACAACGAACTGGAAAAAAACCCCAAAAAGTACAAAGTAAAAGAAAAAGGAGAGATATGCTTGGAGAAATGAATAATGCTGTGAAAAAAATAAATATCCTTTCAATACATAAGAATGAACCTATTGTTAGATGTCAAAGAATACTTTATTTCATTAGTTGTTGGTTATGTATAATATCAGGAATTATGCTTGAAGCTTGATAAAGTTCAAAATGGCCTATAATGATGAGAAACTTCAATAAACACCTGTGAGATTGATAGACAAGTCTAAAAACTTGTTAGAAAAGCAAATATAAAATCATATTATTTGTCTGCATAAGGAAGGATAAATTGGAGGAATATTTGATCACCCAAAGAGCCAGGCAAATATCATTACAGAGATCTGTCAGAGAACTAATGAAAATAATTGTTTTGCTTATAAAATTCTATGAATCATAACTCATGAAAAAATTTCAGCTTTCGATAAAAAAAGATAATAATAATTTTCAGGGAAAAGGAACAAGACAGATCAAAAGAATTCATAATATATTGCAATGTATCTCACTCTGAAATATCATTACAAGATTCCATTGTTTCATGTATTAGGCATTTTGGTATATATAATCATGTATACAGACATGTATACAAAAAGTAACTGAAGTGAAAAAAATACCTGAAGCAATTAATGTGGGATTCCAAAAGATATCATCCTAAAGGATGGATCAGAATGAATGGGTTTGAGTTTTTATCATATTGGGGATTTTTTGAATCAATTAGTTCATAGATGCATTTCTATAACTGAGTATATATTCTAAAAGATAAAGGGTTTCAATATATGAGACTGGATAGCAGTTTTTTAAAATATGTGAAGCTAGTAAGACAAAGTAATAATTGAAGACAACTTTAAAAAGATTCTTTGAGTTATTGAGAAATCTAAAATAATGATAACCATTGAGGAAATTGAGGTTGTGAATATTAGGGGGGATTGCTAAAGATCTGTTATGATTATCAAACAGAAAATTAAAATTCGGTGCTTACTATTAAGCATCATATCAAATACTTATTGAAATTTATTTTATATTAATTTACTCACATAAAAATTAAAAAGAAAAAACACTAATTTCATTCATATTGGGACTCTAGGCTGGAAATTCAATCCACTAATGCAGATAATTAATTCATCCTAAGAGTGCTACTTTAGAGATTTTCCTGAAGCACTGAGAAGTTATTTGACTTTTCCATGGTTTCATTCTTAATATGTGTTAGAGGCAGCATGTAAATGTCATCTTCACAACTAAAAGTCTGATCTGTTAATGCATTGTAACTTCCTTCATAAACCTTAAACTATTTTAATAAAAGTTTTATCCAGGAAATAATACTTAAATAAGTAAATATGGAGCCTAAACAACACAAAAAGGTAGATTAAAAAGCCAGAAAATTTAAATAAATACTTTTAAATTAATAATTTTGAAAAAATATACCAAAATTTAAGGAGTGTAACTGAGTGAATGTTTAGATAAAGTTTGTATTTCATTTAGTTTCTCCTCAAAGAATTTGGATACTATAATGCTTGATGTATGCACAGTCAATATTGAAATTACTTCGTTGTCTATGGTACTTTTTAACAGGATATAATTTCTCTTTTAATGAGATCTGCTTTTGCAACTGCTTTGTTTCACTTCAGTTGTAGCATAATATATTCTTCTCCAGTATTTTCCTGTACTCTCTGTACATGTCTCTGCTTCAAATGTATTTCTTGTAATTAGCATATTTTGGGATTATGGTTCTTAATTCACTCTGCTATCCACTTCTCTTTTATGGGAAAGTTCATCCCATTCAAATACAAAGTTATAATTACTAACTTGTTATTGCCCTTCATTATATCAACTCTCCATTTTTATTTTTCCCCATCACCTTATATTTCCTTCCCAGTATATTGCTTCTCAATACCATCTCCCTCATGGTATTTGCTACCTTCTGTCAAGCACCCTCCCTTTGCTTTCCTCTTTTTATTTCCCTCCTCCCTTTCTCCTCTCAATATTTGAAAAGTAAAATGAATTTCTCTTGGAGCCAAGTCTGATGAGAGTAAGGTTCAGGTGATTCTCACCTACTTCCTTCTTTCCCCTCTAATAAAATAGGTCTTTTGCATCTCTTCATGTGATGAAGTTTATTCCATTCAGCCTCCCCCTTCCCCTACTCTCTTTAGAATTCTCCCCCCCCCCTTAAATGGAATATATGTTTAAAATTATTTAATCAAATTCATGGACTTATCATGACTGTCCATATCTTCATCCTAAGTATATTTCCCTCTAATAAGGTTACAATTCTCAAGTTATGAGAATCTTTCTTCTAGCTGGGAATGCCAGTTTAATTATTTTGGATAACCATTTTTTCTCTTTTCCTCTTACCTTTGACTTTACCTTCTTCTTTAGCTTTTTACATGTCTCCTGAGTTTCCTGTTTGAAGATCAAATTTTCTTTTTAGCTCTGGACTTTCATTAGAAAAGCTTGAAAGTCATCTACTTCATTAAATATACGTCTATTCCCCTGAAAGAGACCGCTCAGTTTTACTGGGTAGTGGATTCTTGGTTGTAAACCAAGCTCCCTTGCTCTTCAGAATGTCATATTCCAGGCCAGCCAATCCCTTAATGTTGAAGCAGCTAGATCCTTTGGCTCCTTGATAACTGTATTCTTTCTTTCATACTACTTGCAGTAGTTACCCCTTGATCTGATAATTTTGGAGTTGGGCAACAATATTCTTTGGTACTTTCATTTTGATTTCCTTTTAGAAGGGAATAAGTGGATTCTTTCAATGACTATTTTGTCTTCTGATTCAAGGATATCAGGGCAGTTCTCCTTAAAAATATCCTGAAGTTTGGAGTCTGGGCTCTTTTTTATCAAGGGTTTAAGGTAATCCTATGATTCCTCAATTTTCTCTCCTGGAACTCTTTTCCAGGTCAGTAGTTTTAGCAATGAGGCATTTTATATTTTCTTTTATTTTTTCATTCAATTTTTTTTTTAATTTGTTTAACAGATTCTTGGAGTCTCATGAAGCTATTAGATTCCACAGATTCCATTCTTTTTTCAGAGAAGATTTTTCTATTTTTAGCTTTTGCATTTCTTTATCCATCTGGTCCATTCTACTTCAGAAGAAATTGTCATTGGCTTCCATTTGCTCAATTGTGTTTTTGAGGGAAATATTTTTTTTTTGTATTTCTTCAGTTGTATTTTTAAACAATTTGTTTTCTTCTATCTTTTTTATTGTTATAAGAGGTTAATTTTCTCTTTCATTTATTCCATTTGATTAGTAAATTAATTTCTGATCTCTTCTAATAAGTCTTTCTGAGCTGGAGACCAACTCATATTCTTCTTTGAAGCTTCAGATAGCGTTTCCCTTCTGTCCTCCTTTATTGAGCTAGTAGCCCTATCTCCAAGGTAACATGCAATAGACCCTGCTTTGCACTGGTCTTTTTTCCATTTAGGATGTTAGCTTTCCCTAGGGTTTTGAGTTGGGGGAGGGTTAGTTCAAAGACCTTTAGTAATTTGGTAAGAACCCTTGATTACTGAGGTTATAAGACCCAAGGGGTTGCTCAGTGAATCAAACAATAAGGAATGCCAGAACTTTCTAAAGATTGTCTGTGTTGGGGGATATCTGTGGCCTACTTACTAGGCCTGGGGATGAATCTGGACTGTCCTCTAGCAATCTAGGCACAGGATTAAGCCACCAGGGATGGAAATTCCAGAGATTCTCTAGATAAGCAACACTGGGGAAGTCTTGTCAGTCTTACCAGGACCTTTGGGCAATGTAGAAATACCTGGGTCTGTTTCTGTGATTATACTGAATAAAGACACACCCTCCTACAGGAATGCCAGGGGGTCATCTGGGAATGTTGGAAGCTCTTTGGGAAAAATGGACACTTGAGGTTCAGGCTATCCAGAACAGCCCAGTTGGCCTGATGGGTGTTCCAGTCCACCCAATGTGCATATCACAAAGTTTAGTTTCCTACCTCACTCTTCTGCTGGAGCCATACATAAGTTCTCTTGCTGAGCATATACAAGTTTCCCCCATGACAAAATTTGATATAAGTTGCTTCCCACTGTTCTTTTGTAGATTCTATTTATCCAAAATCTATTTAGAAGCTTGATTCATATTAGTTCTAAGAGAAAGGCAGGAGACCTTAAAACAGTGCCTGGCTTTTCTCTGCCATTTGACTGGAAGTCTCTGATGGATTCTTTCAATATCTATTTTGCCCTTTAGCTGCAGGATATCAGGGCATCTCTCCTTAACTTCATCCTGTGGTATAGAGTTCAGGATATTTATTTTTTTAGTCAAGATTTTCAGGTAAATCTATGCTTATTAAATTGTCTCTCTTAAACAAGCTTTTTAGGTTAGTTGGTTTATCAATCTTCTGTTTTTTTTCTTTTTTAATTTTTTTTTTAATTTTGTTTAACAGATTCTTGGTGTCTCCTAAAATCATTAACTTACACGGACTCCAGTCTATTTTTCAGAGAATTTTATCAAACTTAACATTTACTTCTCCTTTTTTCTTTTGTAAATTCTATTTTTAAAGAAATGGTTATCTTTTTCTATTTGTACAAATATATTTTAGTCATTTTTTTCTTTTTTGCATTTATCCATTGTATTTTTAAAATATTTTTTTTCATAATTTTTTGGTAGTAAGATGATTGTTTTCTCTGGCATAGTTTTAATTTTCTCTTGAACTTATTTTCCCAATTTTTCCACTTGATTTTTAAACTCCTTTCTTATCTCTTCTAAAAATTCTGCCTGGGTTGGAGACAAATTCATAATCTCCCCTGAAGCTTCATATATAGTTCTCCTTCTGTCCTCCTTTTTTGATCAAGTATCTTTAGTTCCAAGGTAGCATTCAAAGAAACTAGATACTGTTTTGTAGTGGCCATTATTTTAATTTTGGAATGTTAACTTTCCCTATGATCTTGTGTTGGGGGATGGTCTGGTTCCTTCTTGTTGAAAACTCTAGAGGACTTCCTTACTGGGGTTAGTAACTTCTGAATTACTCAGTGGACCAATCATAAGGAATGCCAGAAGCTTTCTCTGGATTGTCTGTGTGACATGATGTCAGGTTCCCCCTACTTAGGCCTGGGGCTGTCCTCCTTCGATCCAATCAGTGGGTTAGGTTGTCAGGGCTAGACATGCCAGAGACCTCTCTGAATATTCAGCTCTGGGAATGCTCTTTGGCCCACATGCAGACCTTGAGGAAATTTGTGAAGAACTGGGACTGTTTCTGTGTTTGTACTGGAGAAAGTCAGGCCCTCCCACTGAAACCTCAAACTCTTCTGGGAAGTGACTTGTGATTTGACTCTTATAGACCAGCAGGGCTGACTAAATGTCCTGGGCAGCCACCACTGAAGCTCTCCTAATCCACTCTCTCAGATTTTCCATGGAGATTTCTACTCCCACCAATGTGGTTCTTAAGTTCCTCCCTTGCCTCATACTGACACCCATGTGCTATATCTGTGCTCTCTCTGCTGGGCATGCCCACAGTTTCCTGTGAAAGCCTTTGTTGGAAGATGTTGCCCTCTATTATTTTGTTTATTCTTGTATATCCAGAGTCTATTAAGAGGCTTTGTGTAAATTTTAGACTCTAATACATATTTAATTTTTGTGTTTGTGCATGTATTGCTGAGAAAAAAAAAAAGGTTTGTTCCTTTCTACCACCATTTAATTTTCTTGAACAGTCTGTTATATCTAACATTTCTAGCATTCTATTAACTTCTCAACTTCCTTTTTCTTTATTTTGTAGTTAGTTATATCTAACACTGAGAGAGGAAAATTGAGGTACCCACCAATATAGACTTGTTTATGTCTTTCTATAACTCCTATAGCTTCTGATTTTAACATTTGGATACTATAACATTTAATTTATAGTTGTTTAAACAAGATATTCATTTTCTAATCCATCTTTTAGAAATATGCAATTTATGTCAATATACATTTTATTTAAATCTATTTTTGCTTTTGATTTCTCTGAGGTAAGGTTCACTTCTGTTCTTCTTTACTTAATCCTTCACTTGAAGCTTAATCTATTCTGCTTCAGTTTTTTTACCTTTACACTATGTATCCTTCTGCTTCAGATGCATGTCTTATAAACAATATTTTGTAGTATTTTAATTTTTAGTCCATTCTGCTAGCTACGTATGTTTTATGGGAGAGTAAATACTATTTACATTCACTGTTAGGATTACAAGCTTTTAATTTCCCTATATCCTATCTCTCCCTTTTGTGTACTTTTCTCTCTCTTTTCACCTCATACTTCCTCTATCAACCCCACTTTCTCTCAGCCTCCCTCCCTTTTTGCTTCTATGGATGAGCTCAAAAAAGATTTTGGAAAGAAATTAGGGGATTTAGAAGAAAAATTGGGAAGAGAAATAAGAGCCATGCAGATAAACCATGAATACCAAATCAGCAGCTTGGTGAAAGAAATACAAAAAAATACCGAAGAAAATAATATGGAACCAGTTTAATCCAAATAGAAAAAGCAACACTTAAGGCAAATGAAAAGAATGCCTTAAAAAGCATAATTGACCAGGGGGAAAAGGAGATAGTAAAGCTCTCTGAAGAAAACAATTCCTTCAAATGCAGAATGGAAGTAAAAAAAGTCAAAGAAGTTGCAAAATATCAGGAAGAAATGAAACTTAAAAAAAACACAAAAATTGAAAGAAAATGTGAAATATCTCATTGGAAAAACAACTGACAATGAAAACAGATCCAAAAGAGATAAATTAAAAATTATTGGGCTACCTGAAAGTCATAATAAGAAAATGATCTTAGATTTCATTTTTTCAAGAAATAATACAGCAAAAATGCACTGAGATCCTAGAAGCAGAGTGTAAAATAGAAATTGGGGGAATTTCCTAGTCACCTTCTGAAAGAGATCTTTAAAGAAAAACTTCCAGGAATATTATATCCAAATTCCAAAACTCCCAAATCAAAGAGAAAATTATAAAAGCTGCCAGAATCAAACAATACTGATGTTCCATAGTCAGTATTACACAGGAACTGGCAGCATCTAGTTTAAAGGTTTGTAGGGATTGGAATATGATATTCCAGAAGCAAAAGATATTGGTTTACAACTGAGAATCAACTACCCAGCAAAACTGAACATCCTCTTTCAGGGGAAAAGATGGAATTTCAATGAGAAAAGTAACTTTCAAACTTTCCTATTGAAATGACCAGAACTGAACAGAAAGTTTGATCTCCACAATCAGGACTCTGATGAACCATAGACAGGTGGATTAGAAGGAATAAATATGAGGAACTTAATGATATTCTATTGTTTGTATTCCTGCAGGGAAGAAGTTATGGAAAACTCATATGAACTTCCTCATTTATAAGAGGAGTTAGAACTAGCATACATAGAAAAGGCAAGGAAAGGGGCTGAATATAATGTACTATATTATGGTAAAAAAGATGGAGTCAATGGGTGATAATGGAAAGCACTGGGAGGAAGAGAAAGGTGAGGAATAAGGGGCTAAGATATTTCACATAAGAGTCAGGAAAAAGCTTTTTCAATGGAGTGGAATGGGAGAAGGCTAGGGGGATTTTGTAAGGCTTTATTCTCATCAGAAATGGTTCAGAGAAGAAATAACATACACAATACTGTATAGAAATCTATCTTAGCCTAGAGAAAAATGAGAAGAAATGGATGGGATGAGAAGGAATTGAGGGAGTGAAGGAGGGGAGTAGATGATAGAAAAGAGGGAAAATCATGGGAGAGGGTACTTAAATACAACATACTTCTGAACAAGGAAGGATGAAAGGTGAGAAAGAATAGAATAAATGAGAGTGGAAAGGAATAGAGTGGTGGGAAATACAACTGTGGGAAAAATAAATATTAAAGCAACTTCGTTGGTAGACTTATGATAAAGAAGGCAATTCATCCCAGGGACAGAGCTAATGGAATCTGAACACAGACTTAAGTACATTTTTTCCCTCTCTATCACCATTCTTGAGGTTTCTCATCTTTTGGGATTGGTTGATTATTATAATAATATAAAATAAATAAACTAAAAAACCCACCCCAAACCGAAAAAATCTATCTTGTAGGGGCAGCTGGGTGCAACAATAGATAGAACACTGGCCCTGGAGTCAAAAGGACCTGAGTTCAAATCAAACTCAGATATTTAATATTAACTTGGAAAGTCACTGAAGCCCATTGCCTTGCAAAGATAAATTTAAATTCTAAAAACAGAGTTACAAGTATTATCATCTCATATAGGGATATAAAACATTTTTTATTTCTTTTTTAACATTTTATCCATTTGATTTTTTATGCATTTTTAAGTCTTGTATTTTAACATCAACTTTTCTATTAGAGGAACTTGGGGAAAATCGCAATGTAAGGAAAGAGTATATAAATCAAAGCAAAGATTACTTCTTGGTTTTAATAATAACTACTTTGCGGTCTAGAACATTATCCTCTAGTGCCTCTGATTCTTTAATCTTCAAGTTGACTATTCCTCTGTAATCCTGACTATAGACTGGACTTTGGTTGTTTGCAGTATTTTCTCCTTAAACTGAGAATTCTGAAATTTTGTGGAATTTTTCTTTTGTGATCTCTTTCTGGAGGTGATCAGCAAATTCTTTCAAATACTATTTTGTCTTTTTTTCTAGGATATTAGTACAATTTTCTTGATAATTTCCTGAAAGGTATTATACAAGCTCTTTTTTTCTTGTTTGGTTTATAGTTTTCAGGTAAACCAAAAATTCATAAAATATCTCTTCCGGATCTATTTTCAAGTTCGGTCATTTTCCCTAAGAATTATTTTATATTTTTTTCTGTTTCTCCTGTCTTTTGATTTTGCTTGAGGAATTTTTAATGTCTCATATAAGCATTGGTTTCCCCTTGTCTATTTATAATATTTAGGGATGTATTTTCATTTTCTTTTTTAGGAACAAAAAGATGTATTTAAATATTACTTTGGTTAACTGAAGCTAAGATACATAAAGGGTAAAGATAATTGAAGTCCAGCAGCAGTAGTTGCAAGGACAACTTAAGCAGTCCTGGGAGGTTGAGCAATAATGAAAGGTATAGGAGGATGAGAGGTTACCTTGGGCATCATGATCCCTAAGAATAGGCTACCCTTAGAAGAAGTCATACAACTCAAATGGGAAAACATAGGGAAATGAAATGAGAAATAGATCTGACAACAGAGATGATTTTAAGTGGATACACTGAAAAGAATCTGTAGTTCAAGGCCTTAACCTCTTGTAATTAGGATTCATTGTTTTCTTGATAGAGTTTCAGCAAGTGATAAGGTTTTGCCTTTTACTAAAATATCATTGACTTCATCAATAACTTGAACAATGGGATGGTAATGGGAAAAGATAATTGGTCAGTACAGAGATAACAGATAAATTGTAAAACTTATTTCTCTGTCTAGTATTTCCCCTACCTTATTCTCATCAGAAATGGCTCAAACAATTTAGTCAAACAATTTAGTACTAACTTTTTTGGGAGGTGGGGTGAGGGTTCCTTTACTTATGAAGTTACTTATGGCTGAAAAGGGGGCATGAGGTGGTCCTTGTCTAGCACTCCCATTTGAAAGAGTGTGGTGCATCCATTGAGGTAAGATGCAAGGGTACTGATTCCCAAGGTCAGTTGCAGGATAGTAGTTTGCTAGAGTCATGGATTGTAAAGTATCACTTGAAATCCATGGGAGAGAAACCTCATAAGGAAGATTAAATTCTGGCTCCCAGGTTCAGATAGTAAACAAATAAATAGATCAGACAGGGGTCCCAGAAAGTGGGTCTTGGGGAAAATATCAATGCAAGGAAAAAAGACTGGGCAGTTTGTTAATTGAATAAGTGTACCTAACATGTCCAATTCAGGTTGGCTTTCAGAGACATATTTCTGCTAGCTCAAATAGAATGATATTCTTTTTTGGAAAAGGTCAGTTTTTACACATATGTTTCCTTGAGTAATAATCAGATTACCACTTATGTCTAGTATTAAAAAGAGAAATTTGGACTATGGAATCCACAACTCTGGTCAACTAATATATACAGAAAATTAAGTTATTTATATTTGATATTTTTCAATGAAAGCACAGTTTATACTCAAAGCTTGAAATTCCACTAACAAAAAAATATCAGAATACTTTGACAAAAATATGGATTCTACTACAAAATGGATTCATTAAAATTTGCCAGATGAGCCAGAGTTGAATCAAAGTCTCAGAGATGCTAAAAATATACAAATTAAATAATCATTTAAGAACAACTCCTGTGCAGAAAGGGGTTTGTAATAAATTTTTCTTTTTAAATTTAGCCATATTTATTTAAAATTTATTTATATTGATATTCTGTTTTTCCAGATACATGTTTAAAGATAAGTAATTTTTAATATGGAATTAGGATTAAGGGGAAGAAATACAAAAGAGATATTTTTAATGTGAATGCAGTGTTCATCATTTTCTGAAGGGTTTTGTTTTGTTTTGTTTTTCGTCTTCTGGATGGGGATAACATTATTCATAACTAATCTTATAAGGTGGTCCAAGTTCTCTGAATAGCTGAGAGGAACTTCATCCATCAAAGTTGTTAATCTCACAATGTTGATTTAATGTGTACACTGTTCTCCTGGTCCTCCTTTCTTCATTCAGCAACAGATCTTGTGATTAATTGCATGCTTCACTAGTGTATGATCATTTATGATTTCTTAAATAACAATAGTAATACATAATATTTATACAACATAACTTGATTAACTGATTCCCCAATTTCTGGGCATCCCCTTAAATTCCAATTCTTTGCCATTACAAAAAAGAGTTACTATGAATGTGTTGGAGCATGTGAGACTTTTTTCCAATTTTTGTAATTCCTTTTGCATAAGGACCTAGAATTGGAATTTTGGGTCAAAGAATGTGAATAGCTTTATTGCTTTTTGGGCATAGATCCATATTGCTCTCCAGAATGGTTGGACCAGTTCACAACTCAACCAGAAATGCATTTCCTGAATCCTCTCACCCATCTCTTTTTTCTTATCTTAACCACTCTGAGAGATGTGAGGAGATACCTCTTAGTTGTTTTGGTTTGCATTTCTCTAATCAATAAGGATTTAGAGCATTTTTTCCTATGATTATATAGAGTTTTAATTTCTTCATTTGAAGACATTGATACATATCAATTGATAAATATCAGTTGAGGAATGACTTGTAATCTTAGAAATTTGATGCAATTCTCTATATATTTTAGAAAGGAGATATTTATCAGAACTTCTAGTTGTAAAGGTTGTTACTGGGTTTTCTGCTTTCCTTCTAATTTTGGCCACATTGATTTTATTAGTACAAATCTCATTAATTTAATGTAGTCAAAATCTTTTTATTTTCTTGTTTACAATATACTCTATTTTTCTTTAGTCATAAATTTGTTTTCTTTCCATATATCTAATAGATAGATTATATCTTGGTGTATTAATTTATAAGTGGTATCCCCCTTCTTGTCTGAATCTTGTAACCATTTTTATCTTATTATTGTTATAGTGTTTGAGATGTGTCTTTGCTTAGTTTTTGCCCTACAATTTTCCAGTTTTTCTAATATTTTTTGTTAAATATTGAGTTCTTATCCCAGAAGTGAATGTCTTTAGGTCTGTCAAAAAGTAGATACTGTAGTCATTTATTACTGTTTCTTTTAAACCTATCCTAATCCACTGATCCATTAGCCTATTTCTTAACCAGTATCAGTCAGTTTTGATCACTACTACTTTATAGTATGGTTTTAGATCAGGGAGAGCTAGCCCACCTTCCTTTGTCCTTTTTTCATTACTTTCCTTGTAATTTTTGATATTTTGTTGCTCCTGATAAATTTTGTTTTTATTTTTTCTACCTCTGTAAAGAAATTATTTGGTAGTTTGACTGGTAAATCACTGAATAATTTAATTTGGGGAGAATTGTCATTTTTATTATGTTAGCTTGACTTAGTCATGAGTAAATGACATTTTTCTAATTATTTAGGTCGGACTACATATTTTTTATTTATAATTATGGAAGGTGGGTTCCCAAGTATTTAACATGGTCTACAGTTACTATAATGCTATTTCTCTTTCTGTCTCTTGCTCTTGTTCTTTGGTGTTCACATATGATAATTTTTGTGGTTTTATTTTAACCTTCCACTTTGCTGAATTTATTAATTATTCCAAGGTATTTATCATATGATTTCCTTATTTTCTGTAAGTTTATCAGCATATCATCTGCAAAGAGTGAATGTTTTGCTTCCTCAATGTCAATTCTTACTCTTTCAAATTCCTTTTCATCTCTTATTGCTAAAGCTAATATTTCTAATACTGTATTGAATAGTAATGTTGATAATGGGTATTGTTGTTTCACCTCTGGTGTTATTGCAAATACGCTGAGTTAATCCCCATTACATATTATATTTGTTGATGGTTTTAAATTGATATTAGTTATCAATTTAAGGAAAACTTCACTTTTTCCTAGACTTGCTAGAGTTTTTAATAGGAATGGATGTCATATGTTTTCAAATACTTTTTCAGCAACTTTTGAGATAATCATATGGTTTCTGTTGGTTTTGCTATTAATATGTTATATAATGTTGAGTGTTTTCCTAATATTGAAACATTCCTGTGTACCCTGTATAAGTCCTACCTGATAGTGGTGTAAATTGCCCTGGTAATAACTTGTAATCTCATTGCTAAAATTTTATTTAAGATTTTTGCATCAATATTCAATAAGGAGATTGGGATATGAATTTCTTTGTCTGTTTTGTTTCTTCCAGTTTTAAGTATCAGCACCATGTAGGTATCATAAAAGGAAGTTGGCAGAATTTCTTCTCCATTTTTAAAAACTGTTTATGTAGAATAGAAATTAACTCTACCTTAATTGTTTGATAAAATTCACTTGTAAATCCATCTGGACCTGGATACTTTTTCTTAGGGAGTTTATTAATGGTTTCTTCAATTTCATTTTATATAATGGATTTATGTAACTATTTTATTTCCTCTTCTGTTGATCTGGGCACTTTGCATTTTTATAAATATTCATCCATTTCATTCACGTTATCTAATTTACTGGCATACAGTTCAACAAAATATCTCCAAACTATTTCTTTAATTTCTTCCTCACTGGTGGTTAGTTAATGCTTTTCCTTTTTGATGCTGGGTAATTTGGGCTATCTTCTTTCTTTTTTAAATAGATTAACCAAAGTTTTATTTATTTTATTGATTTTTTCATAAAAACAACTTTTATTTTTATTTAAAAATCAATGGCTTTTCTTCTTTCAATTTTATTAATCTCTCCAATGATCTTCAGATTTTTCTAGTTTGGTATTTAATTGAATATCTTTAATTTGTTCTTTTTTCTAGTTTTGTTAGTTGCATACTCAATTCATTAATCTCCTATTTCTCTGGTTTATTCATATAAGCTTTTAGAGATAGAAAGTTTCCCTTCAAAATTGCCTTGGCTACATCCCATAAATTTTGGTATGATATCTCATTTTTATCATTTTCTTGAAAATAATTATTAATTATTTCCATGATTTGCTGTTTGTTCCACTTGTTATTTAAAATTAATTTATTTAGTTTCCAATTTGTATTTTGTTCATGTTTTTGTGTCACTTCATTTCATGTAATTTTATTGCATCTTTTTCTAAGAAGGATGTATTTATTATCATTTAGCCAAACATAAAATTAACAACAATAACAGCAAAGAACAGCTGAAAAATGAAACTCTTTTTAAGACAATTTTAATATAGACCACAAATCATCCTTTTTTTATAACTAGTAATGTTTATTTTTTTCTCAAAAAAAAGACTTGTGATAAAAAAACATATCTTGGTATCACAAATTCATCATTTTCCTATATGTCTCCTTAGCATTGTGAGATGTTAAAAGATGTCAATTAATCCAGAAATATGAAACTAATTACAAATGCCAGAGGTCAACAGTACTAATCTGGCTTTAAGAATTTATAGAATTTTATGTCAAATGACTCATATTCATATCTGTTTTAAAATGAAAAAAATAATACTTGTAACCTGACATGAGTCTAGAACACTTCTATAAATATCAAGTAGGGTAATATAATAATAATAATAATAATAATAATAATAATAATAATAATAATAATAATAATAATATAATAATAATAATAATAATAATATGCTATTTTCTGCATTTAGATTTCTGTCCTAGGAAGAGATCATATAAACAGTCCATTGCAAAAAAGTCAGGCTTCAGATCTGCAAGGTCAAACACTGTATTTAGGTAAGAAAAACCTAATTTAGCTGTACTGATAGTCATTCCCTGAACAGAACTTCTTCAAGAGAACTCTACCTATAATTATGCATGTCAAACCCCTAAGGGTTAGTGATATCATTGCCTTTATTAATATACCTTTTTTAGACAAATTCTAGATCAGTTACTCGCAATATAAATTGCAATATAGCATCTTCCTATATTATGGACTCTAAGTGGATTTGACTCTAAAGGATCAAAATGTGTCATGTGGTAATTACAATCTTTCATCAATATTGGTAAGAGATCTGTAAAAAAATTACATTTCATTTTATCAATTGTTGTACATATGTACATAATTCCAACTTGTATCTAGAACCAGGTTTTTAGAATAAACAATTTGTTTCTATTAAATATATTGTTATTAATCATTTTTTAAAGTAGACAAATAGCAATTGTAATTGCACTTGTAATCCTCTTACACAAAAGAACATCCTAGGTCATTTTGAAATAATTTCAACAATTTAAGATTCTAATTGCAAATGAATCAAATCAGTCATAAAAATCAGATTTTCAAGTAAGGTACTCATGAATTACCACTCTTCACCAATATAACTTTCTATATGAAATCTTGTTCCTTAATACACAAATTAAAAAAAAAATGGAAGTTTTTAATTTTAACTTTGTATTGTATGAGATTCTTCAGGGATTGAATCTTATTTTATATCTGGAAATGCTACAAAGAGATTTCACAAAAACATACATTTTTCTTCTCTTTCTTTTCATGCTTAAATTTGTCCTGTTGTCAAATCAATAGAAAACATTGTAACATTATACATAAACTCAGTTGATTGTTTAGAAATTTCAGGTACCACAGAGATGTCCCTGATACTCCCTTCCCTTCTTGTCCCTAGAGAGTAATCAATTACCAGTTTCAGGTTTCAACATTATAACAGTAACTTCAAATAACGTACAATTTCATAAGTGGTAACAAGATGGTTGTAAACATAATTTCTTTTTATCTTCAGGAAATTACAAAACACACTCAAATCCATTATTTATAAGGACTCCAACTCTATTAAAGATGTTCCCAAATTTCCTTGCACAGAGAATTAGAATAGATTTTATCATATAATATTCACATTTAAATCTTCACACCATAGACCTTCAAAATATTATTCAAAGTTCCTGGGTCATTTATCACAGTATTACCTATGCTATAAGATCTTCACAAAACATGGAGAGGTATTCATGATCTGATAGAAATTAGGAGATCTGAAGCAAGTTTCATCCACTTAACTGCTAGTAACTTGGTCTGCTTACCTGGAAAACACACCCATCTTTGTAAACTATGGGCTCTCACAACTGTACACCTTTCATGGAGGAAGAGAAGTAGGTTTTGCCTTTATATACATACATACATACATATATATATATATGTATGTATGTATGTATATATATATATATATATATATATATATATATATTTTGTTTTTATTGTTCAGATTTTAAGGTGACTCAGTTTTCTAAGCCAATAAGAAAAAAATTAAGTTCAAAATACTTCTATGATAAAACAAAATTTTATCAGACTTTTAAATTTTACTTTTGATGTTATTCTTTATGTGTTTTGTTAGAAATTTCTACTGATTTTGTGCAATAGATTCTGCCAGACATCTACAAATTCTCAAACTCTTGCACAGAATTAAAATAAGATTTTTTGCTAAAATACCTATTTAAAAAAAAACTTAAATAAATTAATGCCAATAACTAAATCAGTTAACAATTTCACAATTTTCATAACAGCAAAATAACCTTGTCAATTTTGTTTCAAATATGGACTTTAGGGAGTTACAGTATATGGGTAACCTTTGCCCTTTTTATTTTTAATTACCAAATCAGTTGGCTAAAATTTTTAAATGTATATCCAGGCTCTCTTACAGAAAGTTTTCTCAAAAACATTAAATTTCCTAATATAAACCATGTAAACCTATGGAATTATAAAAAGGCATTCTCTATGACCCAAGTGGGTTCTTCCCCTTACTTTCTTTTACTACTCATATAATTTGACTGAAAAAAACCACTTAAAATGAACATTTACTAATATAGCAATAATAATACTAAATTTCATTAAAATGAAACTAAAATAAATAAAAAGATTCCTAATATACTTATACTATAATGTTATATTTCCTAATTTAGTAATAATAATAATACAAATTTTCATTTAAAATGAAACTAAAATAAATTATATCTGCATTTCCTGGACATTAAAAAATTCAATTCATAATTTCAATTATTTAATAATATTTGTGTACAAGAGTTATTTGACTGACTATAGAATCTTGAACATATAGCTACCTCTAGTTTGACTTCTCAAAAAACCTTAATATCCTGTGTCCACATGGTGATTTATCAGAAAAGAAACTGTCACCATTGCTTTAACTTTTCTCATTTGTATTTTCCCAAAGATATTTAAACTACAAAATACTGAGAAATTAAATAAAGTTTTATTCTTAGTTTTTTAAAAATTCTATATAATAAGAGAAGAATTCCATTCTCTCCTTTTATTTATTTATTTATTTTTGCAAGGCAAATGGGGTTAAGTGGCTTGGCCAAGGCCAACACAGCTAGGTAATTAGTGTCTGAGGCCGGATTTGAACTCAGGTACTCCTAACTCCAGGTTAGGTGCTCTATCCACTGTGCCACCTAGCTGCCCCTACTCTCTCCTTTTAAAGACATAGTTGAATTAAATTCTTATTTTTATAGACTAATGGGGATTTTGCTCAAAGATCCCCAAGTTTCTCATTCTGCCATTTGCAGTGACTAAAAAACTTTTATAAGATATGAAGTAGCCTATACTACTTCTGCTACATATAAGTTTCTGGCTACCCTGAGAAATTCATAACAAGATTACAAAATACATGATTACCTAATTAATGGAGTTCTAAATAAAATAGATTCAAAATATTCACATTCCTTTGACATATCCAGAATTGCAAGGGAGGGTAGGATCAGAGAACCAAGCCCTCCTCAGAAGAATTGAGAGAATGGGCAAGTGTAGGTAATCTCAATCAAGTGAAATGGAACTCAAGTGGAAAAGAGTTGGGGGGGGGGATTGGTGAGAATTTACAAGTGAAAGAATAATAAAAATAACATGTAAATTTCAACAAAGAAGCATTGCAATTTAGACATGTATGATTTAAATTACTTTGAGAGCATACTAAATAAAACCAGTGAGAAAAAATAAACAATAAGGTTCATAATTTTAAGACCATTTTTAGTCATATTAGAGCTGATTGCATGCCCAAGAGTACCCCACATTTTCTTTTATGATTATAGGCACATGCTGTTCTTAGATAGACACAATATCTAAAAAAAAACCCTTACTCTGCAAAATTCCCAATGTTTTTCACAAAAGTATATATTACCTTTTTTTCTGAGAAAAGCTTTGAAAGATAGAATTCCTCACACACACACAAACCATAATTAGAGAGAGAGAGAAGGGAAGAAAAGATACAGTCCAAGACCAATTACTTCTTAAAAACCTTTTCCAAGGAAAACATACAATTCCTTAACACACATAATTCCATAGTGAGAGAAAAAGGAAAAGTGTAACCAAAGCAATCCCTCCTCTTGGCAATAAGGGAAGGAGGGATGTTTACCCTGGTGAGAGAAAGAAGACAAAAGAAAGTGCTGTCTATCAAAGAAAGAAAGGAAGAAGAGTTAAGAAAAACACAGGAAATGATATTCAATAGTAAAATCACAGCAATCTCATAGTTCTATATAATCAAGAAGACCTTGTAAAAAGAATGTGCTGGCCCTTTACTTAAGGTCCTACAGACTAAGTTTTAGCTTGACTCATATTAGTCATATTTATAACAATTTTAAGCCTTAGAAGCAGATAAAATACCCCATAGAATAAACACCATTGGTTCTGACTGAAGGTCAGACTCATCACTAAACACAATTGTGATCCCTTGGTATACTGAGGGGACACAAGACTGGGACCCCACATGTCCAAGCATCCCTAGGACTTGGACGGGCAACAACAGACCAGGGGTTTCTAAGACCCCAAGGTCTCTGCAAGGTTACTGCATCACTCCTGAGCAAGCCTCAGTGTACTTTCAGGACAGGGTCTCTGAACAATGCTCCCCAAAATGGAAAACCCCCTAAAACACATTACACTTAACTGGGACTCTTAACCCAGGCAAAAGGGAAACTTCCAGAAAATCTTATTTAGGACACTAATTCAGGCATAGACTGGACTTTCAAATAAAACAATAAGAAATAAACTAGCAAGGAAGCTGGTTGCTTGAAGTCAGAGCTAATGCCTGCCTATCCAGGGATGCCAAAATAATGCGGTGGGAAAATGAAGCATGTTAAATATTTGAACCAAACATGAAAGAATTCATTTAAAAGACTCAGAAGATATATCCCATAGTATATATAGAGTATAGCAGAAGCTAAAGGAAAGAAAAAATGTAAGACAGCTGAAGGCCACTGATGCCCTAAGAGGGATTATTAATCTAGGATAACTTAAATCACCATCATAGGATGAGCAGTAAGGAAAGGAATAGGAGCATGAGAGGTTACCTGGGAGATCACAATTCCCAAGAGTACACTAACTTCACTGGAAGACAAGCAAGGATAAATTTTCTTCAGCTAATTGTTGTGTTTTCATTCCAGTTAATTTTACTTGTAGTGGAGTTGTTTTCCTTTACTTATTGGTTAATTTTTCTTTTCTAGGAAGTGGTTACTTTTTTTTTATTTGGTCAGTTTTTACTCCTTTTTTTATTCCATTATTTTCATTCCTTCAGTCAAATTTTTCATACATGACTCTCATTTCTTTTCTCAATTTTTCTTCTTCTTCTCTGGCTTTTAAAAATCATTTTTGAGATTTTCTAAGAATATATTTTGGATTCTAAACCAATTTCAATTTCCCTTTGTGACTTCACATGAAAGCATTTTTCACTACTTTCCTCTTCTGAGATGTCATTATGATCTTCCCTGTCACCAGCTTTTACTTCTATTTGTTTCTCATTTGGAAATTTGAGCTCTGCTTCTGGGACACAGGGGTACAGTCCCAAGCATTTTGTTCTGGAGCCTCAGTGGTTTGGTCCCTTACTTTTGACACTCATGTTTCATGTGCTCACAACTTGCTCCCAGAATTAGGGTAGTTTGATCCCATCCCTTCTGATGCATCAACTTTCTGGGACTAGAAATTTGCCTTCCACATTGTGACTGAGGCCTTTGCTGCTGGCCTTCTGAACAGGGATTCAGGCATTTTAGTTACTGAGCTACACTTTAGCTAACAGCCTCCTAATGACCTTATGATTCCTCTGATTATGCTTGGCTGCACTTCCCTTTTACACATGTGAGACAGACATTTCCTGAAGTTCCCCAAAGAATATCCAAAAAGTTATATCATTCAGTATTTTTGTTTGTTCTGTTGCTTAAGAATCTGTTAAGATTCTTCATTCAAAATTGTTTTGGGAAAAGTTCTAGGTATTTCCCAGCTTTTCTAGACCATCTTGATTCCACACAGGAATTATCCTATACTGTACTCTTTTAAGTTTCATTTGCTAAGGATTAAAACACACAGTTTTTGAAAGAAAAGAACAAAATATAAATGAAAGGAATTATCTCATTATCAATACTAGAATTAGTTACAGATAATATAGGGTTAAGATTTAACTCTAACCTGTTTTATAAAAATGAGGTATTCTTGAAATATTGAGAATGTAAGAATAGGAGTTCCAGGGTGGAGCCAAGATGACAGTATGAAGCTACCATGCTCTGAGAGAATTTCCTTACACAAAATTAAGCAAAATCTCTGTCCAGATATTAAAACTACAGATCCCACCAAAAAAGATCTAATGAAGATTTCAAAAGTAGAAGGTCTTCAGTGAGGATTTGTCTCTTTGGGGGAAAAAGGGAAGTAAAGACCAGAGAGGTGGGAGAGCAGGAAAAATCATTTGGTGCCTTTTGGCCACAGTGCAGTCCAGGTCCCTGTCAAAAGCTTGACACCAGCATAGATCCCAGAAGTTATATAGCAAGGCAGCAGGAATGGTTCTAAAGTCAAACAAAGTTTGAACCCTGGGAACACTGTGGTAAAAGACAGCACTGGGTTGGGAACAAACTACTGCAAAGGTAGAAACTGAACATAAAACAGGAAACAAAGTTCTGCAAAAGCAAGGCCTGGACAGCACGGGCAACAACTTTGTCAATGACAAGCCAAGGATCTGACCCCAGATCCAGCCTTAAAAGATTGGATCTATATTTCCTATAACCCAGGAATAGAGCTCAAACAAAAATATGAGCAAAAATGCTGAAGGAGGCTCATCGTAGAAAATTACTATGCAGATAAAGATGATAACCATACCACATCAGAAGAAGGCCATGAAAAATTACCTATGTAAGAAGTTTCAAAAGAGTCTATGAATTACACTTAAATCCAAAAACTCATAGAAGAGGTTAAAAAAGAATTTAAAACTCAAACAAGAGAGAAAGAAGAAAAATGGAAAAAAAGAAATGAGAGTCATTCAGGAAAATTATGAAAAATTGAACAAAAAATAAACCCTTTAAACATAAAACTCACCAACTGGAAATGGAATGCAACTCAGAAAAGAGTAAAAGTAACCAACTAGAAAAGAAAACAAAAAAGTTTAAATGAGGAAAATAAAATCCTAAATAACAGAATTGGGTAAATTGAAACTAATGAATCTATGAGACTATTAGAATCCATGAAAAAAGTAAAACAGCTGAAGAACTTTAAGAAAACATAATGTACCTTTTAGAAAAAAAGTGACCTAGAAAATAGATTCAGTAGAGATAATTTTTGAATTATTTGGCTACCAGAAATACTAGATCAAAATAAGAACCTGGAAAGCAACTTTGAGGAAATTATCAGGAAAACAGTGCAAATCTGCTAGAGCAAGAAGACAAAATATCCATTGAAATAATACATAGAACCTTCCAGAGCAGAGTTAAGATGGTGGTGCTAAGCTAAGAAGATACCAGAGCCTTTCTCTACCAAAGATATATGAAGCCTCTATTCTGACACTCACACTACAGATCCCACCAAGAAAAAGAGGAAATTCAAAGAAGTTTTCAATACAGGCATCATGGAGGATGTTCAGTGAAGGTCTGTCTCTTTGAGGGAAAAGAGGAAGAAAAGTCCAGGAGGCAGGGGAACTAGGAAAGTCAGCAAGAGACTTTTAGCCACAGTGCAATCCAGTTCCCAATAACTTAAAAAAATAGAGGACCTGGAAGCTGGATAGAAAGCCAGCAGGGAGGATACCAACCCCAAACAAAGTATGAATCGAGAAACAAAAGGGTAGAACACAGGACTGGGTTTGGAACAATCCTCTGTCAAAGCAGAACCTGGACATAAAGGTGGGGGGGGGGAACCTCTGCAAAGGTAAAGCATGGACTGCACAGGCAACATCTTGGCCAACAAAAAGCCAGGGATCAGACCCCAGACCCAGCAAAATAAAAACTTGGATCTAAACTCCCTATATCCCAGGAGCAGAACTACAACAACAAAGATGAGCAAAAAAGTTAAAAGTGTACTCTATAGAAAAATATTTCACAGATAAAGATGACAGCAATGCCATGTCTGAAGAAGAAAGCTTGAGAAAAATCACTTGAATTAGAAATATCAAACAGTCTATAAACTGGGGTCAAATACAAGAGCTCATCAAAGAGTTTAAAAAAGAATATTAAAACCAAAGAAGAGAGGTAGAAGAAAAATGGAAAAAAATAAATGCAAGTCATGCAGAAAAATTGTGAAAAGTTGACCAGAGAATTCAACACCTTTAAAAAGGAAACACAAAAGGTAATTGAAGAAAATAAAATCCTAAAAACTAGAATTGAACAGTTTGAAACTTAGGAATCTACAAGACTACAAGATTCCATCAAACCAAATAAAAAGACTGAAAAAAATTGAAGAAAATGTAAAATATCTTCTGGGAAAACAAATGACCTGGAAAACAGATCCAGAAAAGACAATCTATGAATTAGTGAACTACCAGAAATCTAGCCCAGAAGAAAAACCTGGAAAACAGCATGCAGGAAATTATAAGGGAAAACTGTCCCAATCTTTTAGAATAAGATAAAAATACACCATTTAAAAAAATTCCCAGAGCCCCTCTGAAAAGAGACACCTGTATAAAAACTTCAAGGACTGTAATACCAGAACACCCAAATAAAAGAGAGAATATATCAAACAGTAAAAAGAAAAAAAAATCATATACAAAGGGAACACAATCATGCTAACATAGGGCACTGAAGGATTAGAAGAACTGGAATAACATATTTTGGAGAGCTAATGACCTGGGATTACAAACCAGAATGAACTAACCTGCAAAATTTCAGCATATATTGTCAGAGGAAAAGACGGGATGTTCAATCAAATAGAGGGCTTTCAGAATTTCCTTACACAAAGACCAAAACTGAACAGAGCATTCAATTGCCAAATACACAACTGAAGAGTTACATAAAAAAGGGTAAATGAAAAAGAGAACTGAAAAAACAAAATTATTTTAAACAAATGTTGGTCCCTAAAAGGGAAGGTATAAACATTTCAACTCATTTGAACTTTATTTCTCAGAGAATTATTAAAGGGTAGAATATAATTGAAGAGAATGAAACTAGGGCATTTAGGTTTAATTGGATTTTGTTCCTCAATTGAAGAGGTTCAAGATCATATCACTATGTTTGAGTATCATATTATAGTCAGACTTGTTTTACTCACAAGGTGCTAAACATCTGGGCTAATGAGGGCATCATAAGCTCCAAGGATATGAGACAGTGTCTCTATTACTTTGTAATCATTTGTAAAGTTCTCAGGGAGAGCTCCAGAGTGTCCCAGTACTTAGAGATCTCCTGGATACTTTCAGTTAATTAGATCAGGATGCTTCACTGAACAAGGGGTTCAGTACCCTGGGTTGCTAGGGGGATAAAGAGAGTAAGACAAAAGGCCTTGGTTTGCTTAACAAAGTGTTAAGTACCGTGGGTGAAGAGGTGGTAAAGTGGGAAAGAAAACAGGCCAAGGGGGAGGGGCACAAATAGTTCAAGAAATGATATAGCTTTGGAAGATATTTTGACTTGTGAAGAGGATTGTGTGTCCTTGAAAGATACTTGAAAAGGGGTAAGGTAAAAAGGATTATAATTATAATTTGATGCATTTTGAGTCAATTCTGTCTATCAAACAATCAAGGAAACAATCTGTGATGATATTTTGATAATAATAGGAGCTTATCGAGCATATTAAGGCACAAAGGAAAGAGGCACAAAGATTTCTAGTTTTAGAGGGAAGAAGGGAAAGTCTGAAAACTGTGTAAATTCTATTCAATAAATTTAACCCAGTGAGGAAATAAGATACATTCCCATTTGGGTTTAAAAATCTAATTGAATCTGCAAGGAAGGGGAGCAGGGGAGACTGGAAAAATAGAAGATAAGGGAAAAAGGGACTGATAAAACTGAAGGAAAATATAAGTGAAAATAAACTTAACTTTAAATTTCTAAAAAATAAATCAAAGGGGAAAAGTAGTACAACTTTTGTGAGGAGGAATAAGAGAAAAGGAAAGGGTTAATATAAATAGAGAAAGATAGCATGAAGGGAAATAGAGAATTAGTAATCTTAACTGTATATGTTAATGGGATGAATTGTCCCATAAAATGGAAGCAGATAGCAGAATGGATTAAAAACCAGAATCCTACAATATGTTGCTTCCAAGAAACACATTTCAAGTAGATAGATACACACAGGTTTAATATAAAAGATTGTAGCAAATTATATTATGTCTCAATTGGAGTTAAAAAATTCTGGGGTGGTAATTCTAATTCCAGACAAAATAAAAACAAAAATCAATCTCATTAAAAGTCATAAGGAAGGAAACTACATCATCTTAAAAGGCACCATTGGAAATGAAGCTATATCATTACTATACAAGTATGTACCTAGTGGAGTAGCTTTCAGATTCCTAGAGGAAAGCTTGAGTGAATTAAAAGGAGAAATATGCAGCAAAACTTTAGTAATGGGAGACTCCAATCTCCATCTCTCAGAACTAGATAAATCCAACAACAACAACAAAAATCAAGAAGTAACTTAAGAAAGTGACTGAAATCTTAGAAAACTTTTATATGATAGACCTGTGGAGACAATGTAATGGGGGCAGAAAAGAAAATACCTTTTTCTTGGCCATACATGGCACATTCACCAAAAATGACCAGGTATTAGGACAAAAACCTTAAAATCACATGTAGAAAAGCAATAATAATAAATAGACACTTCTCAGATAATTATTCAATAAAATTACATTTAATAAAGGGTCAGGAAATATAAACCAAGAACTAATTGGAAATTAAATAACTTTAATGTTGGATCAAATAGCAAATAATAGGTATAATCAATAATTATATCCAGGAAAATGATAAAAAGATAAAATCTACCAAAATCTATGGGATGCAGCCAAGGAAGTTTTAAGGGGAAACTTTATATCTCTAACTGCCTGTGTGAATAAAATAGAGAAAGAAGAGATCAATGAATTCTGTATACAACTAAAAAAGCTAGAAAAGGAACAAATTAAACATCCCCCAATTAAATGCCAAACTAGAAATACTGCAAATCAAGGGTGAGATTAATAAAATTGCAAAAAAAATTATCTTATGGATAAATTTCTGATTTGGTTTTATGAAAAGAAGAATAAAATACACAAACCTCTGGTTAATATGATTAAAAAAGAGAAAAGATAACCAGATAAGTAGTATCAAAAATGACAGGGGTGAATTTGCCTCCAATGAGGAGGAAATTAGAGAGATAATTAAGAGTTACTGTGCCAAACTGAAAGGCAAAAATTAGACAACTTGAGTGAAAATGATGAATATTTAAGAAAATACAAACTACCCAGAATTACAGAAGAGGAAATAAATTACTTAACTAACCCCATTTCAGAAAAAAAAGTAATTGAAGAAACCAACAATAAACTCCCTAAGAGATAGTGTCCAGGTTCAGATGAAGTTACAAGTGAATTCTGCCAAACATTTAAGGAACAATTCATTCTTATTCTAGATAAAATATTTATAAAAATAGGAGAGGAAGGAGTTCTACCAAATTCCTTTTATAACACCAACATGGTGCTGATACCTAAAACAGGAAGCACCAAAACAGACACAGAAAATTATAGATCAACCTCCCTAATGAATATTAATGCAAAAACTTAAATAAAATTATATCAATGAGACTACAGCAAGTTATTAGCAGGATAATACACCATGATCAGTTTGGATTTATACCAGGCAGGCAGGGTTGGTTCTACTTCAGGAAAATACTCAACATAATTATACATAAGAACAGTGAAACCAACAAAAAATATATGATTATCTCAATAGATCCTGAAAAAAAACCTTCGATAAAATAGAACATTTATTCCTATTAAAAACACTAGAAAGTATAGGAATAAATTGAATTTTTCTTAAAATAAATATAGTATCTATCTAAAAGCATCAACAATTATTATATTTAATGGGAATAAACTCAGAACATTTCCAGTTAATTCAGGGGTAAAACAATGATGCCCAATATCAAAATTATTATTCAATGTAGTGTTAGAAATGCCAGTAGGAGCAACAAGAGGAGAAAAACAAATTGAAGGAATATGAACAGGCAAAGAGGAAACAAAATTTTGACTCTTTGTACATGATATGATGGTATACCTAGAGAATCTGGGAAAATCATCTAAAAAAATTGATGAAAAAATTTACAAATTCAGCAAAGTAGCAGGATATAAAATAAACCCACATACATCACCAAGATTTCTATATATGAACGACAAAGCCAAGAATAAGAGATAGAAAGAGAAATTTCATTTAAATTAGCTATAGATGCTCCTCATGGCGGCGGTGGCGGCTTTGGGGCGGTGACGGAGAGCGAGACCCCAGCGACCCTTCTGTCCCCCCCACTCCTCCATGCTGTGCACCCCCTGACGCAGCCCCGACCCCTGCCGGGACGATGGTGAAGTACTTCTTGGGTAGAGCGTGCTCCGGAGCTCCTGGAACCAAGTGTTCGCCGCCTTCTGGCAGCTCTGCCCCAACCCCAACAGCAAACATGTGCACCGGGAGGTGACTCCTGACCAGAAGCTGCTGTCCAGGCGACTTCTGACAAAGACCAACAGGATGCCCCGCTGGGTGGAGCGCTTCTTTCCTGCTAATTTAGCCCACTCGGTATACATACTCGAGGACTCTATCGTGGACCCACAGAACCAGACCATGACCACTTTCACCTGGAACATCAACCATACCCGGCTGATGGTGGTGGAGGAAAGATGTGTTTACTGTGTGAATCCTGAAAACAGTGGATGGACTAAAATCCGAAGAGAAGCCTGGGTCTCCTCTAGTTTGGGGTTTCCACAGCTGTACAAGAGTTTGGCCTAGCTAGATTCAAAAGTAATGTGACCAAGACCATCAAAGGCTTTGAGTACATCTTGGCCAAACTGCAAGGTGAAGCTCCTTCTAAGACACTTGTTGAAACACCTAAGGAAGCGAATGAAAAGGCGAAGGAAACTGCCGTGGCAGCTACGGAGAAGGTTAAGGACCTGGCCAGCAAGGCAGCCACCAAGAAGCAGCAAAAGCAGCAGCAACATTATGTTTAAAGGAGTCACCATACTGCTTTTCCTGCAACAAAAAAAAAGGCCCTGCTACCCTCCCAGATTGCCAGTTCCCAAGGCCGTGAGCCTTTTAGCAAGACCTGGCATTGGTCCCAGAGCTCCAGTCCCTGAGCAGACCATCAGCACAATGCATGCCCATAGATAATCCAGCTCTTGTCCTGTTACCCACCCAGTGTCCAAGCTGTAATTTATCATTAACAATCAATTTTCAGTCCTAAAAAAATAGCTATAGAAAACCTTAAATAATTGGGATTCTACCTCTCAAGACAAATCAAGAAATTATATGAACACAATTATAAAATTCTTCTCACCCAAATAAAGTTAGTTCTAAATAATTGGAGAAAGTCAAATTTTCATGGTTAGATGAAGTTAATATAATAAAAATGACAATTTTACCCAGATAAAATTAATTATTCAGTGCCATACCAATAAAATTACCAAATACTTTACTGAGCTAGAATGAACAGAAATAAAATTCACCTAGAGTAACAAAAGGGCAAGAATAACAAGGGGTCTGATGAAAAAAATGTAAAGGAAGGTGGCATAGCTCTACCAGACCCAAAATTATCCTCCAGAGTGACAGTCATCAAAACTGCCTGGTACTGGTTAAGAAATAAAGCAATGGATCAGTGAATTAAGATGGGTTCAAAAGAAAATGTGGTAAACGACTACAGCAACCTACTATTTGACAAACCCAAAGACATCAGCCTCTGGAATAAGAACTATTTGACATAAATTGTTAGGAAAAATGGAAAATAGTATGACAAAAAGTAAGCATAGATCTATGTCTCACACCTTATACCAAAATAAGGTCAAAATGGAAACAGGAAATAGACATAAAGAAACATAACACAGATAAATTAATAGACCAAAAAATGTTCTATCTGATCAATGGAAATAGAAAATATTTATGACCTGAGAAGAATTAGAGCCCATTAAAACCTGAAAAATGAATGATTTTGAGAATATATTAAATTATAAATTGGTTGCACTAATAAAATGAATGGTGCCAAAATTAGAAGAAAATTGGGAAGGTGAAAAACAATGTTCAGAACCAGGAGCTCTGATAAAGGTCTAATTTCTAAAATATAGAGAGAATTGCATCAAATTTATAAAGTCACAAGTGATTCCCCAATTGATAAATGGGCAAAGGATAGGAAAAGACATTTTTAAAATGAAGAAAGTAAAGCAAATGAAAAAATGATTCAAATGACCATAAATTAGAGAAATACAAATTAAAACAACAATTGAGGTATCATCTCAAACCTATTAGATTAACCCAAATGAGACAAAGGGAGAGGTTGCCACTACAAACAGAGCTGCTATGAAAATTTTTGTACAAGTGATCCTTTTACACTTTTTCATGATCTCTTCAAGGTATAGACCCAGTAGTGGTATTGTAGGATCTAAGGGTATGTACATTTTTATTGTCCTTTGGGTAATTCCAAATCGATGTCCAGAAAGGTTGGATGAGTTCACAGTTCCACTAACAATGCATTAGTGTCCCTGATTTCTCACATCCCTTCCAACATTGATCATTGTCCTTTCTTATCATATTGGTCAGTCTGAGAGGTGTGAGGTGGTACTTCAGAGAAGCTTTAATTTGCATTTCTCTAATAAGTAATGATTTAGAACAGTTTTTCCTTTGATTATGAATTGCTTTGACTTCCTCAGGTGTAACTTGCATTTCCTTTCACCATGTGGCAATTGGGGAATGGCTTGTTTTTTTTTTTAATGAATTGGATGCAGGTCTCTATAGAGTTTTTATGCCAAAAGCTGGACTTTTTTGGGTTTATCAAACAGATTACTTTATTCATTTACTGCTAGTCTATTACACTGATCCAGTATTCTCCTTCTTAGCCAATACCAGACAATTTTGATGACTGATGTTTTATAATATATTTTTAGATCTGGTAGGGCTAAGCTACCTTCTTTTGCACCACCCCCCCCCCCCATTAAATCCCTGGAAATTCTTGACATTTTATTTCTCCATATGGATTTACTTATATGTTCTAACTAATTAAAGTAATTTTTTTTTTGAATTTTCATGAGTGGAACACTAAATAAGTAGTTTAATTTAGGTATAAGTGTCATTTTTATTATATTTGCTTGGCCTATCCAGGAGCAATTGATATTTGTCCAATTTTTTTAATCTGATTTTATTTGTGAGAGAAGTGCTTTGTAGTTGTTTTCACAAAATTTCTGAGTGGGCCTTGGGAAGTATTTTATAATGTCTGAAGCTATTTTGTAAGGGATTTCTCTTTCTAGCTCTTGCTGTTGTATTTTGCTGTATTTTGTATTGAGGATTTATGAGAGTTTATTTATACCCTGTGACTTTGCTAAAGTTGATCATTTTTTCTAGTAATTTTTTACATGATTTTTCTGGATTCTCTAGGAATACCATCATGACATCTGCAAAGAGTGAGAGTTTTGGCTCTTTCTTCCCAATTCTAATTCCTTCAATTTCTTTCTCTTCTCTTTTTTCTGAAGCTAATATTTCTAACACAATATTGAATAAAACTAGAGATTTCAGGTTGTTTCACCCCAGATCTTATTGAGAATGCCTCTACCTTATTGTCCCCATTGCATATATTGCTTGTTTATGGTTTCTGATAGATACTGCTTATCATTCTAAGGAACATTCCATTTATTTCTATGATCTCTATTGTTTTAAGTAGGAATGGGGGCTGTATTTTGTCAAAGGCTTTTTCAGCAAATATTGAGATAATAATATGATTCATGACAGGCATGTTATTGATATGTCTAATTAAAACAACAGTTTTCCTAATATTGAACCAACCTTGCATGCCTGCAATAAATCCTACTTGTTCATAGTGTATTATCCTAGTGATAACTTGCTGCAACTGCTTTGGTAAGATTTTATTTAAGATTTTTGCATCTATATTCAGTTGGGAAATAAGTCTATAATTTTCATTCTCTGTTTTGACTCTTCCTAATTTGGGGATCAGCACCATATTGGTGTCATAGAGTTAGGCATAATTCTGTCATCACCTTTTTTGCCAAAGTGTTTTTATAGAATTGGAACCAATTGATCCTTAAATGTTTGATAGAATTCACTTTTCAAACTATCTGGCCTTGCAGATTTTTTCTTAGGGAGTTCATTAATGGCTTCTTGAATTTGTTTTTCTGAGATACTTATTTAATTTTTCAATTACAACTTCATTTAATCTAGGAAACTTATATTTTTGTAAATATCAATCCATATCACTTAAATTATCAAATATGTTAGCATATAGTTGGGCAAAATAATTCTGCATTGTTACTTTAATTCCCTCCTCAATGGTGGTGAATTTACTTTTTTCACTTATGATAATGGTAATTTGTTTTTCTTCTTTTTTAAAATGAAATTAACCAGAGGTTCATCAATTTTATTGTTTTTTCATAAAAACAAATCCTGATTTCATTTATTAATTAAATAATTTTCTTGCTTTCAATTTCATTAATTTTTCCTTGAAATTTTAGAACTTCTAATTTGATATTTATTTGAGGGTTTTTAATTTGTTCTTTCTCTAAGTATTTTTTTAGTTTTTTTTTTGCAAGGCAAATGCAGTTAAGTGGCTTGCCCCAGGCCACACAGCTAGGTAATTATTAAGTGTCTGAGACCAGATTTGAACCCAGGTACTCCTGACTCCAAGGCCGGTGCTTTATCCACTCCGCCACCTAGCTGCTCCCCTCTCTAAGTTCTTAGTTGCATGTTTAGTTCATGGAATTTCTATTTCTCCAATTTATTTATGCTAGCATTTAAAGATATAATATACCTCCCTAACAATAACTGTGGCTGTATCCCTTATGTTTGGATATGTTGTCTCATTATTATCATTATCTAGGATAAAATAATTAATATTTCTATAATCTGTTGTTTGGTCCACTCATTCTTTAAAATGAGGTTACTTAGTTTCCAATTAGTTTTAGGTCTATCTCTCCCTGGCCCATTATTGCATGTGATTTTTATTGCATTATGATCTGAGTGGGATCTATTCACTACTGCCTTTCTTCATTGGATTAAAATGTTTTTAAGCCCTAGTACATGGTCAGTTGCCGTGTAAGTGCTATTTACTTCAGGAAAAAATGTATATTCCTTTCTATCACCATTCAACGTTTTCCAAAGTTCTATCATCTCTAGGTTTTTAAATTACCTCCTTAACTTTCTTCTTGTTTATTTTATAATTGGATTTATCTAAATCTGAGAGCTGGAAATGAGGTTTCCCACCAGTAGAGTTTTGATGTCTATGTCTTCCTGTAACTTATTAAAATTAAGATTTCTTTGAAAAATTTGCGTGTCATACCACTTGGTTCATTGAAATTGTTTCATTGTCTATAGTACTTTTTAGGAGGACATGGTTTCCTTCCTTATCTCTTTTAATGACTTTTATTTTTTCATTTGTTGGTCTTAGATAAGGATTGCCATCCCTGCTTTTTTTCACTTCAGCTGAAGCAAAATATACTTTGCTCCAACATTTTACTTTTACTCTGTATGTATCTCTCTGCTTCAAGTGAGTTGCTTTTAAGCAGCATATTGTGGGATTCTGATTTTTAATCCAGTCTTTTATCCACTTATGTTCTATGGAAGAGTTCATCCCACTCACTTTCAAAGTTATAATTACTAACTCTTTATTGCCCTGAATGC